>NW_028152199.1:0-428895 GCF_964638095.1 Poromitra crassiceps
AATCAGACTTGACACCAGAGAGGCTGAATACCGCACTGAGTCAATGCGGTCTTAGCCTCTCTGGTGTCAACACTCTGTCTGATTTTGGATTTTTTTTTTTTTTTTCCAAAATCAGACTTGACACCAGAGAGGCTGAATACTGCACTGAGTCAATGCGGTCTTAGCCTCTCTGGTGTCAACACTCTGTCTGATTTTGGATTTTTTTTTTTTTTTTTCCAAAATCAGACTTGACACCAGAGAGGCTGAATACCGCACTGAGTCAATGCGGTCTTAGCCTCTCTGGTCTCAACACTCTGTCTGATTTTGGATTTTTTTTTTTTTTTTTTCAAAAATCAGACTTGACACCAGAGAGGCTGAATACCGCACTGAGTCAATGCGGTCTTAGCCTCTCTGGTCTCAACACTCTGTCTGATTTTGGATTTTTTTTTTTTTTTTCCAAAATCAGACTTGACACCAGAGAGGCTGAATACCGCACTGAGTCAATGCGGTCTTAGCCTCTCTGGTGTCAACACTCTGTCTGATTTTGGATTTTTTTTTTTTTTTCCAAAATCAGACTTGACACCAGAGAGGCTGAATACTGCACTGAGTCAATGCGGTCTTAGCCTCTCTGGTGTCAACACTCTGTCTGATTTTGGATTTTTTTTTTTTTTTTCCAAAATCAGACTTGACACCAGAGAGGCTGAATACCGCACTGAGTCAATGCGGTCTTAGCCTCTCTGGTCTCAACACTCTGTCTGATTTTAGATTTTTTTTTTTTTTTTTCCCAAAATCAGACTTGACACCAGAGAGGCTGAATACCGCACTGAGTCAATGCGGTCTTAGCCTCTCTGGTCTCAACACTCTGTCTGATTTTAGATTTTTTTTTTTTTTTTTTCCAAAATCAGACTTGACACCAGAGAGGCTGAATACCGCACTGAGTCAATGCGGTCTTAGCCTCTCTGGTCTCAACACTCTGTCTGATTTTGGATTTTTTTTTTTTTTTTCCAAAATCAGACTTGACACCAGAGAGGCTGAATACCGCACTGAGTCAATGTGGTCTTAGCCTCTCTGGTCTCAACACTCTGTCTGATTTTGGATTTTTTTTTTTTTTTTTCCAAAATCAGACTTGACACCAGAGAGGCTGAATACCGCACTGAGTCAATGCGGTCTTAGCCTCTCTGGTCTCAACACTCTGTCTGATTTTGGATTTTGGATTTTTTTTTTCCAAAATCAGACTTGACACCAGAGAGGCTGAATACCGCACTGAGTCAATGCGGTCTTAGCCTCTCTGGTCTCAACACTCTGTCTGATTTGGGATTTTTTTTTTTTTTTTTTCCAAAATCAGACTTGACCCCAGAGAGGCTGAATACAGCACTGAGTCAATGCGGTCTTAGCCTCTCTGGTGTCAACACTCTGTCTGATTTTGGATTTTTTTTTTTTTTTTTCCAAAATCAGACTTGACACCAGAGAGGCTGAATACCGCACTGAGTCAATGCAGTCTTAGCCTCTCTGGTCTCAACACTCTGTCTGATTTGGGATTTTTTTTTTTTTTTCCAAAATCAGACTTGACACCAGAGAGGCTGAATACCGCACTGAGTCAATGCGGTCTTAGCCTCTCTGGTGTCAACACTCTGTCTGATTTTGGATTTTTTTTTTTTTTTTTTCCAAAATCAGACTTGACACCAGAGAGGCTGAATACCGCACTGAGTCAATGCGGTCTTAGCCTCTCTGGTCTCAACACTCTGTCTGATTTTGGATTTTTTTTTTTTTTTTCCAAAATCAGACTTGACACCAGAGAGGCTGAATACCGCACTGAGTCAATGCGGTCTTAGCCTCTCTGGTCTCAACACTCTGTCTGATTTTGGATTTTTTTTTTTTTTTTCCAAAATCAGACTTGACACCAGAGAGGCTGAATACCGCACTGAGTCAATGTGGTCTTAGCCTCTCTGGTCTCAACACTCTGTCTGATTTTGGATTTTTTTTTTTTTTTTTCCAAAATCAGACTTGACACCAGAGAGGCTGAATACCGCACTGAGTCAATGCGGTCTTAGCCTCTCTGGTCTCAACACTCTGTCTGATTTTGGATTTTGGATTTTTTTTTTCCAAAATCAGACTTGACACCAGAGAGGCTGAATACCGCACTGAGTCAATGCGGTCTTAGCCTCTCTGGTCTCAACACTCTGTCTGATTTGGGATTTTTTTTTTTTTTTTTCCAAAATCAGACTTGACACCAGAGAGGCTGAATACAGCACTGAGTCAATGCGGTCTTAGCCTCTCTGGTGTCAACACTCTGTCTGATTTTGGATTTTTTTTTTTTTTTTCCAAAATCAGACTTGACACCAGAGAGGCTGAATACCGCACTGAGTCAATGCAGTCTTAGCCTCTCTGGTCTCAACACTCTGTCTGATTTGGGATTTTTTTTTTTTTTTTCCAAAATCAGACTTGACACCAGAGAGGCTGAATACCGCACTGAGTCAATGCGGTCTTAGCCTCTCTGGTGTCAACACTCTGTCTGATTTTGGATTTTTTTTTTTTTTTTTTTCCAAAATCAGACTTGACACCAGAGAGGCTGAATACCGCACTGAGTCAATGCGGTCTTAGCCTCTCTGGTCTCAACACTCTGTCTGATTTTGGATTTTTTTTTTTTTTTTTTCCAAAATCAGACTTGACACCAGAGAGGCTGAATACCGCACTGAGTCAATGCGGTCTTAGCCTCTCTGGTCTCAACACTCTGTCTGATTTTGGATTTTTTTTTTTTTTTTTCCAAAATCAGACTTGACACCAGAGAGGCTGAATACAGCACTGAGTCAATGCGGTCTTAGCCTCTCTGGTGTCAACACTCTGTCTGATTTTGGATTTTTTTTTTTTTTTTTCCAAAATCAGACTTGACACCAGAGAGGCTGAATACCGCACTGAGTCAATGCAGTCTTAGCCTCTCTGGTCTCAACACTCTGTCTGATTTGGGATTTTTTTTTTTTTTTCCAAAATCAGACTTGACACCAGAGAGGCTGAATACCGCACTGAGTCAATGCGGTCTTAGCCTCTCTGGTGTCAACACTCTGTCTGATTTTGGATTTTTTTTTTTTTTTTTCCAAAATCAGACTTGACACCAGAGAGGCTGAATACCGCACTGAGTCAATGCGGTCTTAGCCTCTCTGGTCTCAACACTCTGTCTGATTTTGGATTTTTTTTTTTTTTTTCCAAAATCAGACTTGACACCAGAGAGGCTGAATACCGCACTGAGTCAATGCGGTCTTAGCCTCTCTGGTCTCAACACTCTGTCTGATTTTGGATTTTTTTTTTTTTTTTTTTTCCAAAATCAGACTTGACACCAGAGAGGCTGAATACCGCACTGAGTCAATGCGGTCTTAGCCTCTCTGGTGTCAACACTCTGTCTGATTTTGGATTTTTTTTTTTTTTTTTCCAAAATCAGACTTGACACCAGAGAGGCTGAATACCGCACTGAGTCAATGCGGTCTTAGCCTCTCTGGTCTCAACACTCTGTCTGATTTTGGATTTTTTTTTTTTTTTTTTTTAATCAGACTTGACACCAGAGAGGCTGAATACCGCACTGAGTCAATGTGGTCTTAGCCTCTCTGGTCTCAACACTCTGTCTGATTTTGGATTTTTTTTTTTTTTTTCCAAAATCAGACTTGACACCAGAGAGGCTGAATACCGCACTGAGTCAATGCGGTCTTAGCCTCTCTGGTCTCAACACTCTGTCTGATTTTTGATTTTGATTTTTTTTTTTCCAAAATCAGACTTGACACCAGAGAGGCTGAATACCGCACTGAGTCAATGCGGTCTTAGCCTCTCTGGTCTCAACACTCTGTCTGATTTGGGATTTTTTTTTTTTTTTTCCAAAATCAGACTTGACACCAGAGAGGCTGAATACAGCACTGAGTCAATGCGGTCTTAGCCTCTCTGGTGTCAACACTCTGTCTGATTTTGGATTTTTTTTTTTTTTTTTCCAAAATCAGACTTGACACCAGAGAGGCTGAATACCGCACTGAGTAATGCGGTCTTAGCCTCTCTGGTCTCAACACTCTGTCTGATTTTGGATTTTTTTTTTTTTTTTTTTTCAAAAATCAGACTTGACACCAGAGAGGCTGAATACCGTACTGAGTCAATGCGGTCTTAGCCTCTCTGGTGTCAACACTCTGTCTGATTTTTGATTTTGATTTTTTTTTTCCAAAATCAGACTTGACACCAGAGAGGCTGAATACCGCACTGAGTCAATGCGGTCTTAGCCTCTCTGGTCTCAACACTCTGTCTGATTTTGGATTTTTTTTTTTTTTTTCCAAAATCAGACTTGACACCAGAGAGGCTGAATACCGCACTGAGTCAATGCGGTCTTAGCCTCTCTGGTGTCAACACTCTGTCTGATTTTGGATTTTTTTTTTTTTTTTCCAAAATCAGACTTGACACCAGAGAGGCTGAATACTGCACTGAGTCAATGCGGTCTTAGCCTCTCTGGTCTCAACACTCTGTCTGATTTCGGATTTTTTTTTTTTTTTTTCCAAAATCAGACTTGACACCAGAGAGGCTGAATACCGCACTGAGTCAATGCGGTCTTAGCCTCTCTGGTGTCAACACTCTGTCTGATTTTGGATTTTTTTTTTTTTTTTTCCAAGATCAGACTTGACACCAGAGAGGCTGAATACCGCACTGAGTCAATGCGGTCTTAGCCTCTCTGGTCTCAACACTCTGTCTGATTTTGGATTTTTTTTTTTTTTTTTTTTTTAAATCAGACTTGACACCAGAGAGGCTGAATACCGCACTGAGTCAATGCGGTCTTAGCCTCTCTGGTGTCAACACTCTGTCTGATTTTGGATTTTTTTTTTTTTTTTCCAAAATCAGACTTGACACCAGAGAGGCTGAATACTGCACTGAGTCAATGCGGTCTTAGCCTCTCTGGTGTCAACACTCTGTCTGATTTTGGATTTTTTTTTTTTTTTTTCCAAAATCAGACTTGACACCAGAGAGGCTGAATACCGCACTGAGTCAATGCGGTCTTAGCCTCTCTGGTCTCAACACTCTGTCTGATTTTGGATTTTTTTTTTTTTTTTTTCAAAAATCAGACTTGACACCAGAGAGGCTGAATACCGCACTGAGTCAATGCGGTCTTAGCCTCTCTGGTCTCAACACTCTGTCTGATTTTGGATTTTTTTTTTTTTTTTCCAAAATCAGACTTGACACCAGAGAGGCTGAATACCGCACTGAGTCAATGCGGTCTTAGCCTCTCTGGTGTCAACACTCTGTCTGATTTTGGATTTTTTTTTTTTTTTTCCAAAATCAGACTTGACACCAGAGAGGCTGAATACTGCACTGAGTCAATGCGGTCTTAGCCTCTCTGGTGTCAACACTCTGTCTGATTTTGGATTTTTTTTTTTTTTTTCCAAAATCAGACTTGACACCAGAGAGGCTGAATACCGCACTGAGTCAATGCGGTCTTAGCCTCTCTGGTCTCAACACTCTGTCTGATTTTAGATTTTTTTTTTTTTTTTTCCCAAAATCAGACTTGACACCAGAGAGGCTGAATACCGCACTGAGTCAATGCGGTCTTAGCCTCTCTGGTCTCAACACTCTGTCTGATTTTAGATTTTTTTTTTTTTTTTTTCCAAAATCAGACTTGACACCAGAGAGGCTGAATACCGCACTGAGTCAATGCGGTCTTAGCCTCTCTGGTCTCAACACTCTGTCTGATTTTGGATTTTTTTTTTTTTTTTCCAAAATCAGACTTGACACCAGAGAGGCTGAATACCGCACTGAGTCAATGTGGTCTTAGCCTCTCTGGTCTCAACACTCTGTCTGATTTTGGATTTTTTTTTTTTTTTTTCCAAAATCAGACTTGACACCAGAGAGGCTGAATACCGCACTGAGTCAATGCGGTCTTAGCCTCTCTGGTCTCAACACTCTGTCTGATTTTGGATTTTGGATTTTTTTTTTCCAAAATTCCAAAATCAGACTTGACACCAGAGAGGCTGAATACCGCACTGAGTCAATGCGGTCTTAGCCTCTCTGGTCTCAACACTCTGTCTGATTTGGATTTTTTTTTTTTTTTTTTCCAAAATCAGACTTGACCCCAGAGAGGCTGAATACAGCACTGAGTCAATGCGGTCTTAGCCTCTCTGGTGTCAACACTCTGTCTGATTTTGGATTTTTTTTTTTTTTTTTCCAAAATCAGACTTGACACCAGAGAGGCTGAATACCGCACTGAGTCAATGCAGTCTTAGCCTCTCTGGTCTCAACACTCTGTCTGATTTGGGATTTTTTTTTTTTTTTCCAAAATCAGACTTGACACCAGAGAGGCTGAATACCGCACTGAGTCAATGCGGTCTTAGCCTCTCTGGTGTCAACACTCTGTCTGATTTTGGATTTTTTTTTTTTTTTTTCCAAAATCAGACTTGACACCAGAGAGGCTGAATACCGCACTGAGTCAATGCGGTCTTAGCCTCTCTGGTCTCAACACTCTGTCTGATTTTGGATTTTTTTTTTTTTTTTCCAAAATCAGACTTGACACCAGAGAGGCTGAATACCGCACTGAGTCAATGCGGTCTTAGCCTCTCTGGTCTCAACACTCTGTCTGATTTTGGATTTTTTTTTTTTTTTTTTTAATCAGACTTGACACCAGAGAGGCTGAATACCGCACTGAGTCAATGTGGTCTTAGCCTCTCTGGTCTCAACACTCTGTCTGATTTTGGATTTTTTTTTTTTTTTTTCCAAAATCAGACTTGACACCAGAGAGGCTGAATACCGCACTGAGTCAATGCGGTCTTAGCCTCTCTGGTCTCAACACTCTGTCTGATTTTGGATTTTGGATTTTTTTTTTCCAAAATCAGACTTGACACCAGAGAGGCTGAATACCGCACTGAGTCAATGCGGTCTTAGCCTCTCTGGTCTCAACACTCTGTCTGATTTGGGATTTTTTTTTTTTTTTTTCCAAAATCAGACTTGACACCAGAGAGGCTGAATACAGCACTGAGTCAATGCGGTCTTAGCCTCTCTGGTGTCAACACTCTGTCTGATTTTGGATTTTTTTTTTTTTTTTCCAAAATCAGACTTGACACCAGAGAGGCTGAATACCGCACTGAGTCAATGCAGTCTTAGCCTCTCTGGTCTCAACACTCTGTCTGATTTGGGATTTTTTTTTTTTTTTTCAAAAATCAGACTTGACACCAGAGAGGCTGAATACCGTACTGAGTCAATGCGGTCTTAGCCTCTCTGGTGTCAACACTCTGTCTGATTTTTGATTTTGATTTTTTTTTTCCAAAATCAGACTTGACACCAGAGAGGCTGAATACCGCACTGAGTCAATGCGGTCTTAGCCTCTCTGGTCTCAACACTCTGTCTGATTTTGGATTTTTTTTTTTTTTTTTCCAAAATCAGACTTGACACCAGAGAGGCTGAATACCGCACTGAGTCAATGCGGTCTTAGCCTCTCTGGTGTCAACACTCTGTCTGATTTTGGATTTTTTTTTTTTTTTCCAAAATCAGACTTGACACCAGAGAGGCTGAATACTGCACTGAGTCAATGCGGTCTTAGCCTCTCTGGTCTCAACACTCTGTCTGATTTCGGATTTTTTTTTTTTTTTTTCCAAAATCAGACTTGACACCAGAGAGGCTGAATACCGCACTGAGTCAATGCGGTCTTAGCCTCTCTGGTGTCAACACTCTGTCTGATTTTGGATTTTTTTTTTTTTTTTTCCAAGATCAGACTTGACACCAGAGAGGCTGAATACCGCACTGAGTCAATGCGGTCTTAGCCTCTCTGGTCTCAACACTCTGTCTGATTTTGGATTTTTTTTTTTTTTTTTTTTTAAATCAGACTTGACACCAGAGAGGCTGAATACCGCACTGAGTCAATGCGGTCTTAGCCTCTCTGGTGTCAACACTCTGTCTGATTTTGGATTTTTTTTTTTTTTTTCCAAAATCAGACTTGACACCAGAGAGGCTGAATACTGCACTGAGTCAATGCGGTCTTAGCCTCTCTGGTGTCAACACTCTGTCTGATTTTGGATTTTTTTTTTTTTTTTTCCAAAATCAGACTTGACACCAGAGAGGCTGAATACCGCACTGAGTCAATGCGGTCTTAGCCTCTCTGGTCTCAACACTCTGTCTGATTTTGGATTTTTTTTTTTTTTTTTTCAAAAATCAGACTTGACACCAGAGAGGCTGAATACCGCACTGAGTCAATGCGGTCTTAGCCTCTCTGGTCTCAACACTCTGTCTGATTTTGGATTTTTTTTTTTTTTTTCCAAAATCAGACTTGACACCAGAGAGGCTGAATACCGCACTGAGTCAATGCGGTCTTAGCCTCTCTGGTGTCAACACTCTGTCTGATTTTGGATTTTTTTTTTTTTTTCCAAAATCAGACTTGACACCAGAGAGGCTGAATACTGCACTGAGTCAATGCGGTCTTAGCCTCTCTGGTGTCAACACTCTGTCTGATTTTGGATTTTTTTTTTTTTTTTCCAAAATCAGACTTGACACCAGAGAGGCTGAATACCGCACTGAGTCAATGCGGTCTTAGCCTCTCTGGTCTCAACACTCTGTCTGATTTTAGATTTTTTTTTTTTTTTTTCCCAAAATCAGACTTGACACCAGAGAGGCTGAATACCGCACTGAGTCAATGCGGTCTTAGCCTCTCTGGTCTCAACACTCTGTCTGATTTTAGATTTTTTTTTTTTTTTTTTCCAAAATCAGACTTGACACCAGAGAGGCTGAATACCGCACTGAGTCAATGCGGTCTTAGCCTCTCTGGTCTCAACACTCTGTCTGATTTTGGATTTTTTTTTTTTTTTTCCAAAATCAGACTTGACACCAGAGAGGCTGAATACCGCACTGAGTCAATGTGGTCTTAGCCTCTCTGGTCTCAACACTCTGTCTGATTTTGGATTTTTTTTTTTTTTTTTCCAAAATCAGACTTGACACCAGAGAGGCTGAATACCGCACTGAGTCAATGCGGTCTTAGCCTCTCTGGTCTCAACACTCTGTCTGATTTTGGATTTTGGATTTTTTTTTTCCAAAATCAGACTTGACACCAGAGAGGCTGAATACCGCACTGAGTCAATGCGGTCTTAGCCTCTCTGGTCTCAACACTCTGTCTGATTTGGGATTTTTTTTTTTTTTTTTTCCAAAATCAGACTTGACCCCAGAGAGGCTGAATACAGCACTGAGTCAATGCGGTCTTAGCCTCTCTGGTGTCAACACTCTGTCTGATTTTGGATTTTTTTTTTTTTTTTTTCCAAAATCAGACTTGACACCAGAGAGGCTGAATACCGCACTGAGTCAATGCAGTCTTAGCCTCTCTGGTCTCAACACTCTGTCTGATTTGGGATTTTTTTTTTTTTTTTCCAAAATCAGACTTGACACCAGAGAGGCTGAATACCGCACTGAGTCAATGCGGTCTTAGCCTCTCTGGTGTCAACACTCTGTCTGATTTTGGATTTTTTTTTTTTTTTTTTCCAAAATCAGACTTGACACCAGAGAGGCTGAATACCGCACTGAGTCAATGCGGTCTTAGCCTCTCTGGTCTCAACACTCTGTCTGATTTTGGATTTTTTTTTTTTTTTTCCAAAATCAGACTTGACACCAGAGAGGCTGAATACCGCACTGAGTCAATGCGGTCTTAGCCTCTCTGGTCTCAACACTCTGTCTGATTTTGGATTTTTTTTTTTTTTTTTCCAAAATCAGACTTGACACCAGAGAGGCTGAATACCGCACTGAGTCAATGTGGTCTTAGCCTCTCTGGTCTCAACACTCTGTCTGATTTTGGATTTTTTTTTTTTTTTTTCCAAAATCAGACTTGACACCAGAGAGGCTGAATACCGCACTGAGTCAATGCGGTCTTAGCCTCTCTGGTCTCAACACTCTGTCTGATTTTGGATTTTGGATTTTTTTTTTCCAAAATCAGACTTGACACCAGAGAGGCTGAATACCGCACTGAGTCAATGCGGTCTTAGCCTCTCTGGTCTCAACACTCTGTCTGATTTGGGATTTTTTTTTTTTTTTTTCCAAAATCAGACTTGACACCAGAGAGGCTGAATACAGCACTGAGTCAATGCGGTCTTAGCCTCTCTGGTGTCAACACTCTGTCTGATTTTGGATTTTTTTTTTTTTTTTTCCAAAATCAGACTTGACACCAGAGAGGCTGAATACCGCACTGAGTCAATGCAGTCTTAGCCTCTCTGGTCTCAACACTCTGTCTGATTTGGGATTTTTTTTTTTTTTTTCCAAAATCAGACTTGACACCAGAGAGGCTGAATACCGCACTGAGTCAATGCGGTCTTAGCCTCTCTGGTGTCAACACTCTGTCTGATTTTGGATTTTTTTTTTTTTTTTTTCCAAAATCAGACTTGACACCAGAGAGGCTGAATACCGCACTGAGTCAATGCGGTCTTAGCCTCTCTGGTCTCAACACTCTGTCTGATTTTGGATTTTTTTTTTTTTTTTTCCAAAATCAGACTTGACACCAGAGAGGCTGAATACCGCACTGAGTCAATGCGGTCTTAGCCTCTCTGGTCTCAACACTCTGTCTGATTTTGGATTTTTTTTTTTTTTTTTTCCAAAATCAGACTTGACACCAGAGAGGCTGAATACCGCACTGAGTCAATGCGGTCTTAGCCTCTCTGGTGTCAACACTCTGTCTGATTTTGGATTTTTTTTTTTTTTTTTCCAAAATCAGACTTGACACCAGAGAGGCTGAATACCGCACTGAGTCAATGCGGTCTTAGCCTCTCTGGTCTCAACACTCTGTCTGATTTTGGATTTTTTTTTTTTTTTTTTTAATCAGACTTGACACCAGAGAGGCTGAATACCGCACTGAGTCAATGTGGTCTTAGCCTCTCTGGTCTCAACACTCTGTCTGATTTTGGATTTTTTTTTTTTTTTCCAAAATCAGACTTGACACCAGAGAGGCTGAATACCGCACTGAGTCAATGCGGTCTTAGCCTCTCTGGTCTCAACACTCTGTCTGATTTTTGATTTTGATTTTTTTTTTCCAAAATCAGACTTGACACCAGAGAGGCTGAATACCGCACTGAGTCAATGCGGTCTTAGCCTCTCTGGTCTCAACACTCTGTCTGATTTGGGATTTTTTTTTTTTTTTTCCAAAATCAGACTTGACACCAGAGAGGCTGAATACAGCACTGAGTCAATGCGGTCTTAGCCTCTCTGGTGTCAACACTCTGTCTGATTTTGGATTTTTTTTTTTTTTTTTCCAAAATCAGACTTGACACCAGAGAGGCTGAATACCGCACTGAGTCAATGCGGTCTTAGCCTCTCTGGTCTCAACACTCTGTCTGATTTTGGATTTTTTTTTTTTTTTTTTCAAAAATCAGACTTGACACCAGAGAGGCTGAATACCGTACTGAGTCAATGCGGTCTTAGCCTCTCTGGTGTCAACACTCTGTCTGATTTTGGATTTTTTTTTTTTTTTTCCAAAATCAGACTTGACACCAGAGAGGCTGAATACCGCACTGAGTCAATGCGGTCTTAGCGTCTCTGGTCTCAACACTCTGTCTGATTTTGGATTTTTTTTTTTCTTTTCTAAAATCAGACTTGACACCAGAGAGGCTGAATACCGCACTGAGTCAATGCGGTCTTAGCCTCTCTGGTGTCAACACTCTGTCTGATTTTGGATTTTTTTTTTTTTTTTCTCCAAAATCAGACTTGACACCAGAGAGGCTGAATACCGCACTGAGTCAATGCGGTCTTAGCCTCTCTGGTCTCAACACTCTGTCTGATTTGGGATTTTTTTTTTTTTTTTCCAAAATCAGACTTGCCACCAGAGAGGCTGAATACCGCACTGAGTCAATGCGGTCTTAGCCTCTCTGGTGTCAACACTCTGTCTGATTTTGGATTTTTTTTTTTTTTTTTTCCAAAATCAGACTTGACACCAGAGAGGCTGAATACCGCACTGAGTCAATGCGGTCTTAGCCTCTCTGGTCTCAACACTCTGTCTGATTTTGGATTTTTTTTTTTTTTTCCAAAATCAGACTTGACACCAGAGAGGCTGAATACCGCACTGAGTCAATGCGGTCTTAGCCTCTCTGGTCTCAACACTCTGTCTGATTTTGGATTTTTTTTTTTTTTTTTCCAAAATCAGACTTGACACCAGAGAGGCTGAATACCGCACTGAGTCAATGCGGTCTTAGCCTCTCTGGTGTCAACACTCTGTCTGATTTTGGATTTTTTTTTTTTTTTTCAAAATCAGACTTGACACCAGAGAGGCTGAATACTGCACTGAGTCAATGCGGTCTTAGCCTCTCTGGTGTCAACACTCTGTTTGATTTTGGATTTTTTTTTTTTTTTTCCAAAATCAGACTTGACACCAGAGAGGCTGAATACCGCACTGAGTCAATGCGGTCTTAGCCTCTCTGGTGTCAACACTCTGTCTGATTTTGGATTTTTTTTTTTTTTTTCCAAAATCAGACTTGACACCAGAGAGGCTGAATACCGCACTGAGTCAATGCGGTCTTAGCCTCTCTGGTCTCAACACTCTGTCTGATTTTGGATTTTTTTTTTTTTTTTTCCAAAATCAGACTTGACACCAGAGAGGCTGAATACCGCACTGAGTCAATGCGGTCTTAGCCTCTCTGGTCTCAACACTCTGTCTGATTTTGGATTTTTTTTTTTTTTTTCCAAAATCAGACTTGACACCAGAGAGGCTGAATACCGCACTGAGTCAATGCGGTCTTAGCCTCTCTGGTGTCAACACTCTGTCTGATTTTGGATTTTTTTTTTTTTTTCCAAAATCAGACTTGACACCAGAGAGGCTGAATACTGCACTGAGTCAATGCGGTCTTAGCCTCTCTGGTGTCAACACTCTGTCTGATTTTGGATTTTTTTTTTTTTTTTTCCAAAATCAGACTTGACACCAGAGAGGCTGAATACCGCACTGAGTCAATGCAGTCTTAGCCTCTCTGGTCTCAACACTCTGTCTGATTTTGGATTTTTTTTTTTTTTTTTCCAAAATCAGACTTGACACCAGAGAGGCTGAATACCGCACTGAGTCAATGCGGTCTTAGCCTCTCTGGTGTCAACACTCTGTCTGATTTTGGATTTTTTTTTTTTTTTCCAAAATCAGACTTGACACCAGAGAGGCTGAATACCGCACTGAGTCAATGCAGTCTTAGCCTCTCTGGTCTCAACACTCTGTCTGATTTTGGATTTTTTTTTTTTTTTTCCAAAATCAGACTTGACACCAGAGAGGCTGAATACCGCACTGAGTCAATGCGGTCTTAGCCTCTCTGGTCTCAACACTCTGTCTGATTTGGGATTTTTTTTTTTTTTTTTCCAAAATCAGACTTGACACCAGAGAGGCTGAATACCGCACTGAGTCAATGCGGTCTTAGCCTCTCTGGTCTCAACACTCTGTCTGATTTTGGATTTTTTTTTTTTTTTTTCCAAAATCAGACTTGACACCAGAGAGGCTGAATACCGCACTGAGTCAATGCGGTCTTAGCCTCTCTGGTGTCAACACTCTGTCTGATTTTGGATTTTTTTTTTTTTTTCCAAAATCAGACTTGACACCAGAGAGGCTGAATACCGCACTGAGTCAATGCGGTCTTAGCCTCTCTGGTGTCAACACTCTGTCTGATTTTGGATTTTTTTTTTTTTTTTTCCAAAATCAGACTTGACACCAGAGAGGCTGAATACTGCACTGAGTCAATGCGGTCTTAGCCTCTCTGGTCTCAACACTCTGTCTGATTTTGGATTTTTTTTTTTTTTTTCCAAAATCAGACTTGACACCAGAGAGGCTGAATACCGCACTGAGTCAATGCGGTCTTAGCCTCTCTGGTGTCAACACTCTGTCTGATTTTGGATTTTTTTTTTTTTTTTTCCAAAATCAGACTTGACACCAGAGAGGCTGAATACCGCACTGAGTCAATGCGGTCTTAGCCTCTCTGGTGTCAACACTCTGTCTGATTTTGGATTTTTTTTTTTTTTTTCCAAAATCAGACTTGACACCAGAGAGGCTGAATACCGCACTGAGTCAATGCAGTCTTAGCCTCTCTGGTCTCAACACTCTGTCTGATTTTGGATTTTTTTTTTTTTTTTCCAAAATCAGACTTGACACCAGAGAGGCTGAATACCGCACTGAGTCAATGCGGTCTTAGCCTCTCTGGTGTCAACACTCTGTCTGATTTTGGATTTTTTTTTTTTTTTTTCCAAAATCAGACTTGACACCAGAGAGGCTGAATACCGCACTGAGTCAATGCGGTCTTAGCCTCTCTGGTCTCAACACTCTGTCTGATTTGGGATTTTTTTTTTTTTTTTTCAAAAATCAGACTTGACACCAGAGAGGCTGAATACCGCACTGAGTCAATGCGGTCTTAGCCTCTCTGGTCTCAACACTCTGTCTGATTTTGGATTTTTTTTTTTTTTTTTCCAAAATCAGACTTGACACCAGAGAGGCTGAATACCGCACTGAGTCAATGCGGTCTTAGCCTCTCTGGTGTCAACACTCTGTCTGATTTTGGATTTTTTTTTTTTTTTTTCCAAAATCAGACTTGACACCAGAGAGGCTGAATACCGCACTGAGTCAATGCGGTCTTAGCCTCTCTGGTGTCAACACTCTGTCTGATTTTGGATTTTTTTTTTTTTTTTTCAAAATCAGACTTGACACCAGAGAGGCTGAATACCGCACTGAGTCAATGCGGTCTTAGCCTCTCTGGTGTCAACACTCTGTCTGATTTTGGATTTTTTTTTTTTTTTTTCCAAAATCAGACTTGACACCAGAGAGGCTGAATACCGCACTGAGTCAATGCGGTCTTAGCCTCTCTGGTCTCAACACTCTGTCTGATATTGGATTTTTTTTTTTTTTTTTCAAAAATCAGACTTGACACCAGAGAGGCTGAATACCGCACTGAGTCAATGCGGTCTTAGCCTCTCTGGTGTCAACACTCTGTCTGATTTTGGATTTTTTTTTTTTTTTTCCAAAATCAGACTTGACACCAGAGAGGCTGAATACCGCACTGAGTCAATGCGGTCTTAGCCTCTCTGGTCTCAACACTCTGTCTGATTTTGGATTTTTTTTTTTTTTTTTCCAAAATCAGACTTGACACCAGAGAGGCTGAATACTGCACTGAGTCAATGCGGTCTTAGCCTCTCTGGTGTCAACACTCTGTCTGATTTTGGATTTTTTTTTTTTTTTTCCAAAATCAGACTTGACACCAGAGAGGCTGAATACCGCACTGAGTCAATGCGGTCTTAGCCTCTCTGGTCTCAACACTCTGTCTGATTTTGGATTTTTTTTTTTTTTTTTCCAAAATCAGACTTGACACCAGAGAGGCTGAATACCGCACTGAGTCAATGCAGTCTTAGCCTCTCTGGTCTCAACACTCTGTCTGATTTTGGATTTTTTTTTTTTTTTTCCAAAATCAGACTTGACACCAGAGAGGCTGAATACCGCACTGAGTCAATGCGGTCTTAGCCTCTCTGGTGTCAACACTCTGTCTGATTTTGGATTTTTTTTTTTTTTTTTCCAAAATCAGACTTGACACCAGAGAGGCTGAATACCGCACTGAGTCAATGCGGTCTTAGCGTCTCTGGTCTCAACACTCTGTCTGATTTGGGATTTTTTTTTTTTTTTTTTCCAAAATCAGACTTGACACCAGAGAGGCTGAATACCGCACTGAGTCAATGCGGTCTTAGCCTCTCTGGTCTCAACACTCTGTCTGATTTTGGATTTTTTTTTTTTTTTTTTCCAAAATCAGACTTGACACCAGAGAGGCTGAATACCGCACTGAGTCAATGCGGTCTTAGCCTCTCTGGTGTCAACACTCTGTCTGATTTTGGATTTTTTTTTTTTTTTTCCAAAATCAGACTTGACACCAGAGAGGCTGAATACCGCACTGAGTCAATGCGGTCTTAGCCTCTCTGGTGTCAACACTCTGTCTGATTTTGGATTTTTTTTTTTTTTTTTCTCAAAATCAGACTTGACACCAGAGAGGCTGAATACCGCACTGAGTCAATGCGGTCTTAGCCTCTCTGGTGTCAACACTCTGTCTGATTTTGGATTTTTTTTTTTTTTTTCCAAAATCAGACTTGACACCAGAGAGGCTGAATACCGCACTGAGTCAATGCGGTCTTAGCCTCTCTGGTCTCAACACTCTGTCTGATATTGGATTTTTTTTTTTTTTTTTCAAAAATCAGACTTGACACCAGAGAGGCTGAATACCGCACTGAGTCAATGCGGTCTTAGCCTCTCTGGTGTCAACACTCTGTCTGATTTTGGATTTTTTTTTTTTTTTTCCAAAATCAGACTTGACACCAGAGAGGCTGAATACCGCACTGAGTCAATGTGGTCTTAGCCTCTCTGGTCTCAACACTCTGTCTGATTTTGGATTTTTTTTTTTTTTTTTCCAAAATCAGACTTGACACCAGAGAGGCTGAATACTGCACTGAGTCAATGCGGTCTTAGCCTCTCTGGTGTCAACACTCTGTCTGATTTTGGATTTATTTATTTTTTTTCCAAAATCAGACTTGACACCAGAGAGGCTGAATACCGCACTGAGTCAATGCGGTCTTAGCCTCTCTGGTCTCAACACTCTGTCTGATTTTGGATTTTTTTTTTTTTTTTTTTCCAAAATCAGACTTGACACCAGAGAGGCTGAATACCGCACTGAGTCAATGCGGTCTTAGCCTCTCTGGTGTCAACACTCTGTCTGATTTTTGATTTTTGATTTTTTTTTTCCAAAATCAGACTTGACACCAGAGAGGCTGAATACCGCACTGAGTCAATGCGGTCTTAGCCTCTCTGGTCTCAACACTCTGTCTGATTTGCGATTTTTTTTTTTTTTTTTCCAAAATCAGACTTGACACCAGAGAGGCTGAATACAGCACTGAGTCAATGCGGTCTTAGCCTCTCTGGTGTCAACACTCTGTCTGATTTTGGATTTTTTTTTTTTTTTTTCCAAAATCAGACTTGACACCAGAGAGGCTGAATACCGCACTGAGTCAATGCAGTCTTAGCCTCTCTGGTCTCAACACTCTGTCTGATTTTGGATTTTTTTTTTTTTTTTCCAAAATCAGACTTGACACCAGAGAGGCTGAATACTGCACTGAGTCAATGCGGTCTTAGCCTCTCTGGTGTCAACACTCTGTTTGATTTTGGATTTTTTTTTTTTTTTCCAAAATCAGACTTGACACCAGAGAGGCTGAATACCGCACTGAGTCAATGCGGTCTTAGCCTCTCTGGTGTCAACACTCTGTCTGATTTTGGATTTTTTTTTTTTTTTTTCCAAAATCAGACTTGACACCAGAGAGGCTGAATACCGCACTGAGTCAATGCAGTCTTAGCCTCTCTGGTCTCAACACTCTGTCTGATTTTGGATTTTTTTTTTTTTTTTCCAAAATCAGACTTGACACCAGAGAGGCTGAATACTGCACTGAGTCAATGCGGTCTTAGCCTCTCTGGTGTCAACACTCTGTTTGATTTTGGATTTTTTTTTTTTTTTCCAAAATCAGACTTGACACCAGAGAGGCTGAATACCGCACTGAGTCAATGCGGTCTTAGCCTCTCTGGTGTCAACACTCTGTCTGATTTTGGATTTTTTTTTTTTTTTTTCCAAAATCAGACTTGACACCAGAGAGGCTGAATACCGCACTGAGTCAATGCAGTCTTAGCCTCTCTGGTCTCAACACTCTGTCTGATTTTGGATTTTTTTTTTTTTTTTTCCAAAATCAGACTTGACACCAGAGAGGCTGAATACCGCACTGAGTCAATGCGGTCTTAGCCTCTCTGGTGTCAACACTCTGTCTGATTTTGGATTTTTTTTTTTTTTTCCAAAATCAGACTTGACACCAGAGAGGCTGAATACCGCACTGAGTCAATGCGGTCTTAGCCTCTCTGGTGTCAACACTCTGTCTGATTTTGGATTTTTTTTTTTTTTTTTCCAAAATCAGACTTGACACCAGAGAGGCTGAATACTGCACTGAGTCAATGCGGTCTTAGCCTCTCTGGTCTCAACACTCTGTCTGATTTTGGATTTTTTTTTTTTTTTTCCAAAATCAGACTTGACACCAGAGAGGCTGAATACCGCACTGAGTCAATGCGGTCTTAGCCTCTCTGGTGTCAACACTCTGTCTGATTTTGGATTTTTTTTTTTTTTTTTCCAAAATCAGACTTGACACCAGAGAGGCTGAATACCGCACTGAGTCAATGCGGTCTTAGCCTCTCTGGTGTCAACACTCTGTCTGATTTTGGATTTTTTTTTTTTTTTTCCAAAATCAGACTTGACACCAGAGAGGCTGAATACCGCACTGAGTCAATGCAGTCTTAGCCTCTCTGGTCTCAACACTCTGTCTGATTTTGGATTTTTTTTTTTTTTTTCCAAAATCAGACTTGACACCAGAGAGGCTGAATACCGCACTGAGTCAATGCGGTCTTAGCCTCTCTGGTGTCAACACTCTGTCTGATTTTGGATTTTTTTTTTTTTTTTCCAAAATCAGACTTGACACCAGAGAGGCTGAATACCGCACTGAGTCAATGCGGTCTTAGCCTCTCTGGTCTCAACACTCTGTCTGATTTGGGATTTTTTTTTTTTTTTTTTCAAAAATCAGACTTGACACCAGAGAGGCTGAATACCGCACTGAGTCAATGCGGTCTTAGCCTCTCTGGTCTCAACACTCTGTCTGATTTTGGATTTTTTTTTTTTTTTTTCCAAAATCAGACTTGACACCAGAGAGGCTGAATACCGCACTGAGTCAATGCGGTCTTAGCCTCTCTGGTGTCAACACTCTGTCTGATTTTGGATTTTTTTTTTTTTTTTTCAAAATCAGACTTGACACCAGAGAGGCTGAATACCGCACTGAGTCAATGCGGTCTTAGCCTCTCTGGTGTCAACACTCTGTCTGATTTTGGATTTTTTTTTTTTTTTCCAAAATCAGACTTGACACCAGAGAGGCTGAATACCGCACTGAGTCAATGCGGTCTTAGCCTCTCTGGTCTCAACACTCTGTCTGATATTGGATTTTTTTTTTTTTTTTTAAAAATCAGACTTGACACCAGAGAGGCTGAATACCGCACTGAGTCAATGCGGTCTTAGCCTCTCTGGTGTCAACACTCTGTCTGATTTTGGATTTTTTTTTTTTTTTTCCAAAATCAGACTTGACACCAGAGAGGCTGAATACCGCACTGAGTCAATGCGGTCTTAGCCTCTCTGGTCTCAACACTCTGTCTGATTTTGGATTTTTTTTTTTTTTTTTCCAAAATCAGACTTGACACCAGAGAGGCTGAATACTGCACTGAGTCAATGCGGTCTTAGCCTCTCTGGTGTCAACACTCTGTCTGATTTTGGATTTTTTTTTTTTTTTTCCAAAATCAGACTTGACACCAGAGAGGCTGAATACCGCACTGAGTCAATGCGGTCTTAGCCTCTCTGGTCTCAACACTCTGTCTGATTTTGGATTTTTTTTTTTTTTTTTCCAAAATCAGACTTGACACCAGAGAGGCTGAATACCGCACTGAGTCAATGCAGTCTTAGCCTCTCTGGTCTCAACACTCTGTCTGATTTTGGATTTTTTTTTTTTTTTTCCAAAATCAGACTTGACACCAGAGAGGCTGAATACCGCACTGAGTCAATGCGGTCTTAGCCTCTCTGGTGTCAACACTCTGTCTGATTTTGGATTTTTTTTTTTTTTTTTCCAAAATCAGACTTGACACCAGAGAGGCTGAATACCGCACTGAGTCAATGCGGTCTTAGCGTCTCTGGTCTCAACACTCTGTCTGATTTGGGATTTTTTTTTTTTTTTTTCCAAAATCAGACTTGACACCAGAGAGGCTGAATACCGCACTGAGTCAATGCGGTCTTAGCCTCTCTGGTCTCAACACTCTGTCTGATTTTGGATTTTTTTTTTTTTTTTTCCAAAATCAGACTTGACACCAGAGAGGCTGAATACCGCACTGAGTCAATGCGGTCTTAGCCTCTCTGGTGTCAACACTCTGTCTGATTTTGGATTTTTTTTTTTTTTTTCCAAAATCAGACTTGACACCAGAGAGGCTGAATACCGCACTGAGTCAATGCGGTCTTAGCCTCTCTGGTGTCAACACTCTGTCTGATTTTGGATTTTTTTTTTTTTTTTTCTCAAAATCAGACTTGACACCAGAGAGGCTGAATACCGCACTGAGTCAATGCGGTCTTAGCCTCTCTGGTGTCAACACTCTGTCTGATTTTGGATTTTTTTTTTTTTTTTCCAAAATCAGACTTGACACCAGAGAGGCTGAATACCGCACTGAGTCAATGCGGTCTTAGCCTCTCTGGTCTCAACACTCTGTCTGATATTGGATTTTTTTTTTTTTTTTTCAAAAATCAGACTTGACACCAGAGAGGCTGAATACCGCACTGAGTCAATGCGGTCTTAGCCTCTCTGGTGTCAACACTCTGTCTGATTTTGGATTTTTTTTTTTTTTTTCCAAAATCAGACTTGACACCAGAGAGGCTGAATACCGCACTGAGTCAATGTGGTCTTAGCCTCTCTGGTCTCAACACTCTGTCTGATTTTGGATTTTTTTTTTTTTTTTTCCAAAATCAGACTTGACACCAGAGAGGCTGAATACTGCACTGAGTCAATGCGGTCTTAGCCTCTCTGGTGTCAACACTCTGTCTGATTTTGGATTTATTTATTTTTTTTCCAAAATCAGACTTGACACCAGAGAGGCTGAATACCGCACTGAGTCAATGCGGTCTTAGCCTCTCTGGTCTCAACACTCTGTCTGATTTTGGATTTTTTTTTTTTTTTTTTTCCAAAATCAGACTTGACACCAGAGAGGCTGAATACCGCACTGAGTCAATGCGGTCTTAGCCTCTCTGGTGTCAACACTCTGTCTGATTTTTGATTTTTGATTTTTTTTTTCCAAAATCAGACTTGACACCAGAGAGGCTGAATACCGCACTGAGTCAATGCGGTCTTAGCCTCTCTGGTCTCAACACTCTGTCTGATTTGCGATTTTTTTTTTTTTTTTTCCAAAATCAGACTTGACACCAGAGAGGCTGAATACAGCACTGAGTCAATGCGGTCTTAGCCTCTCTGGTGTCAACACTCTGTCTGATTTTGGATTTTTTTTTTTTTTTTTCCAAAATCAGACTTGACACCAGAGAGGCTGAATACCGCACTGAGTCAATGCAGTCTTAGCCTCTCTGGTCTCAACACTCTGTCTGATTTTGGATTTTTTTTTTTTTTTCCAAAATCAGACTTGACACCAGAGAGGCTGAATACTGCACTGAGTCAATGCGGTCTTAGCCTCTCTGGTGTCAACACTCTGTTTGATTTTGGATTTTTTTTTTTTTTTCCAAAATCAGACTTGACACCAGAGAGGCTGAATACCGCACTGAGTCAATGCGGTCTTAGCCTCTCTGGTGTCAACACTCTGTCTGATTTTGGATTTTTTTTTTTTTTTTTCCAAAATCAGACTTGACACCAGAGAGGCTGAATACCGCACTGAGTCAATGCAGTCTTAGCCTCTCTGGTCTCAACACTCTGTCTGATTTTGGATTTTTTTTTTTTTTTCCAAAATCAGACTTGACACCAGAGAGGCTGAATACTGCACTGAGTCAATGCGGTCTTAGCCTCTCTGGTGTCAACACTCTGTTTGATTTTGGATTTTTTTTTTTTTTTCCAAAATCAGACTTGACACCAGAGAGGCTGAATACCGCACTGAGTCAATGCGGTCTTAGCCTCTCTGGTGTCAACACTCTGTCTGATTTTGGATTTTTTTTTTTTTTTTTTTCCAAAATCAGACTTGACACCAGAGAGGCTGAATACCGCACTGAGTCAATGCGGTCTTAGCCTCTCTGGTGTCAACACTCTGTCTGATTTTTGATTTTTGATTTTTTTTTTCCAAAATCAGACTTGACACCAGAGAGGCTGAATACCGCACTGAGTCAATGCGGTCTTAGCCTCTCTGGTCTCAACACTCTGTCTGATTTGGGATTTTTTTTTTTTTTTTTCCAAAATCAGACTTGACACCAGAGAGGCTGAATACAGCACTGAGTCAATGCGGTCTTAGCCTCTCTGGTGTCAACACTCTGTCTGATTTTGGATTTTTTTTTTTTTTTTCCAAAATCAGACTTGACACCAGAGAGGCTGAATACCGCACTGAGTCAATGCAGTCTTAGCCTCTCTGGTCTCAACACTCTGTCTGATTTTGGATTTTTTTTTTTTTTTCCAAAATCAGACTTGACACCAGAGAGGCTGAATACTGCACTGAGTCAATGCGGTCTTAGCCTCTCTGGTGTCAACACTCTGTTTGATTTTGGATTTTTTTTTTTTTTTCCAAAATCAGACTTGACACCAGAGAGGCTGAATACCGCACTGAGTCAATGCGGTCTTAGCCTCTCTGGTGTCAACACTCTGTCTGATTTTGGATTTTTTTTTTTTTTTTTCCAAAATCAGACTTGACACCAGAGAGGCTGAATACCGCACTGAGTCAATGCGGTCTTAGCCTCTCTGGTCTCAACACTCTGTCTGATTTTGGATTTTTTTTTTTTTTTTTCCAAAATCAGACTTGACACCAGAGAGGCTGAATACCGCACTGAGTCAATGCGGTCTTAGCCTCTCTGGTCTCAACACTCTGTCTGATTTTGGATTTTTTTTTTTTTTTTCCAAAATCAGACTTGACACCAGAGAGGCTGAATACCGCACTGAGTCAATGCGGTCTTAGCCTCTCTGGTGTCAACACTCTGTCTGATTTTGGATTTTTTTTTTTTTTCCAAAATCAGACTTGACACCAGAGAGGCTGAATACCGCACTGAGTCAATGCGGTCTTAGCCTCTCTGGTGTCAACACTCTGTCTGATTTTGGATTTTTTTTTTTTTTTTCCAAAATCAGACTTGACACCAGAGAGGCTGAATACCGCACTGAGTCAATGCAGTCTTAGCCTCTCTGGTCTCAACACTCTGTCTGATTTTGGATTTTTTTTTCTTTTTTTTTCCAAAATCAGACTTGACACCAGAGAGGCTGAATACCGCACTGAGTCAATGCGGTCTTAGCCTCTCTGGTCTCAACACTCTGTTTGATTTTGGATTTTTTTTTTTTTTTCCAAAATCAGACTTGACACCAGAGAGGCTGAATACCGCACTGAGTCAATGCGGTCTTAGCCTCTCTGGTGTCAACACTCTGTTTGATTTTTTGGATTTTTTTTTTTTTTTTCCAAAATCAGACTTGACACCAGAGAGGCTGAATACCGCACTGAGTCAATGCGGTCTTAGCCTCTCTGGTGTCAACACTCTGTCTGATTTTGGATTTTTTTTTTTTTTTTCCAAAATCAGACTTGACACCAGAGAGGCTGAATACCGCACTGAGTCAATGCGGTCTTAGCCTCTCTGGTGTCAACACTCTGTCTGATTTTGGATTTTTTTTTTTTTTTTTCCAAAATCAGACTTGACACCAGAGAGGCTGAATACTGCACTGAGTCAATGCGGTCTTAGCCTCTCTGGTCTCAACACTCTGTCTGATTTGGGATTTTTTTTATTTTTTTTTTTCAAAATCAGACTTGACACCAGAGAGGCTGAATACCGCACTGAGTCAATGCAGTCTTAGCCTCTCTGGTCTCAACACTCTGTCTGATTTTGGATTTTTTTTTTTTTTTTTCCAAAATCAGACTTGACACCAGAGAGGCTGAATACCGCACTGAGTCAATGCGGTCTTAGCCTCTCTGGTCTCAACACTCTGTCTGATTTTGGATTTTTTTTTTTTTTTTTCAAAAATCAGACTTGACACCAGAGAGGCTGAATACCGCACTGAGTCAATGCGGTCTTAGCCTCTCTGGTGTCAACACTCTGTCTGATTTTTGATTTTTGATTTTTTTTTTCCAAAATCAGACTTGACACCAGAGAGGCTGAATACTGCACTGAGTCAATGCGGTCTTAGCCTCTCTGGTCTCAACACTCTGTCTGATTTGGGATTTTTTTTTTTTTTTTTCCAAAATCAGACTTGACACCAGAGAGGCTGAATACAGCACTGAGTCAATGCGGTCTTAGCCTCTCTGGTGTCAACACTCTGTCTGATTTTTTTTTATTTTTTTTATTTTTTTTCCAAAATCAGACTTGACACCAGAGAGGCTGAATACTGCACTGAGTCAATGCAGTCTTAGCCTCTCTGGTCTCAACACTCTGTCTGATTTTGGATTTTTTTTTTTTTTTTCCAAAATCAGACTTGACACCAGAGAGGCTGAATACCGCACTGAGTCAATGCGGTCTTAGCCTCTCTGGTCTCAACACTCTGTCTGATTTTGGATTTTTTTTTTTTTTTTTTCAAAAATCAGACTTGACACCAGAGAGGCTGAATACCGCACTGAGTCAATGCGGTCTTAGCCTCTCTGGTCTCAACACTGTCTGATTTGGGATTTTTTTTTTTTTTTTTTCCAAAATCAGACTTGACACCAGAGAGGCTGAATACCGCACTGAGTCAATGCGGTCTTAGCCTCTCTGGTCTCAACACTCTGTCTGATTTTGGATTTTTTTTTTTTTTTTCCAAAATCAGACTTGACACCAGAGAGGCTGAGTACCGCACTGAGTCAATGCGGTCTTAGCCTCTCTGGTGTCAACACTCTGTCTGATTTTGGATTTTTTTTTTTTTTTCCAAAATCAGACTTGACACCAGAGAGGCTGAATACTGCACTGAGTCAATGCGGTCTTAGCCTCTCTGGTGTCAACACTCTGTTTGATTTTGGATTTTTTTTTTTTTTTTCCAAAATCAGACTTGACACCAGAGAGGCTGAATACCGCACTGAGTCAATGCGGTCTTAGCCTCTCTGGTGTCAACACTCTGTCTGATTTTGGATTTTTTTTTTTTTTTTTTCCAAAATCAGACTTGACACCAGAGAGGCTGAATACCGCACTGAGTCAATGCGGTCTTAGCCTCTCTGGTGTCAACACTCTGTCTGATTTTGGATTTTTTTTTTTTTTTTCCAAAATCAGACTTGACACCAGAGAGGCTGAATACCGCACTGAGTCAATGCGGTCTTAGCCTCTCTGGTCTCAACACTCTGTCTGATTTTGGATTTTTTTTTTTTTTTTTTTCCAAAATCAGACTTGACACCAGAGAGGCTGAATACCGCACTGAGTCAATGCGGTCTTAGCCTCTCTGGTGTCAACACTCTGTCTGATTTTGGATTTTTTTTTTTTTTTTCCAAAATCAGACTTGACACCAGAGAGGCTGAATACCGCACTGAGTCAATGCGGTCTTAGCCTCTCTGGTCTCAACACTCTGTCTGATTTTGGATTTTTTTTTTTTTTTTTCCAAAATCAGACTTGACACCAGAGAGGCTGAATACCGCACTGAGTCAATGCGGTCTTAGCCTCTCTGGTCTCAACACTCTGTCTGATTTTGGATTTTTTTTTTTTTTTTTTTTCCAAAATCAGACTTGACACCAGAGAGGCTGAATACCGCACTGAGTCAATGCGGTCTTAGCCTCTCTGGTGTCAACACTCTGTCTGATTTTGGATTTTTTTTTTTTTTTTTCCCAAAATCAGACTTGACACCAGAGAGGCTGAATACCGCACTGAGTCAATGCGGTCTTAGCCTCTCTGGTGTCAACACTCTGTCTGATTTTGGATTTTTTTTTTTTTTTTTTCCCAAAATCAGACTTGACACCAGAGAGGCTGAATACCGCACTGAGTCAATGCGGTCTTAGCCTCTCTGGTGTCAACACTCTGTCTGATTTTGGATTTTTTTTTTTTTTTTTCCAAAATCAGACTTGACACCAGAGAGGCTGAATACCGCACTGAGTCAATGCGGTCTTAGCCTCTCTGGTCTCAACACTCTGTCTGATTTTGGATTTTTTTTTTTTTTTTCCAAAATCAGACTTGACACCAGAGAGGCTGAATACCGCACTGAGTCAATGCGGTCTTAGCCTCTCTGGTCTCAACACACTGTCTGATTTTAGATTTTTTTTTTTTTTTTTCCAAAATCAGACTTGACACCAGAGAGGCTGAATACCACACTGAGTCAATGCGGTCTTAGCCTCTCTGGTGTCAACACTCTGTCTGATTTTGGATTTTTTTTTTTTTTTTCCAAAATCAGACTTGACACCAGAGAGGCTGAATACCGCACTGAGTCAATGCGGTCTTAGCCTCTCTGGTCTCAACACTCTGTCTGATTTTGGATTTTTTTTTTTTTTTTCCAAAATCAGACTTGACACCAGAGAGGCTGAATACTGCACTGAGTCAATGCGGTCTTAGCCTCTCTGGTGTCAACACTCTGTCTGATTTTGGATTTTTTTTTTTTTTTTTTTCCAAAATCAGACTTGACACCAGAGAGGCTGAATACCGCACTGAGTCAATGCGGTCTTAGCCTCTCTGGTGTCAACACTCTGTCTGATTTTGGATTTTTGTTTTTTTTTCCAAAATCAGACTTGACACCAGAGAGGCTGAATACCGCACTGAGTCAATGCGGTCTTAGCCTCTCTGGTCTCAACACTCTGTCTGATTTTGGATTTTTTTTTTTTTTTTTCCAAAATCAGACTTGACACCAGAGAGGCTGAATACTGCACTGAGTCAATGCGGTCTTAGCCTCTCTGGTCTCAACACTCTGTCTGATTTTGGATTTTTTTTTTTTTTTTTCCAAAATCAGACTTGACACCAGAGAGGCTGAATACCGCACTGAGTCAATGCGGTCTTAGCCTCTCTGGTGTCAACACTCTGTCTGATTTTGGATTTTTTTTTTTTTTTCCAAAATCAGACTTGACACCAGAGAGGCTGAATACAGCACTGAGTCAATGCGGTCTTAGCCTCTCTGGTCTCAACACTCTGTCTGATTTTGGATTTTTTTTTTTTTTTTTTCAAAATCAGACTTGACACCAGAGAGGCTGAATACTGCACTGAGTCAATGCGGTCTTAGCCTCTCTGGTGTCAACACTCTGTCTGATTTTGGATTTTTTATTTTTTTTTTCAAAATCAGACTTGACACCAGAGAGGCTGAATACTGCACTGAGTCAATGCGGTCTTAGCCTCTCTGGTGTCAACACTCTGTCTGATTTTGGATTTTTTTTTTTTTTTTTCCAAAATTAGACTTGACACCAGAGAGGCTGAATACCGCACTGAGTCAATGCGGTCTTAGCCTCTCTGGTCTCAACACTCTGTCTGATTTTGGATTTTTTTTTTTTTTTTTCCAAAATCAGACTTGACACCAGAGAGGCTGAATACCGCACTGAGTCAATGCGGTCTTAGCCTCTCTGGTCTCAACACTCTGTCTGATTTTAGATTTTTTTTTTTTTTTTCCAAAATCAGACTTGACACCAGAGAGGCTGAATACCGCACTGAGTCAATGCGGTCTTAGCCTCTCTGGTGTCAACACTCTGTCTGATTTTGGATTTTTTTTTTTTTTTTCCAAAATCAGACTTGACACCAGAGAGGCTGAATACCGCACTGAGTCAATGCGGTCTTAGCCTCTCTGGTCTCAACACTCTGTCTGATTTTGGATTTTTTTTTTTTTTTTTCCAAAATCAGACTTGACACCAGAGAGGCTGAATACTGCACTGAGTCAATGCAGTCTTAGCCTCTCTGGTGTCAACACTCTGTCTGATTTTTGATTTTTTTTTTTTTTTTTTTCCAAAATCAGACTTGACACCAGAGAGGCTGAATACCGCACTGAGTCAATGCGGTCTTAGCCTCTCTGGTCTCAACACTCTGTCTGATTTTGGATTTTTTTTTTTTTTTTTCAAAATCAGACTTGACACCAGAGAGGCTGAATACTGCACTGAGTCAATGCGGTCTTAGCCTCTCTGGTGTCAACACTCTGTCTGATTTTGGATTTTTTTTTTTTTTTTCCAAAATCAGACTTGACACCAGAGAGGCTGAATACCGCACTGAGTCAATGCGGTCTTAGCCTCTCTGGTGTCAACACTCTGTCTGATTTTGGATTTTTTTTTTTTTTTTCCAAAATCAGACTTGACACCAGAGAGGCTGAATACCGCACTGAGTCAATGCGGTCTTAGCCTCTCTGGTCTCAACACTCTGTCTGATTTTGGATTTTTTTTTTTTTTTTTCCAAAATCAGACTTGACACCAGAGAGGCTGAATACTGCACTGAGTCAATGCGGTCTTAGCCTCTCTGGTCTCAACACTCTGTCTGATTTTGGATTTTTTTTTTTTTTTTTCCAAAATCAGACTTGACACCAGAGAGGCTGAATACCGCACTGAGTCAATGCCGTCTTAGCCTCTCTGGTCTCAACACTCTGTCTGATTTTGGATTTTTTTTTTTTTTTTTCCAAAATCAGACTTGACACCAGAGAGGCTGAATACCGCACTGAGTCAATGCGGTCTTAGCCTCTCTGGTCTCAACACTCTGTCTGATTTTGGATTTTTTTTTTTTTTTTTTCCAAAATCAGACTTGACACCAGAGAGGCTGAATACCGCACTGAGTCAATGCGGTCTTAGCCTCTCTGGTGTCAACACTCTGTCTGATTTTGGATTTTTTTTTTTTTTTTCCCAAAATCAGACTTGACACCAGAGAGGCTGAATACCGCACTGAGTCAATGCGGTCTTAGCCTCTCTGGTGTCAACACTCTGTCTGATTTTGGATTTTTTTTTTTTTTTTCCCAAAATCAGACTTGACACCAGAGAGGCTGAATACCGCACTGAGTCAATGCGGTCTTAGCCTCTCTGGTGTCAACACTCTGTCTGATTTTGGATTTTTTTTTTTTTTTTTTCCCAAAATCAGACTTGACACCAGAGAGGCTGAATACCGCACTGAGTCAATGCGGTCTTAGCCTCTCTGGTGTCAACACTCTGTCTGATTTTGGATTTTTTTTTTTTTTTTTCCAAAATCAGACTTGACACCAGAGAGGCTGAATACCGCACTGAGTCAATGCGGTCTTAGCCTCTCTGGTCTCAACACTCTGTCTGATTTTGGATTTTTTTTTTTTTTTTTCCAAAATCAGACTTGACACCAGAGAGGCTGAATACCGCACTGAGTCAATGTGGTCTTAGCCTCTCTGGTCTCAACACTCTGTCTGATTTTAGATTTTTTTTTTTTTTTTTCCAAAATCAGACTTGACACCAGAGAGGCTGAATACCGCACTGAGTCAATGCGGTCTTAGCCTCTCTGGTGTCAACACTCTGTCTGATTTTGAATTTTTTTTTTTTTTTTCCAAAATCAGACTTGACACCAGAGAGGCTGAATACCGCACTGAGTCAATGCGGTCTTAGCCTCTCTGGTCTCAACACTCTGTCTGATTTTGGATTTTTTTTTTTTTTTTCCAAAATCAGACTTGACACCAGAGAGGCTGAATACCGCACTGAGTCAATGCGGTCTTAGCCTCTCTGGTCTCAACACTCTGTCTGATTTTGGATTTTTTTTTTTTTTTTTCAAAATCAGACTTGACACCAGAGAGGCTGAATACTGCACTGAGTCAATGCGGTCTTAGCCTCTCTGGTGTCAACACTATGTCTGATTTTGGATTTTTTTTTTTTTTTTTCCAAAATCAGACTTGACACCAGAGAGGCTGAATACCGCACTGAGTCAATGCGGTCTTAGCCTCTCTGGTCTCAACACTCTGTCTGATTTTAGATTTTTTTTTTTTTTTTCCAAAATCAGACTTGACACCAGAGAGGCTGAATACCGCACTGAGTCAATGCGGTCTTAGCCTCTCTGGTGTCAACACTCTGTCTGATTTTGAATTTTTTTTTTTTTTTTCCAAAATCAGACTTGACACCAGAGAGGCTGAATACCGCACTGAGTCAATGCGGTCTTAGCCTCTCTGGTCTCAACACTCTGTCTGATTTTGGATTTTTTTTTTTTTTTCCAAAATCAGACTTGACACCAGAGAGGCTGAATACTGCACTGAGTCAATGCGGTCTTAGCCTCTCTGGTGTCAACACTCTGTCTGATTTTGGATTTTTTTTTTTTTTTTTTTCCAAAATCAGACTTGACACCAGAGAGGCTGAATACCGCACTGAGTCAATGCGGTCTTAGCCTCTCTGGTCTCAACACTCTGTCTGATTTTGGATTTTTTTTTTTTTTTTTCAAAATCAGACTTGACACCAGAGAGGCTGAATACTGCACTGAGTCAATGCGGTCTTAGCCTCTCTGGTGTCAACACTCTGTCTGATTTTGGATTTTTTTTTTTTTTTCCCAAAATCAGACTTGACACCAGAGAGGCTGAATACTGCACTGAGTCAATGCGGTCTTAGCCTCTCTGGTGTCAACACTATGTCTGATTTTGGATTTTTTTTTTTTTTTTTCCAAAATCAGACTTGACACCAGAGAGGCTGAATACCGCACTGAGTCAATGCGGTCTTAGCCTCTCTGGTGTCAACACTCTGTCTGATTTTGGATTTTTGTTTTTTTTTTCCAAAATCAGACTTGACACCAGAGAGGCTGAATACCGCACTGAGTCAATGCGGTCTTAGCCTCTCTGGTCTCAACACTCTGTCTGATTTTGGATTTTTTTTTTTTTTTTTCCAAAATCAGACTTGACACCAGAGAGGCTGAATACTGCACTGAGTCAATGCGGTCTTAGCCTCTCTGGTCTCAACACTCTGTCTGATTTTGGATTTTTTTTTTTTTTTTTCCAAAATCAGACTTGACACCAGAGAGGCTGAATACCGCACTGAGTCAATGCCGTCTTAGCCTCTCTGGTCTCAACACTCTGTCTGATTTTGGATTTTTTTTTTTTTTTTCCAAAATCAGACTTGACACCAGAGAGGCTGAATACTGCACTGAGTCAATGCGGTCTTGGGCTCTCTGGTGTCAACACTCTGTCTGATTTTGGATTTTTTTTTTTTTTTTCCAAAATCAGACTTGACACCAGAGAGGCTGAATACCGCACTGAGTCAATGCGGTCTTAGCCTCTCTGGTCTCAACACTCTGTCTGATTTTGGATTTTTTTTTTTTTTTTTCCAAAATCAGACTTGACACCAGAGAGGCTGAATACCGCACTGAGTCAATGCGGTCTTAGCCTCTCTGGTGTCAACACTCTGTCTGATTTTGGATTTTTTTTTTTTTTTTCCCAAAATCAGACTTGACACCAGAGAGGCTGAATACCGCACTGAGTCAATGCGGTCTTAGCCTCTCTGGTGTCAACACTCTGTCTGATTTTGGATTTTTTTTTTTTTTTTCCCAAAATCAGACTTGACACCAGAGAGGCTGAATACCGCACTGAGTCAATGCGGTCTTAGCCTCTCTGGTGTCAACACTCTGTCTGATTTTGGATTTTTTTTTTTTTTTCCCAAAATCAGACTTGACACCAGAGAGGCTGAATACCGCACTGAGTCAATGCGGTCTTAGCCTCTCTGGTGTCAACACTCTGTCTGATTTTGAATTTTTTTTTTTTTTTTCCAAAATCAGACTTGACACCAGAGAGGCTGAATACCGCACTGAGTCAATGCGGTCTTAGCCTCTCTGGTCTCAACACTCTGTCTGATTTTGGATTTTTTTTTTTTTTTCCAAAATCAGACTTGACACCAGAGAGGCTGAATACTGCACTGAGTCAATGCGGTCTTAGCCTCTCTGGTGTCAACACTCTGTCTGATTTTGGATTTTTTTTTTTTTTTTTTCCAAAATCAGACTTGACACCAGAGAGGCTGAATACCGCACTGAGTCAATGCGGTCTTAGCCTCTCTGGTCTCAACACTCTGTCTGATTTTGGATTTTTTTTTTTTTTTTTCAAAATCAGACTTGACACCAGAGAGGCTGAATACTGCACTGAGTCAATGCGGTCTTAGCCTCTCTGGTGTCAACACTCTGTCTGATTTTGGATTTTTTTTTTTTTTTCCCAAAATCAGACTTGACACCAGAGAGGCTGAATACTGCACTGAGTCAATGCGGTCTTAGCCTCTCTGGTGTCAACACTATGTCTGATTTTGGATTTTTTTTTTTTTTTTTCCAAAATCAGACTTGACACCAGAGAGGCTGAATACCGCACTGAGTCAATGCGGTCTTAGCCTCTCTGGTGTCAACACTCTGTCTGATTTTGGATTTTTGTTTTTTTTTCCAAAATCAGACTTGACACCAGAGAGGCTGAATACCGCACTGAGTCAATGCGGTCTTAGCCTCTCTGGTCTCAACACTCTGTCTGATTTTGGATTTTTTTTTTTTTTTTTCCAAAATCAGACTTGACACCAGAGAGGCTGAATACCACACTGAGTCAATGCGGTCTTAGCCTCTCTGGTGTCAACACTCTGTCTGATTTTGGATTTTTTTTTTTTTTTTCCAAAATCAGACTTGACACCAGAGAGGCTGAATACCGCACTGAGTCAATGCGGTCTTAGCCTCTCTGGTCTCAACACTCTGTCTGATTTTGGATTTTTTTTTTTTTTTTCCAAAATCAGACTTGACACCAGAGAGGCTGAATACTGCACTGAGTCAATGCGGTCTTAGCCTCTCTGGTGTCAACACTCTGTCTGATTTTGGATTTTTTTTTTTTTTTTTTTCCAAAATCAGACTTGACACCAGAGAGGCTGAATACCGCACTGAGTCAATGCGGTCTTAGCCTCTCTGGTGTCAACACTCTGTTTGATTTTTTGGATTTTTTTTTTTTTTTTCCAAAATCAGACTTGACACCAGAGAGGCTGAATACCGCACTGAGTCAATGCGGTCTTAGCCTCTCTGGTCTCAACACTCTGTCTGATTTTGGATTTTTTTTTTTTTTTTTTCCAAAATCAGACTTGACACCAGAGAGGCTGAATACTGCACTGAGTCAATGCGGTCTTAGCCTCTCTGGTCTCAACACTCTGTCTGATTTTGGATTTTTTTTTTTTTTTTTTCCAAAATCAGACTTGACACCAGAGAGGCTGAATACCGCACTGAGTCAATGCCGTCTTAGCCTCTCTGGTCTCAACACTCTGTCTGATTTTGGATTTTTTTTTTTTTTTTCCAAAATCAGACTTGACACCAGAGAGGCTGAATACTGCACTGAGTCAATGCGGTCTTGGGCTCTCTGGTGTCAACACTCTGTCTGATTTTGGATTTTTTTTTTTTTTTCCAAAATCAGACTTGACACCAGAGAGGCTGAATACCGCACTGAGTCAATGCGGTCTTAGCCTCTCTGGTCTCAACACTCTGTCTGATTTTGGATTTTTTTTTTTTTTTTTCAAAAATCAGACTTGACACCAGAGAGGCTGAATACCGCACTGAGTCAATGCGGTCTTAGCCTCTCTGGTGTCAACACTCTGTCTGATTTTGGATTTTTTTTTTTTTTTTCCCAAAATCAGACTTGACACCGGAGAGGCTGAATACCGCACTGAGTCAATGCGGTCTTAGCCTCTCTGGTGTCAACACTCTGTCTGATTTTGGATTTTTTTTTTTTTTTTCCCAAAATCAGACTTGACACCAGAGAGGCTGAATACCGCACTGAGTCAATGCGGTCTTAGCCTCTCTGGTGTCAACACTCTGTCTGATTTTGGATTTTTTTTTTTTTTTTTTCCCCAAAATCAGACTTGACACCAGAGAGGCTGAATACCGCACTGAGTCAATGCGGTCTTAGCCTCTCTGGTGTCAACACTCTGTCTGATTTTGGATTTTTTTTTTTTTTTTTCCAAAATCAGACTTGACACCAGAGAGGCTGAATACCGCACTGAGTCAATGCGGTCTTAGCCTCTCTGGTCTCAACACTCTGTCTGATTTTGGATTTTTTTTTTTTTTTTTCCAAAATCAGACTTGACACCAGAGAGGCTGAATACCGCACTGAGTCAATGCGGTCTTAGCCTCTCTGGTCTCAACACTCTGTCTGATTTTAGATTTTTTTTTTTTTTTTCCAAAATCAGACTTGACACCAGAGAGGCTGAATACCGCACTGAGTCAATGCGGTCTTAGCCTCTCTGGTGTCAACACTCTGTCTGATTTTGATTTTTTTTTTTTTTTTTCCAAAATCAGACTTGACACCAGAGAGGCTGAATACCGCACTGAGTCAATGCGGTCTTAGCCTCTCTGGTCTCAACACTCTGTCTGATTTTGGATTTTTTTTTTTTTTTCCAAAATCAGACTTGACACCAGAGAGGCTGAATACCGCACTGAGTCAATGCGGTCTTAGCCTCTCTGGTGTCAACACTCTGTCTGATTTTGGATTTTTGTTTTTTTTTTCCAAAATCAGACTTGACACCAGAGAGGCTGAATACCGCACTGAGTCAATGCGGTCTTAGCCTCTCTGGTCTCAACACTCTGTCTGATTTTGGATTTTTTTTTTTTTTTTTCCAAAATCAGACTTGACACCAGAGAGGCTGAATACTGCACTGAGTCAATGCGGTCTTAGCCTCTCTGGTCTCAACACTCTGTCTGATTTTGGATTTTTTTTTTTTTTTTTCCAAAATCAGACTTGACACACGAGAGGCTGAATACCGCACTGAGTCAATGCCGTCTTAGCCTCTCTGGTCTCAACACTCTGTCTGATTTTGGATTTTTTTTTTTTTTTTCCAAAATCAGACTTGACACCAGAGAGGCTGAATACTGCACTGAGTCAATGCGGTCTTAGGCTCTCTGGTGTCAACACTCTGTCTGATTTTGGATTTTTTTTTTTTTTTCCAAAATCAGACTTGACACCAGAGAGGCTGAATACCGCACTGAGTCAATGCGGTCTTAGCCTCTCTGGTCTCAACACTCTGTCTGATTTTGGATTTTTTTTTTTTTTTTTCCAAAATCAGACTTGACACCAGAGAGGCTGAATACCGCACTGAGTCAATGCGGTCTTAGCCTCTCTGGTCTCAACACTCTGTCTGATTTTGGATTTTTTTTTTTTTTTTTTCCAAAATCAGACTTGACACCAGAGAGGCTGAATACCGCACTGAGTCAATGCGGTCTTAGCCACTCTGGTCTCAACACTCTGTCTGATTTTGGATTTTTTTTTTTTTTTTTTCCCCAAAATCAGACTTGACACCAGAGAGGCTGAATACCGCACTGAGTCAATGCGGTCTTAGCCTCTCTGGTGTCAACACTCTGTCTGATTTTGGATTTTTTTTTTTTTTTTTCCAAAATCAGACTTGACACCAGAGAGGCTGAATACCGCACTGAGTCAATGCGGTCTTAGCCTCTCTGGTCTCAACACTCTGTCTGATTTTGGATTTTTTTTTTTTTTTTTCCAAAATCAGACTTGACACCAGAGAGGCTGAATACCGCACTGAGTCAATGCGGTCTTAGCCTCTCTGGTCTCAACACTCTGTCTGATTTTAGATTTTTTTTTTTTTTTTCCAAAATCAGACTTGACACCAGAGAGGCTGAATACCGCACTGAGTCAATGCGGTCTTAGCCTCTCTGGTGTCAACACTCTGTCTGATTTTGATTTTTTTTTTTTTTTTTCCAAAATCAGACTTGACACCAGAGAGGCTGAATACCGCACTGAGTCAATGCGGTCTTAGCCTCTCTGGTCTCAACACTCTGTCTGATTTTGGATTTTTTTTTTTTTTTCCAAAATCAGACTTGACACCAGAGAGGCTGAATACCGCACTGAGTCAATGCGGTCTTAGCCTCTCTGGTGTCAACACTCTGTCTGATTTTGGATTTTTGTTTTTTTTTCCAAAATCAGACTTGACACCAGAGAGGCTGAATACCGCACTGAGTCAATGCGGTCTTAGCCTCTCTGGTCTCAACACTCTGTCTGATTTTGGATTTTTTTTTTTTTTTTTCCAAAATCAGACTTGACACCAGAGAGGCTGAATACTGCACTGAGTCAATGCGGTCTTAGCCTCTCTGGTCTCAACACTCTGTCTGATTTTGGATTTTTTTTTTTTTTTTTCCAAAATCAGACTTGACACACGAGAGGCTGAATACCGCACTGAGTCAATGCCGTCTTAGCCTCTCTGGTCTCAACACTCTGTCTGATTTTGGATTTTTTTTTTTTTTTTCCAAAATCAGACTTGACACCAGAGAGGCTGAATACTGCACTGAGTCAATGCGGTCTTAGGCTCTCTGGTGTCAACACTCTGTCTGATTTTGGATTTTTTTTTTTTTTTCCAAAATCAGACTTGACACCAGAGAGGCTGAATACCGCACTGAGTCAATGCGGTCTTAGCCTCTCTGGTCTCAACACTCTGTCTGATTTTGGATTTTTTTTTTTTTTTTTCCAAAATCAGACTTGACACCAGAGAGGCTGAATACCGCACTGAGTCAATGCGGTCTTAGCCTCTCTGGTCTCAACACTCTGTCTGATTTTGGATTTTTTTTTTTTTTTTTTCCAAAATCAGACTTGACACCAGAGAGGCTGAATACCGCACTGAGTCAATGCGGTCTTAGCCACTCTGGTCTCAACACTCTGTCTGATTTTGGATTTTTTTTTTTTTTTTTAAATCAGACTTGACACCAGAGAGGCTGAATACCGCACTGAGTCAATGCGGTCTTAACCTCTCTGGTGTCAACACTCTGTCTGATTTTGGATTTTTTTTTTTTTTTTTCCAAAATCAGACTTGACACCAGAGAGGCTGAATACCGCACTGAGTCAATGCGGTCTTAGCCACTCTGGTCTCAACACTCTGTCTGATTTTGGATTTTTTTTTTTTTTTTCCAAAATCAGACTTGACACCAGAGAGGCTGAATACCGCACTGAGTCAATGCGGTCTTAACCTCTCTGGTGTCAACACTCTGTCTGATTTCGGATTTTTTTTTTTTTTTTTCCAAAATCAGACTTGACACCAGAGAGGCTGAATACCGCACTGAGTCAATGCGGTCTTAGCCTCTCTGGTGTCAACACTCTGTCTGATTTTGGATTTTTTTTTTTTTTTTTCCCAAAATCAGACTTGACACCAGAGAGGCTGAATACTGCACTGAGTCAATGCGGTCTTAGCCTCTCTGGTGTCAACACTCTGTCTGATTTTGGATTTTTTTTTTTTTTTTCCCAAAATCAGACTTGACACCAGAGAGGCTGAATACCGCACTGAGTCAATGCGGTCTTAGCCTCTCTGGTGTCAACACTCTGTCTGATTTTGGATTTTTTTTTTTTTTTTTTCCCAAAATCAGACTTGACACCAGAGAGGCTGAATACCGCACTGAGTCAATGCGGTCTTAGCTTCTCTGGTCTCAACACTCTGTCTGATTTTGGATTTTTTTTTTTTTTTTTTCCAAAATCAGACTTGACACCAGAGAGGCTGAATACCGCACTGAGTCAATGCGGTATTAGCCTCTCTGGTCTCAACACTCTGTCTGATTTTAGATTTTTTTTTTTTTTTTCCAAAATCAGACTTGACACCAGAGAGGCTGAATACCACACTGAGTCAATGCGGTCTTAGCCTCTCTGGTGTCAACACTCTGTCTGATTTTGGATTTTTTTTTTTTTTTTCCAAAATCAGACTTGACACCAGAGAGGCTGAATACCGCACTGAGTCAATGCGGTCTTAGCCTCTCTGGTCTCAACACTCTGTCTGATTTTGGATTTTTTTTTTTTTTTTCCAAAATCAGACTTGACACCAGAGAGGCTGAATACTGCACTGAGTCAATGCGGTCTTAGCCTCTCTGGTGTCAACACTCTGTCTGATTTTGGATTTTTTTTTTTTTTTTTTTTCCAAAATCAGACTTGACACCAGAGAGGCTGAATACCGCACTGAGTCAATGCGGTCTTAACCTCTCTGGTGTCAACACTCTGTCTGATTTTGGATTTTTTTTTTTTTTTTCCAAAATCAGACTTGACACCAGAGAGGCTGAATACTGCACTGAGTCAATGCGGTCTTAGCCTCTCTGGTGTCAACACTCTGTCTGATTTTGGATTTTTTTTTTTTTTTTTTTTCCAAAATCAGACTTGACACCAGAGAGGCTGAATACCGCACTGAGTCAATGCGGTCTTAGCCTCTCTGGTCTCAACACTCTGTCTGATTTTGGATTTTTTTTTTTTTTCCAAAATCAGACTTGACACCAGAGAGGCTGAATACTGCACTGAGTCAATGCGGTCTTAGCCTCTCTGGTGTCAACACTCTGTCTGATTTTGGATTTTTTTTTTCCAAAATCAGACTTGACACCAGAGAGGCTGAATACCGCACTGAGTCAATGCGGTCTTAGCCTCTCTGGTCTCAACACTCTGTCTGATTTTGGATTTTTTTTTTTTTTTTTCTCAAAATCAGACTTGACACCAGAGAGGCTGAATACTGCACTGAGTCAATGCGGTCTTAGCCTCTCTGGTGTCAACACTCTGTCTGATTTTGGATTTTTTTTTTTTTTTTCCAAAATCAGACTTGACACCAGAGAGGCTGAATACTGCACTGAGTCAATGCGGTCTTAGCCTCTCTGGTGTCAACACTCTGTCTGATTTTGGATTTTTTTTTTTTTTTTTCCAAAATCAGACTTGACACCAGAGAGGCTGAATACCGCACTGAGTCAATGCGGTCTTAGCCTCTCTGGTGTCAACACTCTGTCTGATTTTGGATTTTTGTTTTTTTTTCCAAAATCAGACTTGACACCAGAGAGGCTGAATACCGCACTGAGTCAATGCGGTCTTAGCCTCTCTGGTCTCAACACTGTCTGATTTTGGATTTTTTTTTTTTTTTTTCCAAAATCAGACTTGACACCAGAGAGGCTGAATACTGCACTGAGTCAATGCGGTCTTAGCCTCTCTGGTCTCAACACTCTGTCTGATTTTGGATTTTTTTTTTTTTTTTTCCAAAATCAGACTTGACACACGAGAGGCTGAATACCGCACTGAGTCAATGCCGTCTTAGCCTCTCTGGTCTCAACACTCTGTCTGATTTTGGATTTTTTTTTTTTTTTTCCAAAATCAGACTTGACACCAGAGAGGCTGAATACTGCACTGAGTCAATGCGGTCTTAGGCTCTCTGGTGTCAACACTCTGTCTGATTTTGGATTTTTTTTTTTTTTTCCAAAATCAGACTTGACACCAGAGAGGCTGAATACCGCACTGAGTCAATGCGGTCTTAGCCTCTCTGGTCTCAACACTCTGTCTGATTTTGGATTTTTTTTTTTTTTTTTCCAAAATCAGACTTGACACCAGAGAGGCTGAATACCGCACTGAGTCAATGCGGTCTTAGCCTCTCTGGTCTCAAGACTCTGTCTGATTTTGGATTTTTTTTTTTTTTTTTTCCAAAATCAGACTTGACACCAGAGAGGCTGAATACCGCACTGAGTCAATGCGGTCTTAGCCACTCTGGTCTCAACACTCTGTCTGATTTTGGATTTTTTTTTTTTTTTTTTAAATCAGACTTGACACCAGAGAGGCTGAATACCGCACTGAGTCAATGCGGTCTTAACCTCTCTGGTGTCAACACTCTGTCTGATTTTGGATTTTTTTTTTTTTTTTCCAAAATCAGACTTGACACCAGAGAGGCTGAATACCGCACTGAGTCAATGCGGTCTTAGCCACTCTGGTCTCAACACTCTGTCTGATTTTGGATTTTTTTTTTTTTTTTCCAAAATCAGACTTGACACCAGAGAGGCTGAATACCGCACTGAGTCAATGCGGTCTTAACCTCTCTGGTGTCAACACTCTGTCTGATTTTGGATTTTTTTTTTTTTTTTCCAAAATCAGACTTGACACCAGAGAGGCTGAATACCGCACTGAGTCAATGCGGTCTTAGCCTCTCTGGTCTCAACACTCTGTCTGATTTCGGATTTTTTTTTTTTTTTTTTCCAAAATCAGACTTGACACCAGAGAGGCTGAATACCGCACTGAGTCAATGCGGTCTTAGCCTCTCTGGTGTCAACACTCTGTCTGATTTTGGATTTTTTTTTTTTTTTTCCGAAAATCAGACTTGACACCAGAGAGGCTGAATACTGCACTGAGTCAATGCGGTCTTAGCCTCTCTGGTGTCAACACTCTGTCTGATTTTGGATTTTTTTTTTTTTTTTCCCAAAATCAGACTTGACACCAGAGAGGCTGAATACCGCACTGAGTCAATGCGGTCTTAGCCTCTCTGGTGTCAACACTCTGTCTGATTTTGGATTTTTTTTTTTTTTTTTTCCCAAAATCAGACTTGACACCAGAGAGGCTGAATACCGCACTGAGTCAATGCGGTCTTAGCCTCTCTGGTCTCAACACTCTGTCTGATTTAGGATTTTTTTTTTTTTTTTTTCCAAAATCAGACTTGACACCAGAGAGGCTGAATACCGCACTGAGTCAATGCGGTATTAGCCTCTCTGGTCTCAACACTCTGTCTGATTTTAGATTTTTTTTTTTTTTTTCCAAAATCAGACTTGACACCAGAGAGGCTGAATACCACACTGAGTCAATGCGGTCTTAGCCTCTCTGGTGTCAACACTCTGTCTGATTTTGGATTTTTTTTTTTTTTTTCCAAAATCAGACTTGACACCAGAGAGGCTGAATACCGCACTGAGTCAATGCGGTCTTAGCCTCTCTGGTCTCAACACTCTGTCTGATTTTGGATTTTTTTTTTTTTTTTCCAAAATCAGACTTGACACCAGAGAGGCTGAATACTGCACTGAGTCAATGCGGTCTTAGCCTCTCTGGTGTCAACACTCTGTCTGATTTTGGATTTTTTTTTTTTTTTTTTTTCCAAAATCAGACTTGACACCAGAGAGGCTGAATACCGCACTGAGTCAATGCGGTCTTAGCCTCTCTGGTCTCAACACTCTGTCTGATTTTGGATTTTTTTTTTTTTTTTTTCCAAAATCAGACTTGACACCAGAGAGGCTGAATACCGCACTGAGTCAATGCGGTCTTAGCCACTCTGGTCTCAACACTCTGTCTGATTTTGGATTTTTTTTTTTTTTTTTTAAATCAGACTTGACACCAGAGAGGCTGAATACCGCACTGAGTCAATGCGGTCTTAACCTCTCTGGTGTCAACACTCTGTCTGATTTTGGATTTTTTTTTTTTTTTTCCAAAATCAGACTTGACACCAGAGAGGCTGAATACCGCACTGAGTCAATGCGGTCTTAGCCACTCTGGTCTCAACACTCTGTCTGATTTTGGATTTTTTTTTTTTTTTTTCCAAAATCAGACTTGACACCAGAGAGGCTGAATACCGCACTGAGTCAATGCGGTCTTAACCTCTCTGGTGTCAACACTCTGTCTGATTTTGGATTTTTTTTTTTTTTTTCCAAAATCAGACTTGACACCAGAGAGGCTGAATACCGCACTGAGTCAATGCGGTCTTAGCCTCTCTGGTCTCAACACTCTGTCTGATTTCGGATTTTTTTTTTTTTTTTTTCCAAAATCAGACTTGACACCAGAGAGGCTGAATACCGCACTGAGTCAATGCGGTCTTAGCCTCTCTGGTGTCAACACTCTGTCTGATTTTGGATTTTTTTTTTTTTTTTCCCAAAATCAGACTTGACACCAGAGAGGCTGAATACTGCACTGAGTCAATGCGGTCTTAGCCTCTCTGGTGTCAACACTCTGTCTGATTTTGGATTTTTTTTTTTTTTCTTCCCAAAATCAGACTTGACACCAGAGAGGCTGAATACCGCACTGAGTCAATGCGGTCTTAGCCTCTCTGGTGTCAACACTCTGTCTGATTTTGGATTTTTTTTTTTTTTTTTCCCCAAAATCAGACTTGACACCAGAGAGGCTGAATACCGCACTGAGTCAATGCGGTCTTAGCCTCTCTGGTCTCAACACTCTGTCTGATTTTGGATTTTTTTTTTTTTTTTTTCCAAAATCAGACTTGACACCAGAGAGGCTGAATACCGCACTGAGTCAATGCGGTATTAGCCTCTCTGGTGTCAACACTCTGTCTGATTTTAGATTTTTTTTTTTTTTTTCCAAAATCAGACTTGACACCAGAGAGGCTGAATACCACACTGAGTCAATGCGGTCTTAGCCTCTCTGGTGTCAACACTCTGTCTGATTTTGGATTTTTTTTTTTTTTTTCCAAAATCAGACTTGACACCAGAGAGGCTGAATACCGCACTGAGTCAATGCGGTCTTAGCCTCTCTGGTCTCAACACTCTGTCTGATTTTGGATTTTTTTTTTTTTTTTCCAAAATCAGACTTGACACCAGAGAGGCTGAATACTGCACTGAGTCAATGCGGTCTTAGCCTCTCTGGTGTCAACACTCTGTCTGATTTTGGATTTTTTTTTTTTTTTTTTTCCAAAATCAGACTTGACACCAGAGAGGCTGAATACCGCACTGAGTCAATGCGGTCTTAGCCTCTCTGGTCTCAACACTCTGTCTGATTTTGGATTTTTTTTTTTTTTTTTTCAAAATCAGACTTGACACCAGAGAGGCTGAATACTGCACTGAGTCAATGCGGTCTTAGCCTCTCTGGTCTCAACACTCTGTCTGATTTTGGATTTTTTTTTTTTTTTTCCAAAATCAGACTTGACACCAGAGAGGCTGAATACCGCACTGAGTCAATGCGGTCTTAGCCTCTCTGGTCTCAACACTCTGTCTGATTTTGGATTTTTTTTTTTTTTTTCCAAAATCAGACTTGACACCAGAGAGGCTGAATACCGCACTGAGTCAATGCGGTCTTAGCCACTCTGGTCTCAACACTCTGTCTGATTTTGGATTTTTTTTTTTTTTTTCCAAAATCAGACTTGACACCAGAGAGGCTGAATACCGCACTGAGTCAATGCGGTCTTAACCTCTCTGGTGTCAACACTCTGTCTGATTTTGGATTTTTTTTTTTTTTTTTCCAAAATCAGACTTGACACCAGAGAGGCTGAATACCGCACTGAGTCAATGCGGTCTTAGCCACTCTGGTCTCAACACTCTGTCTGATTTTGGATTTTTTTTTTTTTTTTCCAAAATCAGACTTGACACCAGAGAGGCTGAATACCGCACTGAGTCAATGCGGTCTTAACCTCTCTGGTGTCAACACTCTGTCTGATTTTGGATTTTTTTTTTTTTTTTCCAAAATCAGACTTGACACCAGAGAGGCTGAATACCGCACTGAGTCAATGCGGTCTTAGCCTCTCTGGTCTCAACACTCTGTCTGATTTCGGATTTTTTTTTTTTTTTTTTCCAAAATCAGACTTGACACCAGAGAGGCTGAATACCGCACTGAGTCAATGCGGTCTTAGCCTCTCTGGTGTCAACACTCTGTCTGATTTTGGATTTTTTTTTTTTTTTTCCCAAAATCAGACTTGACACCAGAGAGGCTGAATACTGCACTGAGTCAATGCGGTCTTAGCCTCTCTGGTGTCAACACTCTGTCTGATTTTGGATTTTTTTTTTTTTTTTCCCAAAATCAGACTTGACACCAGAGAGGCTGAATACCGCACTGAGTCAATGCGGTCTTAGCCTCTCTGGTGTCAACACTCTGTCTGATTTTGGATTTTTTTTTTTTTTTTTTCCCAAAATCAGACTTGACACCAGAGAGGCTGAATACCGCACTGAGTCAATGCGGTCTTAGCCTCTCTGGTGTCAACACTCTGTCTGATTTTGGATTTTTTTTTTTTTTTTTCCAAAATCAGACTTGACACCAGAGAGGCTGAATACCGCACTGAGTCAATGCGGTCTTAGCCTCTCTGGTGTCAACACTCTGTCTGATTTTGGATTTTTTTTTTTTTTTCCAAAATCAGACTTGACACCAGAGAGGCTGAATACCGCACTGAGTCAATGCGGTCTTAGCCTCTCTGGTCTCAACACTCTGTCTGATTTTGGATTTTTTTTTTTTTTTTCCAAAATCAGACTTGACACCAGAGAGGCTGAATACTGCACTGAGTCAATGCGGTCTTAGCCTCTCTGGTGTCAACACTCTGTCTGATTTTGGATTTTTTTTTTTTTTTTTTTCCAAAATCAGACTTGACACCAGAGAGGCTGAATACCGCACTGAGTCAATGCGGTCTTAGCCTCTCTGGTGTCAACACTCTGTCTGATTTTGGATTTTTTTTTTTTTTTCCAAAATCAGACTTGACACCAGAGAGGCTGAATACCGCACTGAGTCAATGCGGTCTTAGCCTCTCTGGTCTCAACACTCTGTCTGATTTTGGATTTTTTTTTTTTTTTTCCAAAATCAGACTTGACACCAGAGAGGCTGAATACTGCACTGAGTCAATGCGGTCTTAGCCTCTCTGGTGTCAACACTCTGTCTGATTTTGGATTTTTTTTTTTTTTTTTTTCCAAAATCAGACTTGACACCAGAGAGGCTGAATACCGCACTGAGTCAATGCGGTCTAAGCCTCTCTGGTGTCAACACTCTGTCTGATTTTGGATTTTTTTTTTTTTTTTCCAAAATCAGACTTGACACCAGAGAGGCTGAATACTGCACTGAGTCAATGCGGTCTTAGCCTCTCTGGTCTCAACACTCTGTCTGATTTTGGATTTTTTTTTTTTTTTTTCCAAAATCAGACTTGACACCAGAGAGGCTGAATACCGCACTGAGTCAATGCGGTCTTAGCCTCTCTGGTCTCAACACTCTGTCTGATTTTGGATTTTTTTTTTTTTTTTTTCAAAATCAGACTTGACACCAGAGAGGCTGAATACTGCACTGAGTCAATGCGGTCTTAGCCTCTCTGGTCTCAACACTCTGTCTGATTTTGGATTTTTTTTTTTTTTTTCCAAAATCAGACTTGACACCAGAGAGGCTGAATACCGCACTGAGTCAATGCGGTCTTAGCCTCTCTGGTCTCAACACACTGTCTGATTTTGGATTTTTTTTTTTTTTTTCCAAAATCAGACTTGACACCAGAGAGGCTGAATACCGCACTGAGTCAATGCGGTCTTAGCCACTCTGGTCTCAACACTCTGTCTGATTTTGGATTTTTTTTTTTTTTTTCCAAAATCAGACTTGACACCAGAGAGGCTGAATACCGCACTGAGTCAATGCGGTCTTAACCTCTCTGGTCTCAACACTCTGTCTGATTTTGGATTTTTTTTTTTTTTTTTCAAAATCAGACTTGACACCAGAGAGGCTGAATACTGCACTGAGTCAATGCGGTCTTAGCCTCTCTGGTGTCAACACTCTGTCTGATTTTGGATTTTTTTTTTTTTTTTCCAAAATCAGACTTGACACCAGAGAGGCTGAATACCGCACTGAGTCAATGCGGTCTTAGCCTCTCTGGTCTCAACACTCTGTCTGATTTTGGATTTTTTTTTTTTTTTTCCAAAATCAGACTTGACACCAGAGAGGCTGAATACCGCACTGAGTCAATGCGGTCTTAGCCACTCTGGTCTCAACACTCTGTCTGATTTTGGATTTTTTTTTTTTTTTTCCAAAATCAGACTTGACACCAGAGAGGCTGAATACCGCACTGAGTCAATGCGGTCTTAACCTCTCTGGTGTCAACACTCTGTCTGATTTTGGATTTTTTTTTTTTTTTTTCCAAAATCAGACTTGACACCAGAGAGGCTGAATACCGCACTGAGTCAATGCGGTCTTAGCCACTCTGGTCTCAACACTCTGTCTGATTTTGGATTTTTTTTTTTTTTTTCCAAAATCAGACTTGACACCAGAGAGGCTGAATACCGCACTGAGTCAATGCGGTCTTAACCTCTCTGGTGTCAACACTCTGTCTGATTTTGGATTTTTTTTTTTTTTTTCCAAAATCAGACTTGACACCAGAGAGGCTGAATACCGCACTGAGTCAATGCGGTCTTAGCCTCTCTGGTCTCAACACTCTGTCTGATTTCGGATTTTTTTTTTTTTTTTTTCCAAAATCAGACTTGACACCAGAGAGGCTGAATACCGCACTGAGTCAATGCGGTCTTAGCCTCTCTGGTGTCAACACTCTGTCTGATTTTGGATTTTTTTTTTTTTTTTCCCAAAATCAGACTTGACACCAGAGAGGCTGAATACCGCACTGAGTCAATGCGGTCTTAGCCTCTCTGGTGTCAACACTCTGTCTGATTTTGGATTTTTTTTTTTTTTTTTTCCCAAAATCAGACTTGACACCAGAGAGGCTGAATACCGCACTGAGTCAATGCAGTCTTAGCCTCTCTGGTGTCAACACTCTGTCTGATTTTGGATTTTTTTTTTTTTTTTTCCAAAATCAGACTTGACACCAGAGAGGCTGAATACCGCACTGAGTCAATGCGGTCTTAGCCTCTCTGGTCTCAACACTCTGTCTGATTTTGGATTTTTTTTTTTTTTTTTCCAAAATCAGACTTGACACCAGAGAGGCTGAATACCGCACTGAGTCAATGCGGTCTTAGCCTCTCTGGTGTCAACACTCTGTCTGATTTTGGATTTTTTTTTTTTTTTTCCAAAATCAGACTTGACACCAGAGAGGCTGAATACCGCACTGAGTCAATGCGGTCTTAGCCTCTCTGGTGTCAACACTCTGTCTGATTTTGGATTTTTTTTTTTTTTTTCCAAAATCAGACTTGACACCAGAGAGGCTGAATACTGCACTGAGTCAATGCGGTCTTAGCCTCTCTGGTGTCAACACTCTGTCTGATTTTGGATTTTTTTTTTTTTTTTTTTTCCAAAATCAGACTTGACACCAGAGAGGCTGAATACCGCACTGAGTCAATGCGGTCTTAGCCTCTCTGGTGTCAACACTCTGTCTGATTTTGGATTTTTGTTTTTTTTTCCAAAATCAGACTTGACACCAGAGAGGCTGAATACCGCACTGAGTCAATGCGGTCTTAGCCTCTCTGGTCTCAACACTCTGTCTGATTTTGGATTTTTTTTTTTTTTTTTCCAAAATCAGACTTGACACCAGAGAGGCTGAATACTGCACTGAGTCAATGCGGTCTTAGCCTCTCTGGTCTCAACACTCTGTCTGATTTTGGATTTTTTTTTTTTTTTTTCCAAAATCAGACTTGACACCAGAGAGGCTGAATACCGCACTGAGTCAATGCGGTCTTAGCCTCTCTGGTGTCAACACTCTGTCTGATTTTGGATTTTTTTTTTTTTTTTCCAAAATCAGACTTGACACCAGAGAGGCTGAATACCGCACTGAGTCAATGCGGTCTTAGCCTCTCTGGTGTCAACACTCTGTCTGATTTTGGATTTTTTTTTTTTTTTTTTCCCAAAATCAGACTTGACACCAGAGAGGCTGAATACCGCACTGAGTCAATGCGGTCTTAGCCTCTCTGGTGTCAACACTCTGTCTGATTTTGGATTTTTTTTTTTTTTTTTTCCAAAATCAGACTTGACACCAGAGAGGCTGAATACCGCACTGAGTCAATGCGGTCTTAGCCTCTCTGGTCTCAACACTCTGTCTGATTTTAGATTTTTTTTTTTTTTTTCCAAAATCAGACTTGACACCAGAGAGGCTGAATACCACACTGAGTCAATGCGGTCTTAGCCTCTCTGGTGTCAACACTCTGTCTGATTTTGGATTTTTTTTTTTTTTTTCCAAAATCAGACTTGACACCAGAGAGGCTGAATACCGCACTGAGTCAATGCGGTCTTAGCCTCTCTGGTCTCAACACTCTGTCTGATTTTGGATTTTTTTTTTTTTTTTCCAAAATCAGACTTGACACCAGAGAGGCTGAATACTGCACTGAGTCAATGCGGTCTTAGCCTCTCTGGTGTCAACACTCTGTCTGATTTTGGATTTTTTTTTTTTTTTTTTTTCCAAAATCAGACTTGACACCAGAGAGGCTGAATACCGCACTGAGTCAATGCGGTCTTAGCCTCTCTGGTGTCAACACTCTGTCTGATTTTGGATTTTTTTTTTTTTTTTCCAAAATCAGACTTGACACCAGAGAGGCTGAATACCGCACTGAGTCAATGCGGTCTTAGCCTCTCTGGTGTCAACACTCTGTCTGATTTTGGATTTTTTTTTTTTTTTTTTCCCAAAATCAGACTTGACACCAGAGAGGCTGAATACCGCACTGAGTCAATGCGGTCTTAGCCTCTCTGGTCTCAACACTCTGTCTGATTTTGGATTTTTTTTTTTTTTTTTTCCAAAATCAGACTTGACACCAGAGAGGCTGAATACCGCACTGAGTCAATGCGGTATTAGCCTCTCTGGTCTCAACACTCTGTCTGATTTTAGATTTTTTTTTTTTTTTTCCAAAATCAGACTTGACACCAGAGAGGCTGAATACCACACTGAGTCAATGCGGTCTTAGCCTCTCTGGTGTCAACACTCTGTCTGATTTTGGATTTTTTTTTTTTTTTTCCAAAATCAGACTTGACACCAGAGAGGCTGAATACCGCACTGAGTCAATGCGGTCTTAGCCTCTCTGGTCTCAACACTCTGTCTGATTTTGGATTTTTTTTTTTTTTTTCCAAAATCAGACTTGACACCAGAGAGGCTGAATACTGCACTGAGTCAATGCGGTCTTAGCCTCTCTGGTGTCAACACTCTGTCTGATTTTGGATTTTTTTTTTTTTTTTTTTTCCAAAATCAGACTTGACACCAGAGAGGCTGAATACCGCACTGAGTCAATGCGGTCTTAGCCTCTCTGGTCTCAACACTCTGTCTGATTTTGGATTTTTTTTTTTTTTTTTTCCAAAATCAGACTTGACACCAGAGAGGCTGAATACCGCACTGAGTCAATGCGGTCTTAGCCACTCTGGTCTCAACACTCTGTCTGATTTTGGATTTTTTTTTTTTTTTTTTAAATCAGACTTGACACCAGAGAGGCTGAATACCGCACTGAGTCAATGCGGTCTTAACCTCTCTGGTGTCAACACTCTGTCTGATTTTGGATTTTTTTTTTTTTTTTCCAAAATCAGACTTGACACCAGAGAGGCTGAATACCGCACTGAGTCAATGCGGTCTTAGCCACTCTGGTCTCAACACTCTGTCTGATTTTGGATTTTTTTTTTTTTTTTCCAAAATCAGACTTGACACCAGAGAGGCTGAATACCGCACTGAGTCAATGCGGTCTTAACCTCTCTGGTGTCAACACTCTGTCTGATTTTGGATTTTTTTTTTTTTTTTCCAAAATCAGACTTGACACCAGAGAGGCTGAATACCGCACTGAGTCAATGCGGTCTTAGCCTCTCTGGTCTCAACACTCTGTCTGATTTCGGATTTTTTTTTTTTTTTTTTCCAAAATCAGACTTGACACCAGAGAGGCTGAATACCGCACTGAGTCAATGCGGTCTTAGCCTCTCTGGTGTCAACACTCTGTCTGATTTTGGATTTTTTTTTTTTTTTTCCCAAAATCAGACTTGACACCAGAGAGGCTGAATACTGCACTGAGTCAATGCGGTCTTAGCCTCTCTGGTGTCAACACTCTGTCTGATTTTGGATTTTTTTTTTTTTTTTCCCAAAATCAGACTTGACACCAGAGAGGCTGAATACCGCACTGAGTCAATGCGGTCTTAGCCTCTCTGGTGTCAACACTCTGTCTGATTTTGGATTTTTTTTTTTTTTTTTTCCCAAAATCAGACTTGACACCAGAGAGGCTGAATACCGCACTGAGTCAATGCGGTATTAGCCTCTCTGGTGTCAACACTCTGTCTGATTTTAGATTTTTTTTTTTTTTTTCCAAAATCAGACTTGACACCAGAGAGGCTGAATACCACACTGAGTCAATGCGGTCTTAGCCTCTCTGGTGTCAACACTCTGTCTGATTTTGGATTTTTTTTTTTTTTTTCCAAAATCAGACTTGACACCAGAGAGGCTGAATACCGCACTGAGTCAATGCGGTCTTAGCCTCTCTGGTCTCAACACTCTGTCTGATTTTGGATTTTTTTTTTTTTTTTCCAAAATCAGACTTGACACCAGAGAGGCTGAATACTGCACTGAGTCAATGCGGTCTTAGCCTCTCTGGTGTCAACACTCTGTCTGATTTTGGATTTTTTTTTTTTTTTTTTTTCCAAAATCAGACTTGACACCAGAGAGGCTGAATACCGCACTGAGTCAATGCGGTCTTAGCCTCTCTGGTCTCAACACTCTGTCTGATTTTGGATTTTTTTTTTTTTTTTTTCAAAATCAGACTTGACACCAGAGAGGCTGAATACTGCACTGAGTCAATGCGGTCTTAGCCTCTCTGGTCTCAACACTCTGTCTGATTTTGGATTTTTTTTTTTTTTTTCCAAAATCAGACTTGACACCAGAGAGGCTGAATACCGCACTGAGTCAATGCGGTCTTAGCCTCTCTGGTCTCAACACTCTGTCTGATTTTGGATTTTTTTTTTTTTTTTCCAAAATCAGACTTGACACCAGAGAGGCTGAATACCGCACTGAGTCAATGCGGTCTTAGCCACTCTGGTCTCAACACTCTGTCTGATTTTGGATTTTTTTTTTTTTTTTCCAAAATCAGACTTGACACCAGAGAGGCTGAATACCGCACTGAGTCAATGCGGTCTTAACCTCTCTGGTGTCAACACTCTGTCTGATTTTGGATTTTTTTTTTTTTTTTTCCAAAATCAGACTTGACACCAGAGAGGCTGAATACCGCACTGAGTCAATGCGGTCTTAACCTCTCTGGTGTCAACACTCTGTCTGATTTTGGATTTTTTTTTTTTTTTTCCAAAATCAGACTTGACACCAGAGAGGCTGAATACCGCACTGAGTCAATGCGGTCTTAGCCTCTCTGGTCTCAACACTCTGTCTGATTTCGGATTTTTTTTTTTTTTTTTTCCAAAATCAGACTTGACACCAGAGAGGCTGAATACCGCACTGAGTCAATGCGGTCTTAGCCTCTCTGGTGTCAACACTCTGTCTGATTTTGGATTTTTTTTTTTTTTTTCCCAAAATCAGACTTGACACCAGAGAGGCTGAATACTGCACTGAGTCAATGCGGTCTTAGCCTCTCTGGTGTCAACACTCTGTCTGATTTTGGATTTTTTTTTTTTTTTTCCCAAAATCAGACTTGACACCAGAGAGGCTGAATACCGCACTGAGTCAATGCGGTCTTAGCCTCTCTGGTGTCAACACTCTGTCTGATTTTGGATTTTTTTTTTTTTTTTTTCCCAAAATCAGACTTGACACCAGAGAGGCTGAATACCGCACTGAGTCAATGCGGTATTAGCCTCTCTGGTGTCAACACTCTGTCTGATTTTAGATTTTTTTTTTTTTTTTCCAAAATCAGACTTGACACCAGAGAGGCTGAATACCACACTGAGTCAATGCGGTCTTAGCCTCTCTGGTGTCAACACTCTGTCTGATTTTGGATTTTTTTTTTTTTTTTCCAAAATCAGACTTGACACCAGAGAGGCTGAATACCGCACTGAGTCAATGCGGTCTTAGCCTCTCTGGTCTCAACACTCTGTCTGATTTTGGATTTTTTTTTTTTTTTTCCAAAATCAGACTTGACACCAGAGAGGCTGAATACTGCACTGAGTCAATGCGGTCTTAGCCTCTCTGGTGTCAACACTCTGTCTGATTTTGGATTTTTTTTTTTTTTTTTTTTCCAAAATCAGACTTGACACCAGAGAGGCTGAATACCGCACTGAGTCAATGCGGTCTTAGCCTCTCTGGTCTCAACACTCTGTCTGATTTTGGATTTTTTTTTTTTTTTTTTCAAAATCAGACTTGACACCAGAGAGGCTGAATACTGCACTGAGTCAATGCGGTCTTAGCCTCTCTGGTCTCAACACTCTGTCTGATTTTGGATTTTTTTTTTTTTTTTCCAAAATCAGACTTGACACCAGAGAGGCTGAATACCGCACTGAGTCAATGCGGTCTTAGCCTCTCTGGTCTCAACACTCTGTCTGATTTTGGATTTTTTTTTTTTTTTTTCCAAAATCAGACTTGACACCAGAGAGGCTGAATACCGCACTGAGTCAATGCGGTCTTAGCCACTCTGGTCTCAACACTCTGTCTGATTTTGGATTTTTTTTTTTTTTTTCCAAAATCAGACTTGACACCAGAGAGGCTGAATACCGCACTGAGTCAATGCGGTCTTAACCTCTCTGGTGTCAACACTCTGTCTGATTTTGGATTTTTTTTTTTTTTTTTCCAAAATCAGACTTGACACCAGAGAGGCTGAATACCGCACTGAGTCAATGCGGTCTTAGCCACTCTGGTCTCAACACTCTGTCTGATTTTGGATTTTTTTTTTTTTTTTCCAAAATCAGACTTGACACCAGAGAGGCTGAATACCGCACTGAGTCAATGCGGTCTTAACCTCTCTGGTGTCAACACTCTGTCTGATTTTGGATTTTTTTTTTTTTTTTCCAAAATCAGACTTGACACCAGAGAGGCTGAATACCGCACTGAGTCAATGCGGTCTTAGCCTCTCTGGTCTCAACACTCTGTCTGATTTCGGATTTTTTTTTTTTTTTTTTCCAAAATCAGACTTGACACCAGAGAGGCTGAATACCGCACTGAGTCAATGCGGTCTTAGCCTCTCTGGTGTCAACACTCTGTCTGATTTTGGATTTTTTTTTTTTTTTTCCCAAAATCAGACTTGACACCAGAGAGGCTGAATACTGCACTGAGTCAATGCGGTCTTAGCCTCTCTGGTGTCAACACTCTGTCTGATTTTGGATTTTTTTTTTTTTTTTTCCCAAAATCAGACTTGACACCAGAGAGGCTGAATACCGCACTGAGTCAATGCGGTCTTAGCCTCTCTGGTGTCAACACTCTGTCTGATTTTGGATTTTTTTTTTTTTTTTTTCCCAAAATCAGACTTGACACCAGAGAGGCTGAATACCGCACTGAGTCAATGCGGTCTTAGCCTCTCTGGTGTCAACACTCTGTCTGATTTTGGATTTTTTTTTTTTTTTTTCCAAAATCAGACTTGACACCAGAGAGGCTGAATACCGCACTGAGTCAATGCGGTCTTAGCCTCTCTGGTGTCAACACTCTGTCTGATTTTGGATTTTTTTTTTTTTTTCCAAAATCAGACTTGACACCAGAGAGGCTGAATACCGCACTGAGTCAATGCGGTCTTAGCCTCTCTGGTCTCAACACTCTGTCTGATTTTGGATTTTTTTTTTTTTTTTCCAAAATCAGACTTGACACCAGAGAGGCTGAATACTGCACTGAGTCAATGCGGTCTTAGCCTCTCTGGTGTCAACACTCTGTCTGATTTTGGATTTTTTTTTTTTTTTTTTTCCAAAATCAGACTTGACACCAGAGAGGCTGAATACCGCACTGAGTCAATGCGGTCTTAGCCTCTCTGGTGTCAACACTCTGTCTGATTTTGGATTTTTTTTTTTTTTTCCAAAATCAGACTTGACACCAGAGAGGCTGAATACTGCACTGAGTCAATGCGGTCTTAGCCTCTCTGGTCTCAACACTCTGTCTGATTTTGGATTTTTTTTTTTTTTTTTTTCCAAAATCAGACTTGACACCAGAGAGGCTGAATACCGCACTGAGTCAATGCGGTCTTAGCCTCTCTGGTCTCAACACTCTGTCTGATTTTGGATTTTTTTTTTTTTTTTTTCAAAATCAGACTTGACACCAGAGAGGCTGAATACTGCACTGAGTCAATGCGGTCTTAGCCTCTCTGGTCTCAACACTCTGTCTGATTTTGGATTTTTTTTTTTTTTTTCCAAAATCAGACTTGACACCAGAGAGGCTGAATACCGCACTGAGTCAATGCGGTCTTAGCCTCTCTGGTCTCAACACACTGTCTGATTTTGGATTTTTTTTTTTTTTTTCCAAAATCAGACTTGACACCAGAGAGGCTGAATACCGCACTGAGTCAATGCGGTCTTAGCCACTCTGGTCTCAACACTCTGTCTGATTTTGGATTTTTTTTTTTTTTTTCCAAAATCAGACTTGACACCAGAGAGGCTGAATACCGCACTGAGTCAATGCGGTCTTAACCTCTCTGGTCTCAACACTCTGTCTGATTTTGGATTTTTTTTTTTTTTTTTCAAAATCAGACTTGACACCAGAGAGGCTGAATACTGCACTGAGTCAATGCGGTCTTAGCCTCTCTGGTGTCAACACTCTGTCTGATTTTGGATTTTTTTTTTTTTTTTCCAAAATCAGACTTGACACCAGAGAGGCTGAATACCGCACTGAGTCAATGCGGTCTTAGCCTCTCTGGTCTCAACACTCTGTCTGATTTTGGATTTTTTTTTTTTTTTTTCCAAAATCAGACTTGACACCAGAGAGGCTGAATACCGCACTGAGTCAATGCGGTCTTAGCCACTCTGGTCTCAACACTCTGTCTGATTTTGGATTTTTTTTTTTTTTTTCCAAAATCAGACTTGACACCAGAGAGGCTGAATACCGCACTGAGTCAATGCGGTCTTAACCTCTCTGGTGTCAACACTCTGTCTGATTTTGGATTTTTTTTTTTTTTTTTCCAAAATCAGACTTGACACCAGAGAGGCTGAATACCGCACTGAGTCAATGCGGTCTTAGCCACTCTGGTCTCAACACTCTGTCTGATTTTGGATTTTTTTTTTTTTTTTCCAAAATCAGACTTGACACCAGAGAGGCTGAATACCGCACTGAGTCAATGCGGTCTTAACCTCTCTGGTGTCAACACTCTGTCTGATTTTGGATTTTTTTTTTTTTTTTCCAAAATCAGACTTGACACCAGAGAGGCTGAATACCGCACTGAGTCAATGCGGTCTTAGCCTCTCTGGTCTCAACACTCTGTCTGATTTCGGATTTTTTTTTTTTTTTTTTCCAAAATCAGACTTGACACCAGAGAGGCTGAATACCGCACTGAGTCAATGCGGTCTTAGCCTCTCTGGTGTCAACACTCTGTCTGATTTTGGATTTTTTTTTTTTTTTCCCCAAAATCAGACTTGACACCAGAGAGGCTGAATACCGCACTGAGTCAATGCGGTCTTAGCCTCTCTGGTGTCAACACTCTGTCTGATTTTGGATTTTTTTTTTTTTTTTTTCCCAAAATCAGACTTGACACCAGAGAGGCTGAATACCGCACTGAGTCAATGCAGTCTTAGCCTCTCTGGTGTCAACACTCTGTCTGATTTTGGATTTTTTTTTTTTTTTTTCCAAAATCAGACTTGACACCAGAGAGGCTGAATACCGCACTGAGTCAATGCGGTCTTAGCCTCTCTGGTCTCAACACTCTGTCTGATTTTGGATTTTTTTTTTTTTTTTTCCAAAATCAGACTTGACACCAGAGAGGCTGAATACCGCACTGAGTCAATGCGGTCTTAGCCTCTCTGGTGTCAACACTCTGTCTGATTTTGGATTTTTTTTTTTTTTTTCCAAAATCAGACTTGACACCAGAGAGGCTGAATACCGCACTGAGTCAATGCGGTCTTAGCCTCTCTGGTGTCAACACTCTGTCTGATTTTGGATTTTTTTTTTTTTTTTCCAAAATCAGACTTGACACCAGAGAGGCTGAATACTGCACTGAGTCAATGCGGTCTTAGCCTCTCTGGTGTCAACACTCTGTCTGATTTTGGATTTTTTTTTTTTTTTTTTTTCCAAAATCAGACTTGACACCAGAGAGGCTGAATACCGCACTGAGTCAATGCGGTCTTAGCCTCTCTGGTGTCAACACTCTGTCTGATTTTGGATTTTTGTTTTTTTTTCCAAAATCAGACTTGACACCAGAGAGGCTGAATACCGCACTGAGTCAATGCGGTCTTAGCCTCTCTGGTCTCAACACTCTGTCTGATTTTGGATTTTTTTTTTTTTTTTTCCAAAATCAGACTTGACACCAGAGAGGCTGAATACTGCACTGAGTCAATGCGGTCTTAGCCTCTCTGGTCTCAACACTCTGTCTGATTTTGGATTTTTTTTTTTTTTTTTTCCAAAATCAGACTTGACACCAGAGAGGCTGAATACCGCACTGAGTCAATGCGGTCTTAGCCTCTCTGGTGTCAACACTCTGTCTGATTTTGGATTTTTTTTTTTTTTTTTCCAAAATCAGACTTGACACCAGAGAGGCTGAATACCGCACTGAGTCAATGCGGTCTTAGCCTCTCTGGTGTCAACACTCTGTCTGATTTTGGATTTTTTTTTTTTTTTTTTCCCAAAATCAGACTTGACACCAGAGAGGCTGAATACCGCACTGAGTCAATGCGGTCTTAGCCTCTCTGGTGTCAACACTCTGTCTGATTTTGGATTTTTTTTTTTTTTTTTTTCCAAAATCAGACTTGACACCAGAGAGGCTGAATACCGCACTGAGTCAATGCGGTCTTAGCCTCTCTGGTCTCAACACTCTGTCTGATTTTAGATTTTTTTTTTTTTTTTCCAAAATCAGACTTGACACCAGAGAGGCTGAATACCACACTGAGTCAATGCGGTCTTAGCCTCTCTGGTGTCAACACTCTGTCTGATTTTGGATTTTTTTTTTTTTTTTCCAAAATCAGACTTGACACCAGAGAGGCTGAATACCGCACTGAGTCAATGCGGTCTTAACCTCTCTGGTCTCAACACTCTGTCTGATTTTGGATTTTTTTTTTTTTTTTTCAAAATCAGACTTGACACCAGAGAGGCTGAATACTGCACTGAGTCAATGCGGTCTTAGCCTCTCTGGTGTCAACACTCTGTCTGATTTTGGATTTTTTTTTTTTTTTCCAAAATCAGACTTGACACCAGAGAGGCTGAATACCGCACTGAGTCAATGCGGTCTTAGCCACTCTGGTCTCAACACTCTGTCTGATTTTGGATTTTTTTTTTTTTTTTCCAAAATCAGACTTGACACCAGAGAGGCTGAATACTGCACTGAGTCAATGCGGTCTTAACCTCTCTGGTGTCAACACTCTGTCTGATTTTGGATTTTTTTTTTTTTTTTTCCAAAATCAGACTTGACACCAGAGAGGCTGAATACCGCACTGAGTCAATGCGGTCTTAGCCACTCTGGTCTCAACACTCTGTCTGATTTTGGATTTTTTTTTTTTTTTTCCAAAATCAGACTTGACACCAGAGAGGCTGAATACCGCACTGAGTCAATGCGGTCTTAACCTCTCTGGTGTCAACACTCTGTCTGATTTTGGATTTTTTTTTTTTTTTCCCAAAATCAGACTTGACACCAGAGAGGCTGAATACTGCACTGAGTCAATGCGGTCTTAGCCTCTCTGGTGTCAACACTCTGTCTGATTTTGGATTTTTTTTTTTTTTTTCCCAAAATCAGACTTGACACCAGAGAGGCTGAATACCGCACTGAGTCAATGCGGTCTTAGCCTCTCTGGTGTCAACACTCTGTCTGATTTTGGATTTTTTTTTTTTTTTTCCAAAATCAGACTTGACACCAGAGAGGCTGAATACCGCACTGAGTCAATGCGGTCTTAGCCTCTCTGGTCTCAACACTCTGTCTGATTTTGGATTTTTTTTTTTTTTTTTCCAAAATCAGACTTGACACCAGAGAGGCTGAATACCGCACTGAGTCAATACGGTCTTAGCCTCTCTGGTCTCAACACTCTGTCTGATTTTAGATTTTTTTTTTTTTTTTCCAAAATCAGACTTGACACCAGAGAGGCTGAATACCGCACTGAGTCAATGCGGTCTTAGCCTCTCTGGTGTCAACACTCTGTCTGATTTTGGATTTTTTTTTTTTTTTTCCAAAATCAGACTTGACACCAGAGAGGCTGAATACCGCACTGAGTCAATGCGGTCTTAGCCTCTCTGGTCTCAACACTCTGTCTGATTTTGGATTTTTTTTTTTTTTTTCCAAAATCAGACTTGACACCAGAGAGGCTGAATACTGCACTGAGTCAATGCGGTCTTAGCCTCTCTGGTGTCAACACTCTGTCTGATTTTGGATTTTTTTTTTTTTTTTTTTTCCAAAATCAGACTTGACACCAGAGAGGCTGAATACTGCACTGAGTCAATGCGGTCTTAGCCTCTCTGGTCTCAACACTCTGTCTGATTTTGGATTTTTTTTTTTTTTTTTCCAAAATCAGACTTGACACCAGAGAGGCTGAATACCGCACTGAGTCAATGCGGTCTTAGCCTCTCTGGTGTCAACACTCTGTCTGATTTTGGATTTTTTTTTTTTTTTTTCCAAAATCAGACTTGACACCAGAGAGGCTGAATACCGCACTGAGTCAATGCGGTCTTAGCCTCTCTGGTCTCAACACTCTGTCTGATTTTGGATTTTTTTTTTTTTTTTTCAAAATCAGACTTGACAACAGAGATGCTGAATACTGCACTGAGTCAATGCGGTCTTAGCCTCTCTGGTGTCAACACTCTGTCTGATTTTGGATTTTTTTTTTTTTTTTCCAAAATCAGACTTGACACCAGAGAGGCTGAATACCGCACTGAGTCAATGCGGTCTTAGCCTCTCTGGTGTCAACACTCTGTCTGATTTTGGATTTTTTTTTTTTTTTTTAAATCAGACTTGACACCAGAGAGGCTGAATACCGCACTGAGTCAATGCGGTCTTAGCCTCTCTGGTCTCAACACTCTGTCTGATTTTGGATTTTTTTTTTTTTTTTCAAAAATCAGACTTGACACCAGAGAGGCTGAATACTGCACTGAGTCAATGCGGTCTTAGCCTCTCTGGTGTCAACACTCTGTCTGATTTTGGATTTTTTTTTTTTTTTTCCAAAATCAGACTTGACACCAGAGAGGCTGAATACCGCACTGAGTCAATGCGGTCTTAGCCTCTCTGGTCTCAACACTCTGTCTGATTTTGGATTTTTTTTTTTTTTTTTTCCAAAATCAGACTTGACACCAGAGAGGCTGAATACCGCACTGAGTCAATGCGGTCTTAGCCTCTCTGGTCTCAACACTCTGTCTGATTTTGGATTTTTTTTTTTTTTTTTTCCAAAATCAGACTTGACACCAGAGAGGCTGAATACCGCACTGAGTCAATGCGGTCTTAGCCTCTCTGGTGTCAACACTCTGTCTGATTTTGGATTTTTTTTTTTTTTTTTCCAAAATCAGACTTGACACCAGAGAGGCTGAATACTGCACTGAGTCAATGCGGTCTTAGCCTCTCTGGTGTCAACACTCTGTTTGATTTTGGATTTTTTTTTTTTTTTTCCAAAATCAGACTTGACACCAGAGAGGCTGAATACCGCACTGAGTCAATGCGGTCTTAGCCTCTCTGGTGTCAACACTCTGTCTGATTTTGGATTTTTTTTTTTTTTTCCCAAAATCAGGCTTGACACCAGAGAGGCTGAATACCGCACTGAGTCAATGCGGTCTTAGCCTCTCTGGTGTCAACACTCTGTCTGATTTTGGATTTTTTTTTTTTTTTTCCAAAATCAGACTTGACACCAGAGAGGCTGAATACCGCACTGAGTCAATGCGGTCTTAGCCTCTCTGGTGTCAACACTCTGTCTGATTTTGGATTTTTTTTTCTTTTTTTTTCCCAAAATCAGACTTGACACCAGAGAGGCTGAATACCGCACTGAGTCAATGCGGTCTTAGCCTCTCTGGTGTCAACACTCTGTCTGATTTTGGATTTTTTTTTTTTTTTTTTCCAAAATCAGACTTGACACCAGAGAGGCTGAATACCGCACTGAGTCAATGCGGTCTTAGCCTCTCTGGTCTCAACACTCTGTCTGATTTTAGATTTTTTTTTTTTTTTTCCAAAATCAGACTTGACACCAGAGAGGCTGAATACCACACTGAGTCAATGCGGTCTTAGCCTCTCTGGTGTCAACACTCTGTCTGATTTTGGATTTTTTTTTTTTTTTTCCAAAATCAGACTTGACACCAGAGAGGCTGAATACCGCACTGAGTCAATGCGGTCCTTAGCCTCTCTGGTCTCAACACTCTGTCTGATTTTGGATTTTTTTTTTTTTTTCCAAAATCAGACTTGACACCAGAGAGGCTGAATACTGCACTGAGTCAATGCGGTCTTAGCCTCTCTGGTGTCAACACTCTGTCTGATTTTTGATTTTTTTTTTTTTTTTTTTCCAAAATCAGACTTGACACCAGAGAGGCTGAATACCGCACTGAGTCAATGCGGTCTTAGCCTCTCTGGTGTCAACACTCTGTCTGATTTTGGATTTTTTGTTTTTTTTTCCAAAATCAGACTTGACACCAGAGAGGCTGAATACCGCACTGAGTCAATGCGGTCTTAGCCTCTCTGGTCTCAACACTCTGTCTGATTTTGGATTTTTTTTTTTTTTTTTCCAAAATCAGACTTGACACCAGAGAGGCTGAATACTGCACTGAGTCAATGCGGTCTTAGCCTCTCTGGTCTCAACACTCTGTCTGATTTTGGATTTTTTTTTTTTTTTTTCCAAAATCAGACTTGACACCAGAGAGGCTGAATACCGCACTGAGTCAATGCGGTCTTAGCCTCTCTGGTGTCAACACTCTGTCTGATTTTGGATTTTTTTTTTTTTTTTCAAAAATCAGACTTGACACCAGAGAGGCTGAATACCGCACTGAGTCAATGCGGTCTTAGCCTCTCTGGTCTCAACACTCTGTCTGATTTTGGATTTTTTTTTTTTTTTTTCCAAAATCAGACTTGACACCAGAGAGGCTGAATACTGCACTGAGTCAATGCGGTCTTAGCCTCTCTGGTGTCAACACTCTGTCTGATTTTGGATTTTTTTTTTTTTTTTTTTCCAAAATCAGACTTGACACCAGAGAGGCTGAATACTGCACTGAGTCAATGCGGTCTTAGCCTCTCTGGTCTCAACACTCTGTCTGATTTTGGATTTTTTTTTTTTTTTTCCAAAATCAGACTTGACACCAGAGAGGCTGAATACCGCACTGAGTCAATGCGGTCTTAGCCTCTCTGGTCTCAACACTCTGTCTGATTTTGGATTTTTTTTTTTTTTTTTCAAAATCAGACTTGACAACAGAGATGCTGAATACTGCACTGAGTCAATGCGGTCTTAGCCTCTCTGGTGTCAACACTCTGTCTGATTTTGGATTTTTTTTTTTTTTTTCCAAAATCAGACTTGACACCAGAGAGGCTGAATACCGCACTGAGTCAATGCGGTCTTAGCCTCTCTGGTGTCAACACTCTGTCTGATTTTGGATTTTTTTTTTTTTTTTCCAAAATCAGACTTGACACCAGAGAGGCTGAATACTGCACTGAGTCAATGCGGTCTTAGCCTCTCTGGTGTCAACACTCTGTTTGATTTTGGATTTTTTTTTTTTTTTTTCCAAAATCAGACTTGACACCAGAGAGGCTGAATACCGCACTGAGTCAATGCGGTCTTAGCCTCTCTGGTGTCAACACTCTGTCTGATTTTGGATTTTTTTTTTTTTTTTCCAAAATCAGGCTTGACACCAGAGAGGCTGAATACCGCACTGAGTCAATGCGGTCTTAGCCTCTCTGGTGTCAACACTCTGTCTGATTTTGGATTTTTTTTTTTTTTTTCCAAAATCAGACTTGACACCAGAGAGGCTGAATACCGCACTGAGTCAATGCGGTCTTAGCCTCTCTGGTGTCAACACTCTGTCTGATTTTGGATTTTTTTTTCTTTTTTTTTCCCAAAATCAGACTTGACACCAGAGAGGCTGAATACCGCACTGAGTCAATGCGGTCTTAGCCTCTCTGGTGTCAACACTCTGTCTGATTTTGGATTTTTTTTTTTTTTTTTTTCCAAAATCAGACTTGACACCAGAGAGGCTGAATACCGCACTGAGTCAATGCGGTCTTAGCCTCTCTGGTCTCAACACTCTGTCTGATTTTAGATTTTTTTTTTTTTTTTCCAAAATCAGACTTGACACCAGAGAGGCTGAATACCACACTGAGTCAATGCGGTCTTAGCCTCTCTGGTGTCAACACTCTGTTTGATTTTGGATTTTTTTTTTTTTTTTTCCAAAATCAGACTTGACACCAGAGAGGCTGAATACCGCACTGAGTCAATGCGGTCTTAGCCTCTCTGGTGTCAACACTCTGTCTGATTTTGGATTTTTTTTTTTTTTTTCCAAAATCAGGCTTGACACCAGAGAGGCTGAATACCGCACTGAGTCAATGCGGTCTTAGCCTCTCTGGTGTCAACACTCTGTCTGATTTTGGATTTTTTTTTTTTTTTTCCAAAATCAGACTTGACACCAGAGAGGCTGAATACCGCACTGAGTCAATGCGGTCTTAGCCTCTCTGGTGTCAACACTCTGTCTGATTTTGGATTTTTTTTTCTTTTTTTTTCCCAAAATCAGACTTGACACCAGAGAGGCTGAATACCGCACTGAGTCAATGCGGTCTTAGCCTCTCTGGTGTCAACACTCTGTCTGATTTTGGATTTTTTTTTTTTTTTTTTTCCAAAATCAGACTTGACACCAGAGAGGCTGAATACCGCACTGAGTCAATGCGGTCTTAGCCTCTCTGGTCTCAACACTCTGTCTGATTTTAGATTTTTTTTTTTTTTTTCCAAAATCAGACTTGACACCAGAGAGGCTGAATACCACACTGAGTCAATGCGGTCTTAGCCTCTCTGGTGTCAACACTCTGTCTGATTTTGGATTTTTTTTTTTTTTTTCCAAAATCAGACTTGACACCAGAGAGGCTGAATACCGCACTGAGTCAATGCGGTCTTAGCCTCTCTGGTCTCAACACTCTGTCTGATTTTGGATTATTTTTTTTTTTTTCCAAAATCAGACTTGACACCAGAGAGGCTGAATACTGCACTGAGTCAATGCGGTCTTAGCCTCTCTGGTGTCAACACTCTGTCTGATTTTTGATTTTTTTTTTTTTTTTTTTCCAAAATCAGACTTGACACCAGAGAGGCTGAATACCGCACTGAGTCAATGCGGTCTTAGCCTCTCTGGTGTCAACACTCTGTCTGATTTTGGATTTTTGTTTTTTTTTCCAAAATCAGACTTGACACCAGAGAGGCTGAATACCGCACTGAGTCAATGCGGTCTTAGCCTCTCTGGTCTCAACACTCTGTCTGATTTTGGATTTTTTTTTTTTTTTTTCCAAAATCAGACTTGACACCAGAGAGGCTGAATACTGCACTGAGTCAATGCGGTCTTAGCCTCTCTGGTCTCAACACTCTGTCTGATTTTGGATTTTTTTTTTTTTTTTTCCAAAATCAGACTTGACACCAGAGAGGCTGAATACCGCACTGAGTCAATGCGGTCTTAGCCTCTCTGGTGTCAACACTCTGTCTGATTTTGGATTTTTTTTTTTTTTTTCCAAAATCAGACTTGACACCAGATAGGCTGAATACCGCACTGAGTCAATGCGGTCTTAGCCTCTCTGGTCTCAACACTCTGTCTGATTTTGGATTTTTTTTTTTTTTTTTCAAAATCAGACTTGACACCAGAGAGGCTGAATACTGCACTGAGTCAATGCGGTCTTAGCCTCTCTGGTGTCAACACTCTGTCTGATTTTGGATTTTTTTTTTTTTTTTTCAAAATCAGACTTGACACCAGAGAGGCTGAATACTGCACTGAGTCAATGCGGTCTTAGCCTCTCTGGTGTCAACACTCTGTCTGATTTTGGATTTTTTTTTTTTTTTTCCAAAATCAGACTTGACACCAGAGAGGCTGAATACCGCACTGAGTCAATGCGGTCTTAGCCTCTCTGGTCTCAACACTCTGTCTGATTTTGGATTTTTTTTTTTTTTTTCCAAAATCAGACTTGACACCAGAGAGGCTGAATACCGCACTGAGTCAATGCGGTCTTAGCCACTCTGGTCTCAACACTCTGTCTGATTTTGGATTTTTTTTTTTTTTTTCCAAAATCAGACTTGACACCAGAGAGGCTGAATACCGCACTGAGTCAATGCGGTCTTAACCTCTCTGGTCTCAACACTCTGTCTGATTTTGGATTTTTTTTTTTTTTTTTCAAAATCAGACTTGACACCAGAGAGGCTGAATACTGCACTGAGTCAATGCGGTCTTAGCCTCTCTGGTGTCAACACTCTGTCTGATTTTGGATTTTTTTTTTTTTTTTCCAAAATCAGACTTGACACCAGAGAGGCTGAATACCGCACTGAGTCAATGCGGTCTTAGCCACTCTGGTCTCAACACTCTGTCTGATTTTGGATTTTTTTTTTTTTTTTCCAAAATCAGACTTGACACCAGAGAGGCTGAATACTGCACTGAGTCAATGCGGTCTTAACCTCTCTGGTGTCAACACTCTGTCTGATTTTGGATTTTTTTTTTTTTTTTTCCAAAATCAGACTTGACACCAGAGAGGCTGAATACCGCACTGAGTCAATGCGGTCTTAGCCACTCTGGTCTCAACACTCTGTCTGATTTTGGATTTTTTTTTTTTTTTTCCAAAATCAGACTTGACACCAGAGAGGCTGAATACCGCACTGAGTCAATGCGGTCTTAACCTCTCTGGTGTCAACACTCTGTCTGATTTTGGATTTTTTTTTTTTTTCCCCAAAATCAGACTTGACACCAGAGAGGCTGAATACTGCACTGAGTCAATGCGGTCTTAGCCTCTCTGGTGTCAACACTCTGTCTGATTTTGGATTTTTTTTTTTTTTTTCCCAAAATCAGACTTGACACCAGAGAGGCTGAATACCGCACTGAGTCAATGCGGTCTTAGCCTCTCTGGTGTCAACACTCTGTCTGATTTTGGATTTTTTTTTTTTTTTTTTCCCAAAATCAGACTTGACACCAGAGAGGCTAAATACCGCACTGAGTCAATGCGGTCTTAGCCTCTCTGGTGTCAACACTCTGTCTGATTTTGGATTTTTTTTTTTTTTTTCCAAAATCAGACTTGACACCAGAGAGGCTGAATACCGCACTGAGTCAATGCGGTCTTAGCCTCTCTGGTCTCAACACTCTGTCTGATTTTGGATTTTTTTTTTTTTTTTTCCAAAATCAGACTTGACACCAGAGAGGCTGAATACCGCACTGAGTCAATACGGTCTTAGCCTCTCTGGTCTCAACACTCTGTCTGATTTTAGATTTTTTTTTTTTTTTTCCAAAATCAGACTTGACACCAGAGAGGCTGAATACCGCACTGAGTCAATGCGGTCTTAGCCTCTCTGGTGTCAACACTCTGTCTGATTTTGGATTTTTTTTTTTTTTTTCCAAAATCAGACTTGACACCAGAGAGGCTGAATACCGCACTGAGTCAATGCGGTCTTAGCCTCTCTGGTCTCAACACTCTGTCTGATTTTGGATTTTTTTTTTTTTTTTCCAAAATCAGACTTGACACCAGAGAGGCTGAATACTGCACTGAGTCAATGCGGTCTTAGCCTCTCTGGTGTCAACACTCTGTCTGATTTTGGATTTTTTTTTTTTTTTTTTTCCAAAATCAGACTTGACACCAGAGAGGCTGAATACTGCACTGAGTCAATGCGGTCTTAGCCTCTCTGGTCTCAACACTCTGTCTGATTTTGGATTTTTTTTTTTTTTTTTCCAAAATCAGACTTGACACCAGAGAGGCTGAATACCGCACTGAGTCAATGCGGTCTTAGCCTCTCTGGTGTCAACACTCTGTCTGATTTTGGATTTTTTTTTTTTTTTTTCCAAAATCAGACTTGACACCAGAGAGGCTGAATACCGCACTGAGTCAATGCGGTCTTAGCCTCTCTGGTCTCAACACTCTGTCTGATTTTGGATTTTTTTTTTTTTTTTTCAAAATCAGACTTGACACCAGAGATGCTGAATACTGCACTGAGTCAATGCGGTCTTAGCCTCTCTGGTGTCAACACTCTGTCTGATTTTGGATTTTTTTTTTTTTTTTCCAAAATCAGACTTGACACCAGAGAGGCTGAATACCGCACTGAGTCAATGCGGTCTTAGCCTCTCTGGTGTCAACACTCTGTCTGATTTTGGATTTTTTTTTTTTTTTTTAAATCAGACTTGACACCAGAGAGGCTGAATACCGCACTGAGTCAATGCGGTCTTAGCCTCTCTGGTCTCAACACTCTGTCTGATTTTGGATTTTTTTTTTTTTTTTTCCAAAATCAGACTTGACACCAGAGAGGCTGAATACTGCACTGAGTCAATGCGGTCTTAGCCTCTCTGGTGTCAACACTCTGTCTGATTTTGGATTTTTTTTTTTTTTTTCCAAAATCAGACTTGACACCAGAGAGGCTGAATACCGCACTGAGTCAATGCGGTCTTAGCCTCTCTGGTCTCAACACTCTGTCTGATTTTGGATTTTTTTTTTTTTTTTTTCCAAAATCAGACTTGACACCAGAGAGGCTGAATACCGCACTGAGTCAATGCGGTCTTAGCCTCTCTGGTCTCAACACTCTGTCTGATTTTGGATTTTTTTTTTTTTTTTTTCCAAAATCAGACTTGACACCAGAGAGGCTGAATACCGCACTGAGTCAATGCGGTCTTAGCCTCTCTGGTGTCAACACTCTGTCTGATTTTGGATTTTTTTTTTTTTTTTCCAAAATCAGACTTGACACCAGAGAGGCTGAATCCTGCACTGAGTCAATGCGGTCTTAGCCTCTCTGGTGTCAACACTCTGTTTGATTTTGGATTTTTTTTTTTTTTTTTCCAAAATCAGACTTGACACCAGAGAGGCTGAATACCGCACTGAGTCAATGCGGTCTTAGCCTCTCTGGTGTCAACACTCTGTCTGATTTTGGATTTTTTTTTTTTTTTCCAAAATCAGGCTTGACACCAGAGAGTCTGAATACCGCACTGAGTCAATGCGGTCTTAGCCTCTCTGGTCTCAACACTCTGTCTGATTTTGGATTTTTTTTTTTTTTTTTTCAAAATCAGACTTGACACCAGAGAGGCTGAATACCGCACTGAGTCAATGCGGTCTTAGCCTCTCTGGTGTCAACACTCTGTCTGATTTTGGATTTTTTTTTTTTTTTTTTCCAAAATCAGACTTGACACCAGAGAGGCTGAATACCGCACTGAGTCAATGCGGTCTTAGCCTCTCTGGTCTCAACACTCTGTCTGATTTTGGATTTTTTTTTTTTTTTTTCCAAAATCAGACTTGACACCAGAGAGGCTGAATACCGCACTGAGTCAATGCGGTCTTAGCCTCTCTGGTGTCAACACTCTGTCTGATTTTGGATTTTTTTTTTTTTTTTTCCAAAATCAGACTTGACACCAGAGAGGCTGAATACCGCACTGAGTCAATGCGGTCTTAGCCTCTCTGGTGTCAACACTCTGTCTGATTTTGGATTTTTTTTTTTTTTTTCCAAAATCAGACTTGACACCAGAGAGGCTGAATACTGCACTGAGTCAATGCGGTCTTAGCCTCTCTGGTCTCAACACTCTGTCTGATTTTGGATTTTTTTTTTTTTTTTTTTCCAAAATCAGACTTGACACCAGAGAGGCTGAATACCGCACTGAGTCAATGCGGTCTTAGCCTCTCTGGTCTCAACACTCTGTCTGATTTTGGATTTTTTTTTTTTTTTTTCAAAATCAGACTTGACACCAGAGAGGCTGAATACCGCACTGAGTCAATGCGGTCTTAGCCTCTCTGGTCTCAACACTCTGTCTGATTTTGGATTTTTTTTTTTTTTTTTCCAAAATCAGACTTGACACCAGAGAGGCTGAATACCGCACTGAGTCAATGCGGTCTTAGCCTCTCTGGTGTCAACACTCTGTCTGATTTTGGATTTTTTTTTTTTTTTTTCCAAAATCAGACTTGACACCAGAGAGGCTGAATACCGCACTGAGTCAATGCGGTCTTAGCCTCTCTGGTCTCAACACTCTGTCTGATTTTGGATTTTTTTTTTTTTTTTCCAAAATCAGACTTGACACCAGAGAGGCTGAATACTGCACTGAGTCAATGCGGTCTTAGCCTCTCTGGTGTCAACACTCTGTCTGATTTTGGATTTTTTTTTTTTTTTTTTCCAAAATCAGACTTGACACCAGAGAGGCTGAATACCGCACTGAGTCAATGCGGTCTTAGCCTCTCTGGTCTCAACACTCTGTCTGATTTTGGATTTTTTTTTTTTTTTTCCAAAATCAGACTTGACACCAGAGAGGCTGAATACTGCACTGAGTCAATGCGGTCTTAGCCTCTCTGGTGTCAACACTCTGTCTGATTTTGGATTTCTTTTTTTTTTTTTTTCCAAAATCAGACTTGACACCAGAGAGGCTGAATACCGCACTGAGTCAATGCGGTCTTAGCCTCTCTGGTGTCAACACTCTGTCTGATTTTGGATTTTAGTTTTTTTTTCCAAAATCAGACTTGACACCAGAGAGGCTGAATACCGCACTGAGTCAATGCGGTCTTAGCCTCTCTGGTCTCAACACTCTGTCTGATTTTGGATTTTTTTTTTTTTTTTTCCAAAATCAGACTTGACACCAGAGAGGCTGAATACTGCACTGAGTCAATGCGGTCTTAGCCTCTCTGGTCTCAACACTCTGTCTGATTTTGGATTTTTTTTTTTTTTTTTCCAAAATCAGACTTGACACCAGAGAGGCTGAATACCGCACTGAGTCAATGCGGTCTTAGCCTCTCTGGTGTCAACACTCTGTCTGATTTTGGATTTTTTTTTTTTTTTTTCCAAAATCAGACTTGACACCAGAGAGGCTGAATACCGCACTGAGTCAATGCGGTCTTAGCCTCTCTGGTCTCAACACTCTGTCTGATTTTGGATTTTTTTTTTTTTTTTTCAAAATCAGACTTGACACCAGAGAGGCTGAATACTGCACTGAGTCAATGCGGTCTTAGCCTCTCTGGTGTCAACACTCTGTCTGATTTTGGATTTTTTTTTTTTTTTTCCAAAATCAGACTTGACACCAGAGAGGCTGAATACCGCACTGAGTCAATGCGGTCTTAGCCTCTCTGGTGTCAACACTCTGTCTGATTTTGGATTTTTTTTTTTTTTTTTAAATCAGACTTGACACCAGAGAGGCTGAATACCGCACTGAGTCAATGCGGTCTTAGCCTCTCTGGTCTCAACACTCTGTCTGATTTTGGATTTTTTTTTTTTTTTTTCCAAAATCAGACTTGACACCAGAGAGGCTGAATACTGCACTGAGTCAATGCGGTCTTAGCCTCTCTGGTGTCAACACTCTGTCTGATTTTGGATTTTTTTTTTTTTTTTTCCAAAATCAGACTTGACACCAGAGAGGCTGAATACAGCACTGAGTCAATGCGGTCTTAGCCTCTCTGGTCTCAACACTCTGTCTGATTTTGGATTTTTTTTTTTTTTTTTTCCAAAATCAGACTTGACACCAGAGAGGCTGAATACCGCACTGAGTCAATGCGGTCTTAGCCTCTCTGGTCTCAACACTCTGTCTGATTTTGGATTTTTTTTTTTTTTTTTTTCCAAAATCAGACTTGACACCAGAGAGGCTGAATACCGCACTGAGTCAATGCGGTCTTAGCCTCTCTGGTGTCAACACTCTGTCTGATTTTGGATTTTTTTTTTTTTTTTCCAAAATCAGACTTGACACCAGAGAGGCTGAATACTGCACTGAGTCAATGCGGTCTTAGCCTCTCTGGTGTCAACACTCTGTTTGATTTTGGATTTTTTTTTTTTTTTTTCCAAAATCAGACTTGACACCAGAGAGGCTGAATACCGCACTGAGTCAATGCGGTCTTAGCCTCTCTGGTGTCAACACTCTGTCTGATTTTGGATTTTTTTTTTTTTTTCCAAAATCAGGCTTGACACCAGAGAGTCTGAATACCGCACTGAGTCAATGCGGTCTTAGCCTCTCTGGTCTCAACACTCTGTCTGATTTTGGATTTTTTTTTTTTTTTTTTCAAAATCAGACTTGACACCAGAGAGGCTGAATACCGCACTGAGTCAATGCGGTCTTAGCCTCTCTGGTGTCAACACTCTGTCTGATTTTGGATTTTTTTTTTTTTTTTTCCAAAATCAGACTTGACACCAGAGAGGCTGAATACCGCACTGAGTCAATGCGGTCTTAGCCTCTCTGGTCTCAACACTCTGTCTGATTTTGGATTTTTTTTTTTTTTTTCCAAAATCAGACTTGACACCAGAGAGGCTGAATACTGCACTGAGTCAATGCGGTCTTAGCCTCTCTGGTGTCAACACTCTGTCTGATTTTGGATTTTTTTTTTTTTTTTTTTTCCAAAATCAGACTTGACACCAGAGAGGCTGAATACCGCACTGAGTCAATGCGGTCTTAGCCTCTCTGGTGTCAACACTCTGTCTGATTTTGGATTTTAGTTTTTTTTTTCCAAAATCAGACTTGACACCAGAGAGGCTGAATACCGCACTGAGTCAATGCGGTCTTAGCCTCTCTGGTCTCAACACTCTGTCTGATTTTGGATTTTTTTTTTTTTTTTTCCAAAATCAGACTTGACACCAGAGAGGCTGAATACTGCACTGAGTCAATGCGGTCTTAGCCTCTCTGGTCTCAACACTCTGTCTGATTTTGGATTTTTTTTTTTTTTTTTTCCAAAATCAGACTTGACACCAGAGAGGCTGAATACCGCACTGAGTCAATGCGGTCTTAGCCTCTCTGGTGTCAACACTCTGTCTGATTTTGGATTTTTTTTTTTTTTTTCCAAAATCAGACTTGACACCAGAGAGGCTGAATACCGCACTGAGTCAATGCGGTCTTAGCCTCTCTGGTCTCAACACTCTGTCTGATTTTGGATTTTTTTTTTTTTTTTTCAAAATCAGACTTGACACCAGAGAGGCTGAATACTGCACTGAGTCAATGCGGTCTTAGCCTCTCTGGTGTCAACACTCTGTCTGATTTTGGATTTTTTTTTTTTTTTTTCCAAAATCAGACTTGACACCAGAGAGGCTGAATACCGCACTGAGTCAATGCGGTCTTAGCCTCTCTGGTGTCAACACTCTGTCTGATTTTGGATTTTTTTTTTTTTTTTTTAATCAGACTTGACACCAGAGAGGCTGAATACCGCACTGAGTCAATGCGGTCTTAGCCTCTCTGGTCTCAACACTCTGTCTGATTTTGGATTTTTTTTTTTTTTTTTCCAAAATCAGACTTGACACCAGAGAGGCTGAATACTGCACTGAGTCAATGCGGTCTTAGCCTCTCTGGTGTCAACACTCTGTCTGATTTTGGATTTTTTTTTTTTTTTTCCAAAATCAGACTTGACACCAGAGAGGCTGAATACAGCACTGAGTCAATGCGGTCTTAGCCTCTCTGGTCTCAACACTCTGTCTGATTTTGGATTTTTTTTTTTTTTTTTTCCAAAATCAGACTTGACACCAGAGAGGCTGAATACCGCACTGAGTCAATGCGGTCTTAGCCTCTCTGGTCTCAACACTCTGTCTGATTTTGGATTTTTTTTTTTTTTTTTTTCCAAAATCAGACTTGACACCAGAGAGGCTGAATACCGCACTGAGTCAATGCGGTCTTAGCCTCTCTGGTGTCAACACTCTGTCTGATTTTGGATTTTTTTTTTTTTTTTTCCAAAATCAGACTTGACACCAGAGAGGCTGAATACTGCACTGAGTCAATGCGGTCTTAGCCTCTCTGGTGTCAACACTCTGTTTGATTTTGGATTTTTTTTTTTTTTTTTCCAAAATCAGACTTGACACCAGAGAGGCTGAATACCGCACTGAGTCAATGCGGTCTTAGCCTCTCTGGTGTCAACACTCTGTCTGATTTTGGATTTTTTTTTTTTTTTCCAAAATCAGGCTTGACACCAGAGAGTCTGAATACCGCACTGAGTCAATGCGGTCTTAGCCTCTCTGGTCTCAACACTCTGTCTGATTTTGGATTTTTTTTTTTTTTTTTTCAAAATCAGACTTGACACCAGAGAGGCTGAATACCGCACTGAGTCAATGCGGTCTTAGCCTCTCTGGTGTCAACACTCTGTCTGATTTTGGATTTTTTTTTTTTTTTTTCCAAAATCAGACTTGACACCAGAGAGGCTGAATACCGCACTGAGTCAATGCGGTCTTAGCCTCTCTGGTCTCAACACTCTGTCTGATTTTGGATTTTTTTTTTTTTTTTTTCCAAAATCAGACTTGACACCAGAGAGGCTGAATACCGCACTGAGTCAATGCGGTCTTAGCCTCTCTGGTGTCAACACTCTGTCTGATTTTGGATTTTTTTTTTTTTTTTCCAAAATCAGACTTGACACCAGAGAGGCTGAATACCGCACTGAGTCAATGCGGTCTTAGCCTCTCTGGTGTCAACACTCTGTCTGATTTTGGATTTTTTTTTTTTTTTTCCAAAATCAGACTTGACACCAGAGAGGCTGAATACTGCACTGAGTCAATGCGGTCTTAGCCTCTCTGGTGTCAACACTCTGTCTGATTTTGGATTTTTTTTTTTTTTTTTTCCAAAATCAGACTTGACAACAGAGAGGCTGAATACCGCACTGAGTCAATGCGGTCTTAGCCTCTCTGGTGTCAACACTCTGTCTGATTTTGGATTTTTTTTTTTTTTTTCCAAAATCAGACTTGACACCAGAGAGGCTGAATACTGCACTGAGTCAATGCGGTCTTAGCCTCTCTGGTCTCAACACTCTGTCTGATTTTGGATTTTTTTTTTTTTTTTTTTTCCAAAATCAGACTTGACACCAGAGAGGCTGAATACCGCACTGAGTCAATGCGGTCTTAGCCTCTCTGGTCTCAACACTCTGTCTGATTTTGGATTTTTTTTTTTTTTTTTCAAAATCAGACTTGACACCAGAGAGGCTGAATACCGCACTGAGTCAATGCGGTCTTAGCCTCTCTGGTCTCAACACTCTGTCTGATTTTGGATTTTTTTTTTTTTTTTTCCAAAATCAGACTTGACACCAGAGAGGCTGAATACCGCACTGAGTCAATGCGGTCTTAGCCTCTCTGGTGTCAACACTCTGTCTGATTTTGGATTTTTTTTTTTTTTTTTCCAAAATCAGACTTGACACCAGAGAGGCTGAATACCGCACTGAGTCAATGCGGTCTTAGCCTCTCTGGTCTCAACACTCTGTCTGATTTTGGATTTTTTTTTTTTTTTTTTTTTAAATCAGACTTGACACCAGAGAGGCTGAATACTGCACTGAGTCAATGCGGTCTTAGCCTCTCTGGTCTCAACACTCTGTCTGATTTTGGATTTTTTTTTTTTTTTTTCCAAAATCAGACTTGACACCAGAGAGGCTGAATACCGCACTGAGTCAATGCGGTCTTAGCCTCTCTGGTGTCAACACTCTGTCTGATTTTTGATTTTTTTTTTTTTTTTCCAAAATCAGACTTGACACCAGAGAGGCTGAATACCGCACTGAGTCAATGCGGTCTTAGCCTCTCTGGTGTCAACACTCTGTCTGATTTTGGATTTTTTTTTTTTTTTTTTCCAAAATCAGACTTGACACCAGAGAGGCTGAATACCGCACTGAGTCAATGCGGTCTTAGCCTCTCTGGTCTCAACACTCTGTCTGATTTTGGATTTTTTTTTTTTTTTTCAAAATCAGACTTGACACCAGAGAGGCTGAATACCGCACTGAGTCAATGCGATCTTAGCCTCTCTGGTCTCAACACTCTGTCTGATTTTGGATTTTTTTTTTTTTTTTTCCAAAATCAGACTTGACACCAGAGAGGCTGAATACCGCACTGAGTCAATGCGGTCTTAGCCTCTCTGGTCTCAACACTCTGTCTGATTTTGGATTTTTTTTTTTTTTTTTTCCAAAATCAGACTTGACACCAGAGAGGCTGAATACCGCACTGAGTCAATGCGGTCTTAGCCTCTCTGGTGTCAACACTCTGTCTGATTTTGGATTTTTTTTTTTTTTTTTCCAAAATCAGACTTGACACCAGAGAGGCTGAATACCGCACTGAGTCAATGCGGTCTTAGCCTCTCTGGTGTCAACACTCTGTCTGATTTTGGATTTTTTTTTTTTTTTTTCCAAAATCAGACTTGACACCAGAGAGGCTGAATACTGCACTGAGTCAATGCGGTCTTAGCCTCTCTGGTGTCAACACTCTGTCTGATTTTGGATTTTTTTTTTTTTTTTTTTCCAAAATCAGACTTGACACCAGAGAGGCTGAATACCGCACTGAGTCAATGCGGTCTTAGCCTCTCTGGTGTCAACACTCTGTCTGATTTTGGATTTTAGTTTTTTTTTTCCAAAATCAGACTTGACACCAGAGAGGCTGAATACCGCACTGAGTCAATGCGGTCTTAGCCTCTCTGGTCTCAACACTCTGTCTGATTTTGGATTTTTTTTTTTTTTTTTCCAAAATCAGACTTGACACCAGAGAGGCTGAATACTGCACTGAGTCAATGCGGTCTTAGCCTCTCTGGTCTCAACACTCTGTCTGATTTTGGATTTTTTTTTTTTTTTTTCCAAAATCAGACTTGACACCAGAGAGGCTGAATACCGCACTGAGTCAATGCGGTCTTAGCCTCTCTGGTGTCAACACTCTGTCTGATTTTGGATTTTTTTTTTTTTTTTCCAAAATCAGACTTGACACCAGAGAGGCTGAATACCGCACTGAGTCAATGCGGTCTTAGCCTCTCTGGTCTCAACACTCTGTCTGATTTTGGATTTTTTTTTTTTTTTTTCAAAATCAGACTTGACACCAGAGAGGCTGAATACTGCACTGAGTCAATGCGGTCTTAGCCTCTCTGGTGTCAACACTCTGTCTGATTTTGGATTTTTTTTTTTTTTTTCCAAAATCAGACTTGACACCAGAGAGGCTGAATACCGCACTGAGTCAATGCGGTCTTAGCCTCTCTGGTGTCAACACTCTGTCTGATTTTGGATTTTTTTTTTTTTTTTTTAATCAGACTTGACACCAGAGAGGCTGAATACCGCACTGAGTCAATGCGGTCTTAGCCTCTCTGGTCTCAACACTCTGTCTGATTTTGGATTTTTTTTTTTTTTTTTCCAAAATCAGACTTGACACCAGAGAGGCTGAATACTGCACTGAGTCAATGCGGTCTTAGCCTCTCTGGTGTCAACACTCTGTCTGATTTTGGATTTTTTTTTTTTTTTTCCAAAATCAGACTTGACACCAGAGAGGCTGAATACAGCACTGAGTCAATGCGGTCTTAGCCTCTCTGGTCTCAACACTCTGTCTGATTTTGGATTTTTTTTTTTTTTTTTTCCAAAATCAGACTTGACACCAGAGAGGCTGAATACCGCACTGAGTCAATGCGGTCTTAGCCTCTCTGGTCTCAACACTCTGTCTGATTTTGGATTTTTTTTTTTTTTTTTTTCCAAAATCAGACTTGACACCAGAGAGGCTGAATACCGCACTGAGTCAATGCGGTCTTAGCCTCTCTGGTGTCAACACTCTGTCTGATTTTGGATTTTTTTTTTTTTTTTCCAAAATCAGACTTGACACCAGAGAGGCTGAATACTGCACTGAGTCAATGCGGTCTTAGCCTCTCTGGTGTCAACACTCTGTTTGATTTTGGATTTTTTTTTTTTTTTTTCCAAAATCAGACTTGACACCAGAGAGGCTGAATACCGCACTGAGTCAATGCGGTCTTAGCCTCTCTGGTGTCAACACTCTGTCTGATTTTGGATTTTTTTTTTTTTTTCCAAAATCAGGCTTGACACCAGAGAGTCTGAATACCGCACTGAGTCAATGCGGTCTTAGCCTCTCTGGTCTCAACACTCTGTCTGATTTTGGATTTTTTTTTTTTTTTTTTCAAAATCAGACTTGACACCAGAGAGGCTGAATACCGCACTGAGTCAATGCGGTCTTAGCCTCTCTGGTGTCAACACTCTGTCTGATTTTGGATTTTTTTTTTTTTTTTTCCAAAATCAGACTTGACACCAGAGAGGCTGAATACCGCACTGAGTCAATGCGGTCTTAGCCTCTCTGGTCTCAACACTCTGTCTGATTTTGGATTTTTTTTTTTTTTTTTTCCAAAATCAGACTTGACACCAGAGAGGCTGAATACCGCACTGAGTCAATGCGGTCTTAGCCTCTCTGGTGTCAACACTCTGTCTGATTTTGGATTTTTTTTTTTTTTTTCCAAAATCAGACTTGACACCAGAGAGGCTGAATACCGCACTGAGTCAATGCGGTCTTAGCCTCTCTGGTGTCAACACTCTGTCTGATTTTGGATTTTTTTTTTTTTTTTCCAAAATCAGACTTGACACCAGAGAGGCTGAATACTGCACTGAGTCAATGCGGTCTTAGCCTCTCTGGTGTCAACACTCTGTCTGATTTTGGATTTTTTTTTTTTTTTTTCCAAAATCAGACTTGACAACAGAGAGGCTGAATACCGCACTGAGTCAATGCGGTCTTAGCCTCTCTGGTGTCAACACTCTGTCTGATTTTGGATTTTTTTTTTTTTTTTCCAAAATCAGACTTGACACCAGAGAGGCTGAATACTGCACTGAGTCAATGCGGTCTTAGCCTCTCTGGTCTCAACACTCTGTCTGATTTTGGATTTTTTTTTTTTTTTTTTTCCAAAATCAGACTTGACACCAGAGAGGCTGAATACCGCACTGAGTCAATGCGGTCTTAGCCTCTCTGGTCTCAACACTCTGTCTGATTTTGGATTTTTTTTTTTTTTTTTCAAAATCAGACTTGACACCAGAGAGGCTGAATACCGCACTGAGTCAATGCGGTCTTAGCCTCTCTGGTCTCAACACTCTGTCTGATTTTGGATTTTTTTTTTTTTTTTTCCAAAATCAGACTTGACACCAGAGAGGCTGAATACCGCACTGAGTCAATGCGGTCTTAGCCTCTCTGGTGTCAACACTCTGTCTGATTTTGGATTTTTTTTTTTTTTTTTCCAAAATCAGACTTGACACCAGAGAGGCTGAATACCGCACTGAGTCAATGCGGTCTTAGCCTCTCTGGTCTCAACACTCTGTCTGATTTTGGATTTTTTTTTTTTTTTTTTTTTAAATCAGACTTGACACCAGAGAGGCTGAATACTGCACTGAGTCAATGCGGTCTTAGCCTCTCTGGTCTCAACACTCTGTCTGATTTTGGATTTTTTTTTTTTTTTTTCCAAAATCAGACTTGACACCAGAGAGGCTGAATACCGCACTGAGTCAATGCGGTCTTAGCCTCTCTGGTGTCAACACTCTGTCTGATTTTTGATTTTTTTTTTTTTTTTCCAAAATCAGACTTGACACCAGAGAGGCTGAATACCGCACTGAGTCAATGCGGTCTTAGCCTCTCTGGTGTCAACACTCTGTCTGATTTTGGATTTTTTTTTTTTTTTTTTCCAAAATCAGACTTGACACCAGAGAGGCTGAATACCGCACTGAGTCAATGCGGTCTTAGCCTCTCTGGTCTCAACACTCTGTCTGATTTTGGATTTTTTTTTTCTTTTTCAAAATCAGACTTGACACCAGAGAGGCTGAATACCGCACTGAGTCAATGCGATCTTAGCCTCTCTGGTCTCAACACTCTGTCTGATTTTGGATTTTTTTTTTTTTTTTTCCAAAATCAGACTTGACACCAGAGAGGCTGAATACCGCACTGAGTCAATGCGGTCTTAGCCTCTCTGGTCTCAACACTCTGTCTGATTTTGGATTTTTTTTTTTTTTTTTTCCAAAATCAGACTTGACACCAGAGAGGCTGAATACCGCACTGAGTCAATGCGGTCTTAGCCTCTCTGGTGTCAACACTCTGTCTGATTTTGGATTTTTTTTTTTTTTTTTCCAAAATCAGACTTGACACCAGAGAGGCTGAATACCGCACTGAGTCAATGCGGTCTTAGCCTCTCTGGTGTCAACACTCTGTCTGATTTTGGATTTTTTTTTTTTTTTTTCCAAAATCAGACTTGACACCAGAGAGGCTGAATACTGCACTGAGTCAATGCGGTCTTAGCCTCTCTGGTGTCAACACTCTGTCTGATTTTGGATTTTTTTTTTTTTTTTTCCAAAATCAGACTTGACAACAGAGAGGCTGAATACCGCACTGAGTCAATGCGGTCTTAGCCTCTCTGGTGTCAACACTCTGTCTGATTTTGGATTTTTTTTTTTTTTTTCCAAAATCAGACTTGACACCAGAGAGGCTGAATACTGCACTGAGTCAATGCGGTCTTAGCCTCTCTGGTCTCAACACTCTGTCTGATTTTGGATTTTTTTTTTTTTTTTTTTTCCAAAATCAGACTTGACACCAGAGAGGCTGAATACCGCACTGAGTCAATGCGGTCTTAGCCTCTCTGGTCTCAACACTCTGTCTGATTTTGGATTTTTTTTTTTTTTTTTCAAAATCAGACTTGACACCAGAGAGGCTGAATACCGCACTGAGTCAATGCGGTCTTAGCCTCTCTGGTCTCAACACTCTGTCTGATTTTGGATTTTTTTTTTTTTTTTTCCAAAATCAGACTTGACACCAGAGAGGCTGAATACCGCACTGAGTCAATGCGGTCTTAGCCTCTCTGGTGTCAACACTCTGTCTGATTTTGGATTTTTTTTTTTTTTTTTCCAAAATCAGACTTGACACCAGAGAGGCTGAATACCGCACTGAGTCAATGCGGTCTTAGCCTCTCTGGTCTCAACACTCTGTCTGATTTTGGATTTTTTTTTTTTTTTTTTTTTAAATCAGACTTGACACCAGAGAGGCTGAATACTGCACTGAGTCAATGCGGTCTTAGCCTCTCTGGTCTCAACACTCTGTCTGATTTTGGATTTTTTTTTTTTTTTTTCCAAAATCAGACTTGACACCAGAGAGGCTGAATACCGCACTGAGTCAATGCGGTCTTAGCCTCTCTGGTGTCAACACTCTGTCTGATTTTTGATTTTTTTTTTTTTTTTCCAAAATCAGACTTGACACCAGAGAGGCTGAATACCGCACTGAGTCAATGCGGTCTTAGCCTCTCTGGTGTCAACACTCTGTCTGATTTTGGATTTTTTTTTTTTTTTTTTCCAAAATCAGACTTGACACCAGAGAGGCTGAATACCGCACTGAGTCAATGCGGTCTTAGCCTCTCTGGTCTCAACACTCTGTCTGATTTTGGATTTTTTTTTTTTTTTTCAAAATCAGACTTGACACCAGAGAGGCTGAATACCGCACTGAGTCAATGCGATCTTAGCCTCTCTGGTCTCAACACTCTGTCTGATTTTGGATTTTTTTTTTTTTTTTTCCAAAATCAGACTTGACACCAGAGAGGCTGAATACCGCACTGAGTCAATGCGGTCTTAGCCTCTCTGGTGTCAACACTCTGTCTGATTTTGGATTTTTTTTTTTTTTTTTCCAAAATCAGACTTGACACCAGAGAGGCTGAATACCGCACTGAGTCAATGCGGTCTTAGCCTCTCTGGTCTCAATACTCTGTCTGATTTTGGATTTTTTTTTTTTTTTTTTTAAATCAGACTTGACACCAGAGAGGCTGAATACCGCACTGAGTCAATGCGGTCTTAGCCTCTCTGGTCTCAACACTCTGTCTGATTTTGGATTTTTTTTTTTTTTTTTCCAAAATCAGACTTGACACCAGAGAGGCTGAATACCGCACTGAGTCAATGCGGTCTTAGCCTCTCTGGTGTCAACACTCTGTCTGATTTTGGATTTTTATTTTTTTTTCCAAAATCAGACTTGACACCAGAGAGGCTGAATACTGCACTGAGTCAATGCGGTCTTAGCCTCTCTGGTCTCAACACTCTGTCTGATTTCGGATTTTTTTTTTTTTTTTTCCAAAATCAGACTTGACACCAGAGAGGCTGAATACCGCACTGAGTCAATGCGGTCTTAGCCTCTCTGGTGTCAACACTCTGTCAGATTTTGGATTTTTTTTTTTTTTTTTCCAAAATCAGACTTGACACCAGAGAGGCTGAATACTGCACTGAGTCAATGGGGTCTTAGCCTCTCTGGTGTCAACACTCTGTTTGATTTTGGATTTTTTTTTTTTCTTTTTCAAAATCAGACTTGACACCAGAGAGGCTGAATACCGCACTGAGTCAATGCGGTCTTAGCCTCTCTGGTGTCAACACTCTGTCTGATTTTGGATTTTTTTTTTTTTTTTCCAAAATCAGACTTGACACCAGAGAGTCTGAATACCGCACTGAGTCAATGCGGTCTTAGCGTCTCTGGTCTCAACACTCTGTCTGATTTTGGATTTATTTTTATTTTTTTCCAAAATCAGACTTGACACCAGAGAGGCTGAATACCGCACTGAGTCAATGCGGTCTTAGCCTCTCTGGTCTCAACACTCTGTCTGATTTTGGATTTTTTTTTTTTTTTTTCCAAAATCAGACTTGACACCAGAGAGGCTGAATACCGCACTGAGTCAATGCGGTCTTAGCCTCTCTGGTGTCAACACTCTGTCTGATTTTGGATTTTTTTTTTTTTTTTTCCAAAATCAGACTTGACACCAGAGAGGCTGAATACCGCACTGAGTCAATGCGGTCTTAGCCTCTCTGGTCTCAACACTCTGTCTGATTTTGGATTTTTTTTTTTTTTTTTTTTTTTTAATCAGACTTGACACCAGAGAGGCTGAATACTGCACTGAGTAAATGCGGTCTTAGCCTCTCTGGTCTCAACACTCTGTCTGATTTTGGATTTTTTTTTTTTTTTTTCCAAAATCAGACTTGACACCAGAGAGGCTGAATACAGCACTGAGTCAATGCGGTCTTAGCCTCTCTGGTGTCAACACTCTGTCTGATTTTGGATTTTTTTTTTTTTTTCCAAAATCAGACTTGACACCAGAGAGGCTGAATACCGCACTGAGTCAATGCGGTCTTAGCCTCTCTGGTGTCAACACTCTGTCTGATTTTGGATTTTTTTTTTTTTTTTTTCCAAAATCAGACTTGACACCAGAGAGGCTGAATACCGCACTGAGTCAATGCGGTCTTAGCCTCTCTGGTCTCAACACTCTGTCTGATTTTGGATTTTTTTTTTTTTTTTCAAAATCAGACTTGACACCAGAGAGGCTGAATACCGCACTGAGTCAATGCGATCTTAGCCTCTCTGGTCTCAACACTCTGTCTGATTTTGGATTTTTTTTTTTTTTTTTCCAAAATCAGACTTGACACCAGAGAGGCTGAATACCGCACTGAGTCAATGCGGTCTTAGCCTCTCTGGTGTCAACACTCTGTCTGATTTTGGATTTTTTTTTTTTTTTTTCCAAAATCAGACTTGACACCAGAGAGGCTGAATACCGCACTGAGTCAATGCGGTCTTAGCCTCTCTGGTCTCAATACTCTGTCTGATTTTGGATTTTTTTTTTTTTTTTTTTTAAATCAGACTTGACACCAGAGAGGCTGAATACCGCACTGAGTCAATGCGGTCTTAGCCTCTCTGGTCTCAACACTCTGTCTGATTTTGGATTTTTTTTTTTTTTTTTCCAAAATCAGACTTGACACCAGAGAGGCTGAATACCGCACTGAGTCAATGCGGTCTTAGCCTCTCTGGTGTCAACACTCTGTCTGATTTTGGATTTTTATTTTTTTTTCCAAAATCAGACTTGACACCAGAGAGGCTGAATACTGCACTGAGTCAATGCGGTCTTAGCCTCTCTGGTCTCAACACTCTGTCTGATTTCGGATTTTTTTTTTTTTTTTTCCAAAATCAGACTTGACACCAGAGAGGCTGAATACCGCACTGAGTCAATGCGGTCTTAGCCTCTCTGGTGTCAACACTCTGTCAGATTTTGGATTTTTTTTTTTTTTTTTCCAAAATCAGACTTGACACCAGAGAGGCTGAATACTGCACTGAGTCAATGGGGTCTTAGCCTCTCTGGTGTCAACACTCTGTTTGATTTTGGATTTTTTTTTTTTTTTTTTCAAAATCAGACTTGACACCAGAGAGGCTGAATACCGCACTGAGTCAATGCGGTCTTAGCCTCTCTGGTGTCAACACTCTGTCTGATTTTGGATTTTTTTTTTTTTTTCCAAAATCAGACTTGACACCAGAGAGTCTGAATACCGCACTGAGTCAATGCGGTCTTAGCGTCTCTGGTCTCAACACTCTGTCTGATTTTGGATTTATTTTTATTTTTTTCCAAAATCAGACTTGACACCAGAGAGGCTGAATACCGCACTGAGTCAATGCGGTCTTAGCCTCTCTGGTGTCAACACTCTGTCTGATTTTGGATTTTTTTTTTTTTTTTCAAAAATCAGACTTGACACCAGAGAGGCTGAATACCGCACTGAGTCAATGCGCTCTTAGCCTCTCTGGTCTCAACACTCTGTCTGATTTTGGATTTTTTTTTTTTTTTTTTCAAAATCAGACTTGACACCAGAGAGGCTGAATACCGCACTGAGTCAATGCGGTCTTAGCCTCTCTGGTGTCAACACTCTGTCTGATTTTGGATTTTTTTTTTTTTTTTTCCAAAATCAGACTTGACACCAGAGAGGCTGAATACCGCACTGAGTCAATGCGGTCTTAGCCTCTCTGGTCTCAACACTCTGTCTGATTTTGGATTTTTTTTTTTTTTTTTTCAAAATCAGACTTGACACCAGAGAGGCTGAATACCGCACTGAGTCAATGCGGTCTTAGCCTCTCTGGTCTCAACACTCTGTCTGATTTTGGATTTTTTTTTTTTTTTTTTTCCCAGAATCAGACTTGACACCAGAGAGGCTGAATACCGCACTGAGTCAATGCGGTCTTAGCCTCTCTGGTCTCAACACTCTGTCTGATTTTGGATTTTTTTTTTTTTTTTTTTTTTTAATCAGACTTGACACCAGAGATGCTGAATACCGCACTGAGTCAATGCGGTCTTAGCCTCTCTGGTCTCAACACTCTGTCTGATTTTGGATTTTTTTTTTTTTTTTTCCAAAATCAGACTTGACACCAGAGAGGCTGAATACCGCACTGAGTCAATGCGGTCTTAGCCTCTCTGGTGTCAACACTCTGTCTGATTTTGGATTTTTTTTTTTTTTTTCCAAAATCAGACTTGACACCAGAGAGGCTGAATACCGCCCTGAGTCAATGCGGTCTTAGCCTCTCTGGTGTCAACACTCTGTCTGATTTTGGATTTTTTTTTTTTTTTTTTCCAAAATCAGACTTGACACCAGAGAGGCTGAATACCGCACTGAGTCAATGCGGTCTTAGCCTCTCTGGTCTCAACACTCTGTCTGATTTTGGATTTTTTTTTTTTTTTTCAAAATCAGACTTGACACCAGAGAGGCTGAATACCGCACTGAGTCAATGCGGTCTTAGCCTCTCTGGTCTCAACACTCTGTCTGATTTTGGATTTTTTTTTTTTTTTTTCCAAAATCAGACTTGACACCAGAGAGGCTGAATACCGCACTGAGTCAATGCGGTCTTAGCCTCTCTGGTGTCAACACTCTGTCTGATTTTGGATTTTTTTTTTTTTTTTTTCCAAAATCAGACTTGACACCAGAGAGGCTGAATACCGCACTGAGTCAATGCGGTCTTAGCCTCTCTGGTGTCAACACTCTGTCTGATTTTGGATTTTTTTTTTTTTTTTTTCCAAAATCAGACTTGACACCAGAGAGGCTGAATACCGCACTGAGTCAATGCGGTCTTAGCCTCTCTGGTGTCAACACTCTGTCTGATTTTCGATTTTTTTTTTTTTTTTTCCAAAATCAGACTTGACACCAGAGAGGCTGAATACCGCACTGAGTCAATGCGGTCTTAGCCTCTCTGGTGTCAACACTCTGTCTGATTTTGGATTTTTTTTTTTTTTTTCCAAAATCAGACTTGACACCAGAGAGGCTGAATACTGCACTGAGTCAATGCGGTCTTAGCCTCTCTGGTCTCAACACTCTGTCTGATTTTGGATTTTTTTTTTTTTTTTTTTCCCAAAATCAGACTTGACACCAGAGAGGCTGAATACCGCACTGAGTCAATGCGGTCTTAGCCTCTCTGGTCTCAACACTCTGTCTGATTTTGGATTTTTTTTTTTTTTTTTCCAAAATCAGACTTGACACCAGAGAGGCTGAATACTGCACTGAGTCAATGCGGTCTTAGCCTCTCTGGTGTCAACACTCTGTCTGATTTTGGATTTTTTTTTTTTTTTTCCAAAATCAGACTTGACACCAGAGAGGCTGAATACCGCACTGAGTCAATGCGGTCTTAGCCTCTCTGGTCTCAACACTCTGTCTGATTTTGGATTTTTTTTTTTTTTTTTTCCAAAATCAGACTTGACACCAGAGAGGCTGAATACCGCACTGAGTCAATGCGGTCTTAGCCTCTCTGGTCTCAACACTCTGTCTGATTTTGGATTTTTTTTTTTTTTTTTTTCCAAAATCAGACTTGACACCAGAGAGGCTGAATACCGCACTGAGTCAATGCGGTCTTAGCCTCTCTGGTGTCAACACTCTGTCTGATTTTGGATTTTTTTTTTTTTTTTCCAAAATCAGACTTGACACCAGAGAGGCTGAATACTGCACTGAGTCAATGCGGTCTTAGCCTCTCTGGTGTCAACACTCTGTTTGATTTTGGATTTTTTTTTTTTTTTTTCCAAAATCAGACTTGACACCAGAGAGGCTGAATACCGCACTGAGTCAATGCGGTCTTAGCCTCTCTGGTGTCAACACTCTGTCTGATTTTGGATTTTTTTTTTTTTTTTCCAAAATCAGGCTTGACACCAGAGAGTCTGAATACCGCACTGAGTCAATGCGGTCTTAGCCTCTCTGGTCTCAACACTCTGTCTGATTTTGGATTTTTTTTTTTTTTTTTTCAAAATCAGACTTGACACCAGAGAGGCTGAATACCGCACTGAGTCAATGCGGTCTTAGCCTCTCTGGTGTCAACACTCTGTCTGATTTTGGATTTTTTTTTTTTTTTTTCCAAAATCAGACTTGACACCAGAGAGGCTGAATACCGCACTGAGTCAATGCGGTCTTAGCCTCTCTGGTCTCAACACTCTGTCTGATTTTGGATTTTTTTTTTTTTTTTCAAAATCAGACTTGACACCAGAGAGGCTGAATACCGCACTGAGTCAATGCGGTCTTAGCCTCTCTGGTCTCAACACTCTGTCTGATTTTGGATTTTTTTTTTTTTTTTTCCAAAATCAGACTTGACACCAGAGAGGCTGAATACCGCACTGAGTCAATGCGGTCTTAGCCTCTCTGGTGTCAACACTCTGTCTGATTTTGGATTTTTTTTTTTTTTTTTCCAAAATCAGACTTGACACCAGAGAGGCTGAATACCGCACTGAGTCAATGCGGTCTTAGCCTCTCTGGTGTCAACACTCTGTCTGATTTTGGATTTTTTTTTTTTTTTTTCCAAAATCAGACTTGACACCAGAGAGGCTGAATACCGCACTGAGTCAATGCGGTCTTAGCCTCTCTGGTGTCAACACTCTGTCTGATTTTCGATTTTTTTTTTTTTTTTTCCAAAATCAGACTTGACACCAGAGAGGCTGAATACCGCACTGAGTCAATGCGGTCTTAGCCTCTCTGGTGTCAACACTCTGTCTGATTTTGGATTTTTTTTTTTTTTTTTCCAAAATCAGACTTGACACCAGAGAGGCTGAATACTGCACTGAGTCAATGCGGTCTTAGCCTCTCTGGTCTCAACACTCTGTCTGATTTTGGATTTTTTTTTTTTTTTTTTTCCCAAAATCAGACTTGACACCAGAGAGGCTGAATACCGCACTGAGTCAATGCGGTCTTAGCCTCTCTGGTCTCAACACTCTGTCTGATTTTGGATTTTTTTTTTTTTTTTTCCAAAATCAGACTTGACACCAGAGAGGCTGAATACTGCACTGAGTCAATGCGGTCTTAGCCTCTCTGGTGTCAACACTCTGTCTGATTTTGGATTTTTTTTTTTTTTTTTCCAAAATCAGACTTGACACCAGAGAGGCTGAATACCGCACTGAGTCAATGCGGTCTTAGCCTCTCTGGTCTCAACACTCTGTCTGATTTTGGATTTTTTTTTTTTTTTTTTCCAAAATCAGACTTGACACCAGAGAGGCTGAATACCGCACTGAGTCAATGCGGTCTTAGCCTCTCTGGTCTCAACACTCTGTCTGATTTTGGATTTTTTTTTTTTTTTTTTTCCAAAATCAGACTTGACACCAGAGAGGCTGAATACCGCACTGAGTCAATGCGGTCTTAGCCTCTCTGGTGTCAACACTCTGTCTGATTTTGGATTTTTTTTTTTTTTTTCCAAAATCAGACTTGACACCAGAGAGGCTGAATACTGCACTGAGTCAATGCGGTCTTAGCCTCTCTGGTGTCAACACTCTGTTTGATTTTGGATTTTTTTTTTTTTTTTTCCAAAATCAGACTTGACACCAGAGAGGCTGAATACCGCACTGAGTCAATGCGGTCTTAGCCTCTCTGGTGTCAACACTCTGTCTGATTTTGGATTTTTTTTTTTTTTTTCCAAAATCAGGCTTGACACCAGAGAGTCTGAATACCGCACTGAGTCAATGCGGTCTTAGCCTCTCTGGTCTCAACACTCTGTCTGATTTTGGATTTTTTTTTTTTTTTTTTCAAAATCAGACTTGACACCAGAGAGGCTGAATACCGCACTGAGTCAATGCGGTCTTAGCCTCTCTGGTGTCAACACTCTGTCTGATTTTGGATTTTTTTTTTTTTTTTTCCAAAATCAGACTTGACACCAGAGAGGCTGAATACCGCACTGAGTCAATGCGGTCTTAGCCTCTCTGGTCTCAACACTCTGTCTGATTTTGGATTTTTTTTTTTTTTTTTCCAAAATCAGACTTGACACCAGAGAGGCTGAATACCGCACTGAGTCAATGCGGTCTTAGCCTCTCTGGTGTCAACACTCTGTCTGATTTTGGATTTTTTTTTTTTTTTTCCAAAATCAGACTTGACACCAGAGAGGCTGAATACTGCACTGAGTCAATGCGGTCTTAGCCTCTCTGGTGTCAACACTCTGTCTGATTTTGGATTTTTTTTTTTTTTTTTCCAAAATCAGACTTGACATTAGAGAGGCTGAATACCGCACTGAGTCAATGCGGTCTTAGCCTCTCTGGTGTCAACACTCTGTCTGATTTTGGATTTTTTTTTTTTTTTTCCAAAATCAGACTTGACACCAGAGAGGCTGAATACTGCACTGAGTCAATGCGGTCTTAGCCTCTCTGGTCTCAACACTCTGTCTGATTTTGGATTTTTTTTTTTTTTTTTTTCCAAAATCAGACTTGACACCAGAGAGGCTGAATACCGCACTGAGTCAATGCGGTCTTAGCCTCTCTGGTGTCAACACTCTGTCTGATTTTGGATTTTTTTTTTTTTTTTCCAAAATCAGACTTGACACCAGAGAGGCTGAATACTGCACTGAGTCAATGCGGTCTTAGCCTCTCTGGTCTCAACACTCTGTCTGATTTTGGATTTTTTTTTTTTTTTTTTTCCCAAAATCAGACTTGACACCAGAGAGGCTGAATACCGCACTGAGTCAATGCGGTCTTAGCCTCTCTGGTCTCAACACTCTGTCTGATTTTGGATTTTTTTTTTTTTTTTTCCAAAATCAGACTTGACACCAGAGAGGCTGAATACTGCACTGAGTCAATGCGGTCTTAGCCTCTCTGGTGTCAACACTCTGTCTGATTTTGGATTTTTTTTTTTTTTTTCCAAAATCAGACTTGACACCAGAGAGGCTGAATACCGCACTGAGTCAATGCGGTCTTAGCCTCTCTGGTCTCAACACTCTGTCTGATTTTGGATTTTTTTTTTTTTTTTTTCCAAAATCAGACTTGACACCAGAGAGGCTGAATACCGCACTGAGTCAATGCGGTCTTAGCCTCTCTGGTCTCAACACTCTGTCTGATTTTGGATTTTTTTTTTTTTTTTTTTCCAAAATCAGACTTGACACCAGAGAGGCTGAATACCGCACTGAGTCAATGCGGTCTTAGCCTCTCTGGTGTCAACACTCTGTCTGATTTTGGATTTTTTTTTTTTTTTTCCAAAATCAGACTTGACACCAGAGAGGCTGAATACTGCACTGAGTCAATGCGGTCTTAGCCTCTCTGGTGTCAACACTCTGTTTGATTTTGGATTTTTTTTTTTTTTTTTTCCAAAATCAGACTTGACACCAGAGAGGCTGAATACCGCACTGAGTCAATGCGGTCTTAGCCTCTCTGGTGTCAACACTCTGTCTGATTTTGGATTTTTTTTTTTTTTTTCCAAAATCAGGCTTGACACCAGAGAGTCTGAATACCGCACTGAGTCAATGCGGTCTTAGCCTCTCTGGTCTCAACACTCTGTCTGATTTTGGATTTTTTTTTTTTTTTTTCAAAATCAGACTTGACACCAGAGAGGCTGAATACCGCACTGAGTCAATGCGGTCTTAGCCTCTCTGGTGTCAACACTCTGTCTGATTTTGGATTTTTTTTTTTTTTTTTCCAAAATCAGACTTGACACCAGAGAGGCTGAATACCGCACTGAGTCAATGCAGTCTTAGCCTCTCTGGTCTCAACACTCTGTCTGATTTTGGATTTTTTTTTTTTTTTTTCCAAAATCAGACTTGACACCAGAGAGGCTGAATACCGCACTGAGTCAATGCGGTCTTAGCCTCTCTGGTGTCAACACTCTGTCTGATTTTGGATTTTTTTTTTTTTTTTCCAAAATCAGACTTGACACCAGAGAGGCTGAATACTGCACTGAGTCAATGCGGTCTTAGCCTCTCTGGTGTCAACACTCTGTCTGATTTTGGATTTTTTTTTTTTTTTTCCAAAATCAGACTTGACATTAGAGAGGCTGAATACCGCACTGAGTCAATGCGGTCTTAGCCTCTCTGGTGTCAACACTCTGTCTGATTTTGGATTTTTTTTTTTTTTTTTCCAAAATCAGACTTGACACCAGAGAGGCTGAATACTGCACTGAGTCAATGCGGTCTTAGCCTCTCTGGTCTCAACACTCTGTCTGATTTTGGATTTTTTTTTTTTTTTTTTCCAAAATCAGACTTGACACCAGAGAGGCTGAATACCGCACTGAGTCAATGCGGTCTTAGCCTCTCTGGTCTCAACACTCTGTCTGATTTTGGATTTTTTTTTTTTTTTTTCAAAATCAGACTTGACACCAGAGAGGCTGAATACCGCACTGAGTCAATGCGGTCTTAGCCTCTCTGGTCTCAACACTCTGTCTGATTTTGGATTTTTTTTTTTTTTTTTCCAAAATCAGACTTGACACCAGAGAGGCTGAATACCGCACTGAGTCAATGCGGTCTTAGCCTCTCTGGTGTCAACACTCTGTCTGATTTTGGATTTTTTTTTTTTTTTTTCCAAAATCAGACTTGACACCAGAGAGGCTGAATACCGCACTGAGTCAATGCAGTCTTAGCCTCTCTGGTCTCAACACTCTGTCTGATTTTGGATTTTTTTTTTTTTTTTTTTTTAAATCAGACTTGACACCAGAGAGGCTGAATACTGCACTGAGTCAATGCGGTCTTAGCCTCTCTGGTCTCAACACTCTGTCTGATTTTGGATTTTTTTTTTTTTTTTTCCAAAATCAGACTTGACACCAGAGAGGCTGAATACCGCACTGAGTCAATGCGGTCTTAGCCTCTCTGGTGTCAACACTCTGTCTGATTTTGGATTTTTTTTTTTTTTTTCCAAAATCAGACTTGACACCAGAGAGGCTGAATACCGCACTGAGTCAATGCGGTCTTAGCCTCTCTGGTGTCAACACTCTGTCTGATTTTGGATTTTTTTTTTTTTTTTTTTCCAAAATCAGACTTGACACCAGAGAGGCTGAATACCGCACTGAGTCAATGCGGTCTTAGCCTCTCTGGTCTCAACACTCTGTCTGATTTTGGATTTTTTTTTTTTTTTTCAAAATCAGACTTGACACCAGAGAGGCTGAATACCGCACTGAGTCAATGCGATCTTAGCCTCTCTGGTCTCAACACTCTGTCTGATTTTGGATTTTTTTTTTTTTTTTTCCAAAATCAGACTTGACACCAGAGAGGCTGAATACCGCACTGAGTCAATGCGGTCTTAGCCTCTCTGGTGTCAACACTCTGTCTGATTTTGGATTTTTTTTTTTTTTTTCCAAAATCAGACTTGACACCAGAGAGGCTGAATACCGCACTGAGTCAATGCGGTCTTAGCCTCTCTGGTCTCAATACTCTGTCTGATTTTGGATTTTTTTTTTTTTTTTTTTTAAATCAGACTTGACACCAGAGAGGCTGAATACCGCACTGAGTCAATGCGGTCTTAGCCTCTCTGGTCTCAACACTCTGTCTGATTTTGGATTTTTTTTTTTTTTTTTCCAAAATCAGACTTGACACCAGAGAGGCTGAATACCGCACTGAGTCAATGCAGTCTTAGCCTCTCTGGTGTCAACACTCTGTCTGATTTTGGATTTTTATTTTTTTTTCCAAAATCAGACTTGACACCAGAGAGGCTGAATACTGCACTGAGTCAATGCGGTCTTAGCCTCTCTGGTCTCAACACTCTGTCTGATTTTGGATTTTTTTTTTTTTTTTTTTTCCCAAAATCAGACTTGACACCAGAGAGGCTGAATACCGCACTGAGTCAATGCGGTCTTAGCCTCTCTGGTCTCAACACTCTGTCTGATTTTGGATTTTTTTTTTTTTTTTTTTTTTAATCAGACTTGACACCAGAGATGCTGAATACCGCACTGAGTCAATGCGGTCTTAGCCTCTCTGGTCTCAACACTCTGTCTGATTTTGGATTTTTTTTTTTTTTTTTCCAAAATCAGACTTGACACCAGAGAGGCTGAATACCGCACTGAGTCAATGCGGTCTTAGCCTCTCTGGTGTCAACACTCTGTCTGATTTTGGATTTTTTTTTTTTTTTTCCAAAATCAGACTTGACACCAGAGAGGCTGAATACCGCCCTGAGTCAATGCGGTCTTAGCCTCTCTGGTGTCAACACTCTGTCTGATTTTGGATTTTTTTTTTTTTTTTTTCCAAAATCAGACTTGACACCAGAGAGGCTGAATACCGCACTGAGTCAATGCGGTCTTAGCCTCTCTGGTCTCAACACTCTGTCTGATTTTGGATTTTTTTTTTTTTTTTTAAAATCAGACTTGACACCAGAGAGGCTGAATACCGCACTGAGTCAATGCGGTCTTAGCCTCTCTGGTCTCAACACTCTGTCTGATTTTGGATTTTTTTTTTTTTTTTTCCAAAATCAGACTTGACACCAGAGAGGCTGAATACCGCACTGAGTCAATGCGGTCTTAGCCTCTCTGGTGTCAACACTCTGTCTGATTTTGGATTTTTTTTTTTTTTTTTTCCAAAATCAGACTTGACACCAGAGAGGCTGAATACCGCACTGAGTCAATGCGGTCTTAGCCTCTCTGGTGTCAACACTCTGTCTGATTTCGGATTTTTTTTTTTTTTTTTCCAAAATCAGACTTGACACCAGAGAGGCTGAATACCGCACTGAGTCAATGCGGTCTTAGCCTCTCTGGTCTCAACACTCTGTCTGATTTTGGATTTTTTTTTTTTTTTTTCCAAAATCAGACTTGACACCAGAGAGGCTGAATACCGCACTGAGTCAATGCGGTCTTAGCCTCTCTGGTGTCAACACTCTGTCTGATTTTGGATTTTTTTTTTTTTTTTTCCAAAATCAGACTTGACACCAGAGAGGCTGAATACCGCACTGAGTCAATGCGGTCTTAGCCTCTCTGGTCTCAACACTCTGTCTGATTTTGGATTTTTTTTTTTTTTTTTTTTAAATCAGACTTGACACCAGAGAGGCTGAATACCGCACTGAGTCAATGCGGTCTTAGCCTCTCTGGTCTCAACAATCTGTCTGATTTCGGATTTTTTTTTTTTTTTTTCCAAAATCAGACTTGACACCAGAGAGGCTGAATACCGCACTGAGTCATTGCGGTCTTAGCCTCTCTGGTGTCAACACTCTGTCTGATTTTGGATTTTTTTTTTTTTTTTTCCAAGATCAGACTTGACACCAGAGAGGCTGAATACCGCACTGAGTCAATGCGGTCTTAGCCTCTCTGGTCTCAACACTCTGTCTGATTTTGGATTTTTTTTTTTTTTTTTTTTTTAAATCAGACTTGACACCAGAGAGGCTGACTACCGCACTGAGTCAATGCGGTCTTAGCCTCTCTGGTGTCAACACTCTGTCTGATTTTGGATTTTTTTTTTTTTTTTTCCAAAATCAGACTTGACACCAGAGAGGCTGAATACTGCACTGAGTCAATGCGGTCTTAGCCTCTCTGGTGTCAACACTCTGTCTGATTTTGGATTTTTTTTTTTTTTTTCCAAAATCAGACTTGACACCAGAGAGGCTGAATACCGCACTGAGTCAATGCGGTCTTAGCCTCTCTGGTCTCAACACTCTGTCTGATTTTGGATTTTTTTTTTTTTTTTTTCAAAAATCAGACTTGACACCAGAGAGGCTGAATACCGCACTGAGTCAATGCGGTCTTAGCCTCTCTGGTCTCAACACTCTGTCTGATTTTGGATTTTTTTTTTTTTTTTCCAAAATCAGACTTGACACCAGAGAGGCTGAATACCGCACTGAGTCAATGCGGTCTTAGCCTCTCTGGTGTCAACACTCTGTCTGATTTTGGATTTTTTTTTTTTTTTCCAAAATCAGACTTGACACCAGAGAGGCTGAATACTGCACTGAGTCAATGCGGTCTTAGCCTCTCTGGTGTCAACACTCTGTCTGATTTTGGATTTTTTTTTTTTTTTTCCAAAATCAGACTTGACACCAGAGAGGCTGAATACCGCACTGAGTCAATGCGGTCTTAGCCTCTCTGGTCTCAACACTCTGTCTGAATTTAGATTTTTTTTTTTTTTTTTTCCAAAATCAGACTTGACACCAGAGAGGCTGAATACCGCACTGAGTCAATGCGGTCTTAGCCTCTCTGGTCTCAACACTCTGTCTGATTTTAGATTTTTTTTTTTTTTTTTTCCAAAATCAGACTTGACACCAGAGAGGCTGAATACCGCACTGAGTCAATGCGGTCTTAGCCTCTCTGGTGTCAACACTCTGTCTGATTTTCGATTTTTTTTTTTTTTTTTCCAAAATCAGACTTGACACCAGAGAGGCTGAATACCGCACTGAGTCAATGCGGTCTTAGCCTCTCTGGTGTCAACACTCTGTCTGATTTTGGATTTTTTTTTTTTTTTTCCAAAATCAGACTTGACACCAGAGAGGCTGAATACTGCACTGAGTCAATGCGGTCTTAGCCTCTCTGGTCTCAACACTCTGTCTGATTTTGGATTTTTTTTTTTTTTTTTTTCCCAAAATCAGACTTGACACCAGAGAGGCTGAATACCGCACTGAGTCAATGCGGTCTTAGCCTCTCTGGTCTCAACACTCTGTCTGATTTTGGATTTTTTTTTTTTTTTTTTTTTAAATCAGACTTGACACCAGAGATGCTGAATACCGCACTGAGTCAATGCGGTCTTAGCCTCTCTGGTCTCAACACTCTGTCTGATTTTGGATTTTTTTTTTTTTTTTTCCAAAATCAGACTTGACACCAGAGAGGCTGAATACCGCACTGAGTCAATGCGGTCTTAGCCTCTCTGGTGTCAACACTCTGTCTGATTTTGGATTTTTTTTTTTTTTTCCAAAATCAGACTTGACACCAGAGAGGCTGAATACCGCACTGAGTCAATGCGGTCTTAGCCTCTCTGGTGTCAACACTCTGTCTGATTTTGGATTTTTTTTTTTTTTTTTTCCAAAATCAGACTTGACACCAGAGAGGCTGAATACCGCACTGAGTCAATGCGGTCTTAGCCTCTCTGGTCTCAACACTCTGTCTGATTTTGGATTTTTTTTTTTTTTTTCAAAATCAGACTTGACACCAGAGAGGCTGAATACCGCACTGAGTCAATGCGGTCTTAGCCTCTCTGGTCTCAACACTCTGTCTGATTTTGGATTTTTTTTTTTTTTTTTCCAAAATCAGACTTGACACCAGAGAGGCTGAATACCGCACTGAGTCAATGCGGTCTTAGCCTCTCTGGTGTCAACACTCTGTCTGATTTTGGATTTTTTTTTTTTTTTTTTCCAAAATCAGACTTGACACCAGAGATGCTGAATACCGCACTGAGTCAATGCGGTCTTAGCCTCTCTGGTCTCAACACTCTGTCTGATTTTGGATTTTTTTTTTTTTTTTTCCAAAATCAGACTTGACACCAGAGAGGCTGAATACCGCACTGAGTCAATGCGGTCTTAGCCTCTCTGGTGTCAACACTCTGTCTGATTTTGGATTTTTTTTTTTTTTTCCAAAATCAGACTTGACACCAGAGAGGCTGAATACCGCACTGAGTCAATGCGGTCTTAGCCTCTCTGGTGTCAACACTCTGTCTGATTTTGGATTTTTTTTTTTTTTTTTTCCAAAATCAGACTTGACACCAGAGAGGCTGAATACCGCACTGAGTCAATGCGGTCTTAGCCTCTCTGGTCTCAACACTCTGTCTGATTTTGGATTTTTTTTTTTTTTTTTTTTTAAATCAGACTTGACACCAGAGAGGCTGAATACCGCACTGAGTCAATGCGGTCTTAGCCTCTCTGGTCTCAACACTCTGTCTGATTTTGGATTTTTTTTTTTTTTTTTCCAAAATCAGACTTGACACCAGAGAGGCTGAATACTGCACTGAGTCAATGCGGTCTTAGCCTCTCTGGTCTCAACACTCTGTCTGATTTCGGATTTTTTTTTTTTTTTTTCCAAAATCAGACTTGACACCAGAGAGGCTGAATACCGCACTGAGTCAATGCGGTCTTAGCCTCTCTGGTCTCAACACTCTGTCTGATTTTGGATTTTTTTTTTTTTTTTTCCAAAATCAGACTTGACACCAGAGAGGCTGAATACCGCACTGAGTCAATGCGGTCTTAGCCTCTCTGGTGTCAACACTCTGTCTGATTTTGGATTTTTTTTTTTTTTTTTTCCAAAATCAGACTTGACACCAGAGAGGCTGAATACCGCACTGAGTCAATGCGGTCTTAGCCTCTCTGGTCTCAACACTCTGTCTGATTTTGGATTTTTTTTTTTTTTTTTTTTTAAATCAGACTTGACACCAGAGAGGCTGAATACCGCACTGAGTCAATGCGGTCTTAGCCTCTCTGGTCTCAACACTCTGTCTGATTTCGGATTTTTTTTTTTTTTTTTCCAAAATCAGACTTGACACCAGAGAGGCTGAATACCGCACTGAGTCATTGCGGTCTTAGCCTCTCTGGTGTCAACACTCTGTCTGATTTTGGATTTTTTTTTTTTTTTTTCCAAGATCAGACTTGACACCAGAGAGGCTGAATACCGCACTGAGTCAATGCGGTCTTAGCCTCTCTGGTCTCAACACTCTGTCTGATTTTGGATTTTTTTTTTTTTTTTTTTTTTAAATCAGACTTGACACCAGAGAGGCTGAATACCGCACTGAGTCAATGCGGTCTTAGCCTCTCTGGTGTCAACACTCTGTCTGATTTTGGATTTTTTTTTTTTTTTTTCCAAAATCAGACTTGACACCAGAGAGGCTGAATACTGCACTGAGTCAATGCGGTCTTAGCCTCTCTGGTGTCAACACTCTGTCTGATTTTGGATTTTTTTTTTTTTTTTCCAAAATCAGACTTGACACCAGAGAGGCTGAATACCGCACTGAGTCAATGCGGTCTTAGCCTCTCTGGTCTCAACACTCTGTCTGATTTTGGATTTTTTTTTTTTTTTTTTCAAAAATCAGACTTGACACCAGAGAGGCTGAATACCGCACTGAGTCAATGCGGTCTTAGCCTCTCTGGTCTCAACACTCTGTCTGATTTTGGATTTTTTTTTTTTTTTTCCAAAATCAGACTTGACACCAGAGAGGCTGAATACCGCACTGAGTCAATGCGGTCTTAGCCTCTCTGGTGTCAACACTCTGTCTGATTTTGGATTTTTTTTTTTTTTTCCAAAATCAGACTTGACACCAGAGAGGCTGAATACTGCACTGAGTCAATGCGGTCTTAGCCTCTCTGGTGTCAACACTCTGTCTGATTTTGGATTTTTTTTTTTTTTTTCCAAAATCAGACTTGACACCAGAGAGGCTGAATACCGCACTGAGTCAATGCGGTCTTAGCCTCTCTGGTCTCAACACTCTGTCTGAATTTAGATTTTTTTTTTTTTTTTTTCCAAAATCAGACTTGACACCAGAGAGGCTGAATACCGCACTGAGTCAATGCGGTCTTAGCCTCTCTGGTCTCAACACTCTGTCTGATTTTAGATTTTTTTTTTTTTTTTTTCCAAAATCAGACTTGACACCAGAGAGGCTGAATACCGCACTGAGTCAATGCGGTCTTAGCCTCTCGGTCTCAACACTCTGTCTGATTTTGGATTTTTTTTTTTTTTTTCCAAAATCAGACTTGACACCAGAGAGGCTGAATACCGCACTGAGTCAATGTGGTCTTAGCCTCTCTGGTCTCAACACTCTGTCTGATTTTGGATTTTTTTTTTTTTTTTTCCAAAATCAGACTTGACACCAGAGAGGCTGAATACCGCACTGAGTCAATGCGGTCTTAGCCTCTCTGGTCTCAACACTCTGTCTGATTTTGGATTTTGGATTTTTTTTTTCCAAAATCAGACTTGACACCAGAGAGGCTGAATACCGCACTGAGTCAATGCGGTCTTAGCCTCTCTGGTCTCAACACTCTGTCTGATTTGGGATTTTTTTTTTTTTTTTTCAAAAATCAGACTTGACACCAGAGAGGCTGAATACAGCACTGAGTCAATGCGGTCTTAGCCTCTCTGGTGTCAACACTCTGTCTGATTTTGGATTTTTTTTTTTTTTTTTCCAAAATCAGACTTGACACCAGAGAGGCTGAATACCGCACTGAGTCAATGCAGTCTTAGCCTCTCTGGTCTCAACACTCTGTCTGATTTTGGATTTTTTTTTTTTTTTTCCAAAATCAGACTTGACACCAGAGAGGCTGAATACCGCACTGAGTCAATGCGGTCTTAGCCTCTCTGGTGTCAACACTCTGTCTGATTTTGGATTTTTTTTTTTTTTTCTCCAAAATCAGACTTGACACCAGAGAGGCTGAATACCGCACTGAGTCAATGCGGTCTTAGCCTCTCTGGTCTCAACACTCTGTCTGATTTGGGATTTTTTTTTTTTTTCCAAAATCAGACTTGCCACCAGAGAGGCTGAATACCGCACTGAGTCAATGCGGTCTTAGCCTCTCTGGTGTCAACACTCTGTCTGATTTTGGATTTTTTTTTTTTTTTTTTCCAAAATCAGACTTGACACCAGAGAGGCTGAATACCGCACTGAGTCAATGCGGTCTTAGCCTCTCTGGTCTCAACACTCTGTCTGATTTTGGATTTTTTTTTTTTTTTTCCAAAATCAGACTTGACACCAGAGAGGCTGAATACCGCACTGAGTCAATGCGGTCTTAGCCTCTCTGGTCTCAACACTCTGTCTGATTTTGGATTTTTTTTTTTTTTTTTTTTTAAATCAGACTTGACACCAGAGAGGCTGAATACCGCACTGAGTCAATGCGGTCTTAGCCTCTCTGGTGTCAACACTCTGTCTGATTTTGGATTTTTTTTTTTTTTTTTCCAAAATCAGACTTGACACCAGAGAGGCTGAATACTGCACTGAGTCAATGCGGTCTTAGCCTCTCTGGTGTCAACACTCTGTCTGATTTTGGATTTTTTTTTTTTTTTTCCAAAATCAGACTTGACACCAGAGAGGCTGAATACCGCACTGAGTCAATGCGGTCTTAGCCTCTCTGGTCTCAACACTCTGTCTGATTTTGGATTTTTTTTTTTTTTTTTTCAAAAATCAGACTTGACACCAGAGAGGCTGAATACCGCACTGAGTCAATGCGGTCTTAGCCTCTCTGGTCTCAACACTCTGTCTGATTTTGGATTTTTTTTTTTTTTTTCCAAAATCAGACTTGACACCAGAGAGGCTGAATACCGCACTGAGTCAATGCGGTCTTAGCCTCTCTGGTGTCAACACTCTGTCTGATTTTGGATTTTTTTTTTTTTTTTCCAAAATCAGACTTGACACCAGAGAGGCTGAATACTGCACTGAGTCAATGCGGTCTTAGCCTCTCTGGTGTCAACACTCTGTCTGATTTTGGATTTTTTTTTTTTTTTTCCAAAATCAGACTTGACACCAGAGAGGCTGAATACCGCACTGAGTCAATGCGGTCTTAGCCTCTCTGGTCTCAACACTCTGTCTGAATTTAGATTTTTTTTTTTTTTTTTCCAAAATCAGACTTGACACCAGAGAGGCTGAATACCGCACTGAGTCAATGCGGTCTTAGCCTCTCTGGTCTCAACACTCTGTCTGATTTTAGATTTTTTTTTTTTTTTTTTCCAAAATCAGACTTGACACCAGAGAGGCTGAATACCGCACTGAGTCAATGCGGTCTTAGCCTCTCTGGTCTCAACACTCTGTCTGATTTTGGATTTTTTTTTTTTTTTTCCAAAATCAGACTTGACACCAGAGAGGCTGAATACCGCACTGAGTCAATGTGGTCTTAGCCTCTCTGGTCTCAACACTCTGTCTGATTTTGGATTTTTTTTTTTTTTTTTCCAAAATCAGACTTGACACCAGAGAGGCTGAATACCGCACTGAGTCAATGCGGTCTTAGCCTCTCTGGTCTCAACACTCTGTCTGATTTTGGATTTTGGATTTTTTTTTTCCAAAATCAGACTTGACACCAGAGAGGCTGAATACCGCACTGAGTCAATGCGGTCTTAGCCTCTCTGGTCTCAACACTCTGTCTGATTTGGGATTTTTTTTTTTTTTTTTCAAAAATCAGACTTGACACCAGAGAGGCTGAATACAGCACTGAGTCAATGCGGTCTTAGCCTCTCTGGTGTCAACACTCTGTCTGATTTTGGATTTTTTTTTTTTTTTTTCCAAAATCAGACTTGACACCAGAGAGGCTGAATACCGCACTGAGTCAATGCAGTCTTAGCCTCTCTGGTCTCAACACTCTGTCTGATTTTGGATTTTTTTTTTTTTTTTCCAAAATCAGACTTGACACCAGAGAGGCTGAATACCGCACTGAGTCAATGCGGTCTTAGCCTCTCTGGTGTCAACACTCTGTCTGATTTTGGATTTTTTTTTTTTTTTCTCCAAAATCAGACTTGACACCAGAGAGGCTGAATACCGCACTGAGTCAATGCGGTCTTAGCCTCTCTGGTCTCAACACTCTGTCTGATTTGGGATTTTTTTTTTTTTTTCCAAAATCAGACTTGCCACCAGAGAGGCTGAATACCGCACTGAGTCAATGCGGTCTTAGCCTCTCTGGTGTCAACACTCTGTCTGATTTTGGATTTTTTTTTTTTTTTTTTCCAAAATCAGACTTGACACCAGAGAGGCTGAATACCGCACTGAGTCAATGCGGTCTTAGCCTCTCTGGTCTCAACACTCTGTCTGATTTTGGATTTTTTTTTTTTTTTCCAAAATCAGACTTGACACCAGAGAGGCTGAATACCGCACTGAGTCAATGCGGTCTTAGCCTCTCTGGTCTCAACACTCTGTCTGATTTTGGATTTTTTTTTTTTTTTTTTTTTAAATCAGACTTGACACCAGAGAGGCTGAATACCGCACTGAGTCAATGCGGTCTTAGCCTCTCTGGTGTCAACACTCTGTCTGATTTTGGATTTTTTTTTTTTTTTTTCCAAAATCAGACTTGACACCAGAGAGGCTGAATACTGCACTGAGTCAATGCGGTCTTAGCCTCTCTGGTGTCAACACTCTGTCTGATTTTGGATTTTTTTTTTTTTTTTCCAAAATCAGACTTGACACCAGAGAGGCTGAATACCGCACTGAGTCAATGCGGTCTTAGCCTCTCTGGTCTCAACACTCTGTCTGATTTTGGATTTTTTTTTTTTTTTTTTCAAAAATCAGACTTGACACCAGAGAGGCTGAATACCGCACTGAGTCAATGCGGTCTTAGCCTCTCTGGTCTCAACACTCTGTCTGATTTTGGATTTTTTTTTTTTTTTTTCCAAAATCAGACTTGACACCAGAGAGGCTGAATACCGCACTGAGTCAATGCGGTCTTAGCCTCTCTGGTGTCAACACTCTGTCTGATTTTGGATTTTTTTTTTTTTTTCCAAAATCAGACTTGACACCAGAGAGGCTGAATACTGCACTGAGTCAATGCGGTCTTAGCCTCTCTGGTGTCAACACTCTGTCTGATTTTGGATTTTTTTTTTTTTTTTCCAAAATCAGACTTGACACCAGAGAGGCTGAATACCGCACTGAGTCAATGCGGTCTTAGCCTCTCTGGTCTCAACACTCTGTCTGAATTTAGATTTTTTTTTTTTTTTTTTCCAAAATCAGACTTGACACCAGAGAGGCTGAATACCGCACTGAGTCAATGCGGTCTTAGCCTCTCTGGTCTCAACACTCTGTCTGATTTTAGATTTTTTTTTTTTTTTTTTCCAAAATCAGACTTGACACCAGAGAGGCTGAATACCGCACTGAGTCAATGCGGTCTTAGCCTCTCTGGTCTCAACACTCTGTCTGATTTTGGATTTTTTTTTTTTTTTCCAAAATCAGACTTGACACCAGAGAGGCTGAATACCGCACTGAGTCAATGTGGTCTTAGCCTCTCTGGTCTCAACACTCTGTCTGATTTTGGATTTTTTTTTTTTTTTTTCCAAAATCAGACTTGACACCAGAGAGGCTGAATACCGCACTGAGTCAATGCGGTCTTAGCCTCTCTGGTCTCAACACTCTGTCTGATTTTGGATTTTGGATTTTTTTTTTCCAAAATCAGACTTGACACCAGAGAGGCTGAATACCGCACTGAGTCAATGCGGTCTTAGCCTCTCTGGTCTCAACACTCTGTCTGATTTGGGATTTTTTTTTTTTTTTTCAAAAATCAGACTTGACACCAGAGAGGCTGAATACAGCACTGAGTCAATGCGGTCTTAGCCTCTCTGGTGTCAACACTCTGTCTGATTTTGGATTTTTTTTTTTTTTTTTCCAAAATCAGACTTGACACCAGAGAGGCTGAATACCGCACTGAGTCAATGCAGTCTTAGCCTCTCTGGTCTCAACACTCTGTCTGATTTTGGATTTTTTTTTTTTTTTTCCAAAATCAGACTTGACACCAGAGAGGCTGAATACCGCACTGAGTCAATGCGGTCTTAGCCTCTCTGGTGTCAACACTCTGTCTGATTTTGGATTTTTTTTTTTTTTTTCTCCAAAATCAGACTTGACACCAGAGAGGCTGAATACCGCACTGAGTCAATGCGGTCTTAGCCTCTCTGGTCTCAACACTCTGTCTGATTTTGGATTTTTTTTTTTTTTTTCCAAAATCAGACTTGACACCAGAGAGGCTGAATACCGCACTGAGTCAATGCGGTCTTAGCCTCTCTGGTCTCAACACTCTGTCTGATTTTGGATTTTTTTTTTTTTTTTTTTTTAAATCAGACTTGACACCAGAGAGGCTGAATACCGCACTGAGTCAATGCGGTCTTAGCCTCTCTGGTGTCAACACTCTGTCTGATTTTGGATTTTTTTTTTTTTTTTTCCAAAATCAGACTTGACACCAGAGAGGCTGAATACTGCACTGAGTCAATGCGGTCTTAGCCTCTCTGGTGTCAACACTCTGTCTGATTTTGGATTTTTTTTTTTTTTTTCCAAAATCAGACTTGACACCAGAGAGGCTGAATACCGCACTGAGTCAATGCGGTCTTAGCCTCTCTGGTCTCAACACTCTGTCTGATTTTGGATTTTTTTTTTTTTTTTTCAAAAATCAGACTTGACACCAGAGAGGCTGAATACCGCACTGAGTCAATGCGGTCTTAGCCTCTCTGGTCTCAACACTCTGTCTGATTTTGGATTTTTTTTTTTTTTTTCCAAAATCAGACTTGACACCAGAGAGGCTGAATACCGCACTGAGTCAATGCGGTCTTAGCCTCTCTGGTGTCAACACTCTGTCTGATTTTGGATTTTTTTTTTTTTTTCCAAAATCAGACTTGACACCAGAGAGGCTGAATACCGCACTGAGTCAATGCGGTCTTAGCCTCTCTGGTCTCAACACTCTGTCTGATTTTGGATTTTTTTTTTTTTTTTTTTTTAAATCAGACTTGACACCAGAGAGGCTGAATACCGCACTGAGTCAATGCGGTCTTAGCCTCTCTGGTGTCAACACTCTGTCTGATTTTGGATTTTTTTTTTTTTTTTCCAAAATCAGACTTGACACCAGAGAGGCTGAATACTGCACTGAGTCAATGCGGTCTTAGCCTCTCTGGTGTCAACACTCTGTCTGATTTTGGATTTTTTTTTTTTTTTTCCAAAATCAGACTTGACACCAGAGAGGCTGAATACCGCACTGAGTCAATGCGGTCTTAGCCTCTCTGGTCTCAACACTCTGTCTGATTTTGGATTTTTTTTTTTTTTTTTTCAAAAATCAGACTTGACACCAGAGAGGCTGAATACCGCACTGAGTCAATGCGGTCTTAGCCTCTCTGGTCTCAACACTCTGTCTGATTTTGGATTTTTTTTTTTTTTTTCCAAAATCAGACTTGACACCAGAGAGGCTGAATACCGCACTGAGTCAATGCGGTCTTAGCCTCTCTGGTGTCAACACTCTGTCTGATTTTGGATTTTTTTTTTTTTTTCCAAAATCAGACTTGACACCAGAGAGGCTGAATACTGCACTGAGTCAATGCGGTCTTAGCCTCTCTGGTGTCAACACTCTGTCTGATTTTGGATTTTTTTTTTTTTTTTCCAAAATCAGACTTGACACCAGAGAGGCTGAATACCGCACTGAGTCAATGCGGTCTTAGCCTCTCTGGTCTCAACACTCTGTCTGAATTTAGATTTTTTTTTTTTTTTTTTCCAAAATCAGACTTGACACCAGAGAGGCTGAATACCGCACTGAGTCAATGCGGTCTTAGCCTCTCTGGTCTCAACACTCTGTCTGATTTTAGATTTTTTTTTTTTTTTTTCCAAAATCAGACTTGACACCAGAGAGGCTGAATACCGCACTGAGTCAATGCGGTCTTAGCCTCTCTGGTCTCAACACTCTGTCTGATTTTGGATTTTTTTTTTTTTTTTCCAAAATCAGACTTGACACCAGAGAGGCTGAATACCGCACTGAGTCAATGTGGTCTTAGCCTCTCTGGTCTCAACACTCTGTCTGATTTTGGATTTTTTTTTTTTTTTTTCCAAAATCAGACTTGACACCAGAGAGGCTGAATACCGCACTGAGTCAATGCGGTCTTAGCCTCTCTGGTCTCAACACTCTGTCTGATTTTGGATTTTGGATTTTTTTTTTCCAAAATCAGACTTGACACCAGAGAGGCTGAATACCGCACTGAGTCAATGCGGTCTTAGCCTCTCTGGTCTCAACACTCTGTCTGATTTGGGATTTTTTTTTTTTTTTTTCAAAAATCAGACTTGACACCAGAGAGGCTGAATACAGCACTGAGTCAATGCGGTCTTAGCCTCTCTGGTGTCAACACTCTGTCTGATTTTGGATTTTTTTTTTTTTTTTTCCAAAATCAGACTTGACACCAGAGAGGCTGAATACCGCACTGAGTCAATGCAGTCTTAGCCTCTCTGGTCTCAACACTCTGTCTGATTTTGGATTTTTTTTTTTTTTTTCCAAAATCAGACTTGACACCAGAGAGGCTGAATACCGCACTGAGTCAATGCGGTCTTAGCCTCTCTGGTGTCAACACTCTGTCTGATTTTGGATTTTTTTTTTTTTTTCTCCAAAATCAGACTTGACACCAGAGAGGCTGAATACCGCACTGAGTCAATGCGGTCTTAGCCTCTCTGGTCTCAACACTCTGTCTGATTTGGGATTTTTTTTTTTTTTCCAAAATCAGACTTGCCACCAGAGAGGCTGAATACCGCACTGAGTCAATGCGGTCTTAGCCTCTCTGGTGTCAACACTCTGTCTGATTTTGGATTTTTTTTTTTTTTTTTTCCAAAATCAGACTTGACACCAGAGAGGCTGAATACCGCACTGAGTCAATGCGGTCTTAGCCTCTCTGGTCTCAACACTCTGTCTGATTTTGGATTTTTTTTTTTTTTTTCCAAAATCAGACTTGACACCAGAGAGGCTGAATACCGCACTGAGTCAATGCGGTCTTAGCCTCTCTGGTCTCAACACTCTGTCTGATTTTGGATTTTTTTTTTTTTTTTTCCAAAATCAGACTTGACACCAGAGAGGCTGAATACCGCACTGAGTCAATGCGGTCTTAGCCTCTCTGGTGTCAACACTCTGTCTGATTTTGGATTTTTTTTTTTTTTTTTCCAAAATCAGACTTGACACCAGAGAGGCTGAATACCGCACTGAGTCAATGCGGTCTTAGCCTCTCTGGTCTCAACACTCTGTCTGATTTTGGATTTTTTTTTTTTTTTTTTAAATCAGACTTGACACCAGAGAGGCTGAATACCGCACTGAGTCAATGTGGTCTTAGCCTCTCTGGTCTCAACACTCTGTCTGATTTTGGATTTTTTTTTTTTTTTCCAAAATCAGACTTGACACCAGAGAGGCTGAATACCGCACTGAGTCAATGCGGTCTTAGCCTCTCTGGTCTCAACACTCTGTCTGATTTTTGATTTTGATTTTTTTTTTCCAAAATCAGACTTGACACCAGAGAGGCTGAATACCGCACTGAGTCAATGCGGTCTTAGCCTCTCTGGTCTCAACACTCTGTCTGATTTGGGATTTTTTTTTTTTTTTTTTCCAAAATCAGACTTGACACCAGAGAGGCTGAATACAGCACTGAGTCAATGCGGTCTTAGCCTCTCTGGTGTCAACACTCTGTCTGATTTTGGATTTTTTTTTTTTTTTTTCCAAAATCAGACTTGACACCAGAGAGGCTGAATACCGCACTGAGTCAATGCAGTCTTAGCCTCTCTGGTCTCAACACTCTGTCTGATTTTCGATTTTTTTTTTTTTTTTTCCAAAATCAGACTTGACACCAGAGAGGCTGAATACCGCACTGAGTCAATGCGGTCTTAGCCTCTCTGGTCTCAACACTCTGTCTGATTTTGGATTTTTTTTTTTTTTTTTTTCAAAAATCAGACTTGACACCAGAGAGGCTGAATACCGTACTGAGTCAATGCGGTCTTAGCCTCTCTGGTGTCAACACTCTGTCTGATTTTGGATTTTTTTTTTTTTTTTCCAAAATCAGACTTGACACCAGAGAGGCTGAATACCGCACTGAGTCAATGCGGTCTTAGCGTCTCTGGTCTCAACACTCTGTCTGATTTTGGATTTTTTTTTTTCTTTTCTAAAATCAGACTTGACACCAGAGAGGCTGAATACCGCACTGAGTCAATGCGGTCTTAGCCTCTCTGGTGTCAACACTCTGTCTGATTTTGGATTTTTTTTTTTTTTTTTCTCCAAAATCAGACTTGACACCAGAGAGGCTGAATACCGCACTGAGTCAATGCGGTCTTAGCCTCTCTGGTCTCAACACTCTGTCTGATTTGGGATTTTTTTTTTTTTTTTCCAAAATCAGACTTGCCACCAGAGAGGCTGAATACCGCACTGAGTCAATGCGGTCTTAGCCTCTCTGGTGTCAACACTGTCTGATTTTGGATTTTTTTTTTTTTTTTTTCCAAAATCAGACTTGACACCAGAGAGGCTGAATACCGCACTGAGTCAATGCGGTCTTAGCCTCTCTGGTCTCAACACTCTGTCTGATTTTGGATTTTTTTTTTTTTTTCCAAAATCAGACTTGACACCAGAGAGGCTGAATACCGCACTGAGTCAATGCGGTCTTAGCCTCTCTGGTCTCAACACTCTGTCTGATTTTGGATTTTTTTTTTTTTTTTTCCAAAATCAGACTTGACACCAGAGAGGCTGAATACCGCACTGAGTCAATGCGGTCTTAGCCTCTCTGGTGTCAACACTCTGTCTGATTTTGGATTTTTTTTTTTTTTTTCAAAATCAGACTAGACACCAGAGAGGCTGAATACTGCACTGAGTCAATGCGGTCTTAGCCTCTCTGGTGTCAACACTCTGTTTGATTTTGGATTTTTTTTTTTTTTTGCAAAATCAGACTTGACACCAGAGAGGCTGAATACCGCACTGAGTCAATGCGGTCTTAGCCTCTCTGGTGTCAACACTCTGTCTGATTTTGGATTTTTTTTTTTTTTTTCCAAAATCAGACTTGACACCAGAGAGGCTGAATACCGCACTGAGTCAATGCGGTCTTAGCCTCTCTGGTCTCAACACTCTGTCTGATTTTGGATTTTTTTTTTTTTTTTTCCAAAATCAGACTTGACACCAGAGAGGCTGAATACCGCACTGAGTCAATGCGGTCTTAGCCTCTCCTGTCTCAACACTCTGTCTGATTTTGGATTTTTTTTTTTTTTTTCCAAAATCAGACTTGACACCAGAGAGGCTGAATACCGCACTGAGTCAATGCGGTCTTAGCCTCTCTGGTGTCAACACTCTGTCTGATTTTGGATTTTTTTTTTTTTTTTCCAAAATCAGACTTGACACCAGAGAGGCTGAATACCGCACTGAGTCAATGCAGTCTTAGCCTCTCTGGTCTCAACACTCTGTCTGATTTTGGATTTTTTTTTCTTTTTTTTTCCAAAATCAGACTTGACACCAGAGAGGCTGAATACCGCACTGAGTCAATGCGGTCTTAGCCTCTCTGGTCTCAACACTCTGTCTGATTTTGGATTTTTTTTTTTTTTTTCCAAAATCAGACTTGACACCAGAGAGGCTGAATACCGCACTGAGTCAATGCGGTCTTAGCCTCTCTGGTGTCAACACTCTGTTTGATTTTTTGGATTTTTTTTTTTTTTTTCCAAAATCAGACTTGACACCAGAGAGGCTGAATACCGCACTGAGTCAATGCGGTCTTAGCCTCTCTGGTGTCAACACTCTGTCTGATTTTGGATTTTTTTTTTTTTTTTTCCAAAATCAGACTTGACACCAGAGAGGCTGAATACCGCACTGAGTCAATGCAGTCTTAGCCTCTCCGGTGTCAACACTCTGTCTGATTTTGGATTTTTTTTTTTTTTTCCAAAATCAGACTTGACACCAGAGAGGCTGAATACCGCACTGAGTCAATGCAGTCTTAGCCTCTCTGGTCTCAACACTCTGTCTGATTTTGGATTTTTTTTTTTTTTTTCCAAAATCAGACTTGACACCAGAGAGGCTGAATACCGCACTGAGTCAATGCGGTCTTAGCCTCTCTGGTCTCAACACTCTGTCTGATTTGGGATTTTTTTTTTTTTTTTTTCCAAAATCAGACTTGACACCAGAGAGGCTGAATACCGCACTGAGTCAATGCGGTCTTAGCCTCTCTGGTCTCAACACTCTGTCTGATTTTGGATTTTTTTTTTTTTTTTTCCAAAATCAGACTTGACACCAGAGAGGCTGAATACCGCACTGAGTCAATGCGGTCTTAGCCTCTCTGGTGTCAACACTCTGTCTGATTTTGGATTTTTTTTTTTTTTTTCCAAAATCAGACTTGACACCAGAGAGGCTGAATACCGCACTGAGTCAATGCGGTCTTAGCCTCTCTGGTGTCAACACTCTGTCTGATTTTGGATTTTTTTTTTTTTTTTTCCAAAATCAGACTTGACACCAGAGAGGCTGAATACCGCACTGAGTCAATGCGGTCTTAGCCTCTCTGGTCTCAACACTCTGTCTGATTTTGGATTTTTTTTTTTTTTTCCAAAATCAGACTTGACACCAGAGAGGCTGAATACCGCACTGAGTCAATGCGGTCTTAGCCTCTCTGGTGTCAACACTCTGTTTGATTTTTTGGATTTTTTTTTTTTTTTTTCCAAAATCAGACTTGACACCAGAGAGGCTGAATACCGCACTGAGTCAATGCGGTCTTAGCCTCTCTGGTGTCAACACTCTGTCTGATTTTGGATTTTTTTTTTTTTTTTTCCAAAATCAGACTTGACACCAGAGAGGCTGAATACCGCACTGAGTCAATGCGGTCTTAGCCTCTCTGGTGTCAACACTCTGTCTGATTTTGGATTTTTTTTTTTTTTTTCCAAAATCAGACTTGACACCAGAGAGGCTGAATACCGCACTGAGTCAATGCAGTCTTAGCCTCTCTGGTCTCAACACTCTGTCTGATTTTGGATTTTTTTTTTTTTTTTCCAAAATCAGACTTGACACCAGAGAGGCTGAATACCGCACTGAGTCAATGCGGTCTTAGCCTCTCTGGTGTCAACACTCTGTCTGATTTTGGATTTTTTTTTTTTTTTTTCCAAAATCAGACTTGACACCAGAGAGGCTGAATACTGCACTGAGTCAATGCGGTCTTAGCCTCTCTGGTCTCAACACTCTGTCTGATTTGGGATTTTTTTTTTTTTTTTTTTCCAAAATCAGACTTGACACCAGAGAGGCTGAATACCGCACTGAGTCAATGCGGTCTTAGCCTCTCTGGTCTCAACACTCTGTCTGATTTTGGATTTTTTTTTTTTTTTTTCCAAAATCAGACTTGACACCAGAGAGGCTGAATACTGCACTAAGTCAATGCGGTCTTAGCCTCTCTGGTGTCAACACTCTGTCTGATTTTGGATTTTTTTTTTTTTTTTCCAAAATCAGACTTGACACCAGAGAGGCTGAATACCGCACTGAGTCAATGCGGTCTTAGCCTCTCTGGTGTCAACACTCTGTCTGATTTTGGATTTTTTTTTTTTTTTTTTCAAAATCAGACTTGACACCAGAGAGGCTGAATACCGCACTGAGTCAATGCGGTCTTAGCCTCTCTGGTGTCAACACTCTGTCTGATTTTGGATTTTTTTTTTTTTTTCCAAAATCAGACTTGACACCAGAGAGGCTGAATACCGCACTGAGTCAATGCGGTCTTAGCCTCTCTGGTCTCAACACTCTGTCTGATTTTGGATTTTTTTTTTTTTTTTTCCAAAATCAGACTTGACACCAGAGAGGCTGAATACCGCACTAAGTCAATGCGGTCTTAGCCTCTCTGGTGTCAACACTCTGTCTGATTTTGGATTTTTTTTTTTTTTTTCCAAAATCAGACTTGACACCAGAGAGGCTGAATACCGCACTGAGTCAATGCGGTCTTAGCCTCTCTGGTGTCAACACTCTGTCTGATTTTGGATTTTTTTTTTTTTTTTTCAAAATCAGACTTGACACCAGAGAGGCTGAATACCGCACTGAGTCAATGCGGTCTTAGCCTCTCTGGTGTCAACACTCTGTCTGATTTTGGATTTTTTTTTTTTTTTCCAAAATCAGACTTGACACCAGAGAGGCTGAATACTGCACTGAGTCAATGCGGTCTTAGCCTCTCTGGTGTCAACACTCTGTCTGATTTTGGATTTTTTTTTTTTTTTCCAAAATCAGACTTGACACCAGAGAGGCTGAATACCGCACTGAGTCAATGCGGTCTTAGCCTCTCTGGTCTCAACACTCTGTCTGAATTTAGATTTTTTTTTTTTTTTTTTCCAAAATCAGACTTGACACCAGAGAGGCTGAATACCGCACTGAGTCAATGCGGTCTTAGCCTCTCTGGTCTCAACACTCTGTCTGATTTTAGATTTTTTTTTTTTTTTTTTCCAAAATCAGACTTGACACCAGAGAGGCTGAATACCGCACTGAGTCAATGCGGTCTTAGCCTCTCTGGTCTCAACACTCTGTCTGATTTTGGATTTTTTTTTTTTTTTTTCCAAAATCAGACTTGACACCAGAGAGGCTGAATACCGCACTGAGTCAATGTGGTCTTAGCCTCTCTGGTCTCAACACTCTGTCTGATTTTGGATTTTTTTTTTTTTTTTTCCAAAATCAGACTTGACACCAGAGAGGCTGAATACCGCACTGAGTCAATGCGGTCTTAGCCTCTCTGGTCTCAACACTCTGTCTGATTTTGGATTTTGGATTTTTTTTTTCCAAAATCAGACTTGACACCAGAGAGGCTGAATACCGCACTGAGTCAATGCGGTCTTAGCCTCTCTGGTCTCAACACTCTGTCTGATTTTGGATTTTTTTTTTTTTTTTCCAAAATCAGACTTGACACCAGAGAGGCTGAATACCGCACTGAGTCAATGCGGTCTTAGCCTCTCTGGTCTCAACACTCTGTCTGATTTTGGATTTTTTTTTTTTTTTTTTCCAAAATCAGACTTGACACCAGAGAGGCTGAATACCGCACTGAGTCAATGCGGTCTTAGCCTCTCTGGTGTCAACACTCTGTCTGATTTTGGATTTTTTTTTTTTTTTTTCCAAAATCAGACTTGACACCAGAGAGGCTGAATACCGCACTGAGTCAATGCGGTCTTAGCCTCTCTGGTCTCAACACTCTGTCTGATTTTGGATTTTTTTTTTTTTTTTTTTAAATCAGACTTGACACCAGAGAGGCTGAATACCGCACTGAGTCAATGTGGTCTTAGCCTCTCTGGTCTCAACACTCTGTCTGATTTTGGATTTTTTTTTTTTTTTCCAAAATCAGACTTGACACCAGAGAGGCTGAATACCGCACTGAGTCAATGCGGTCTTAGCCTCTCTGGTCTCAACACTCTGTCTGATTTTTGATTTTGATTTTTTTTTTCCAAAATCAGACTTGACACCAGAGAGGCTGAATACCGCACTGAGTCAATGCGGTCTTAGCCTCTCTGGTCTCAACACTCTGTCTGATTTGGGATTTTTTTTTTTTTTTTTCCAAAATCAGACTTGACACCAGAGAGGCTGAATACAGCACTGAGTCAATGCGGTCTTAGCCTCTCTGGTGTCAACACTCTGTCTGATTTTGGATTTTTTTTTTTTTTTTTCCAAAATCAGACTTGACACCAGAGAGGCTGAATACCGCACTGAGTCAATGCAGTCTTAGCCTCTCTGGTCTCAACACTCTGTCTGATTTTCGATTTTTTTTTTTTTTTTTCCAAAATCAGACTTGACACCAGAGAGGCTGAATACCGCACTGAGTCAATGCGGTCTTAGCCTCTCTGGTCTCAACACTCTGTCTGATTTTGGATTTTTTTTTTTTTTTTTTCCAAAATCAGACTTGACACCAGAGAGGCTGAATACCGCACTGAGTCAATGCGGTCTTAGCCTCTCTGGTGTCAACACTCTGTCTGATTTTGGATTTTTTTTTTTTTTTTTCCAAAATCAGACTTGACACCAGAGAGGCTGAATACCGCACTGAGTCAATGCGGTCTTAGCCTCTCTGGTCTCAACACTCTGTCTGATTTTGGATTTTTTTTTTTTTTTTTTTAAATCAGACTTGACACCAGAGAGGCTGAATACCGCACTGAGTCAATGTGGTCTTAGCCTCTCTGGTCTCAACACTCTGTCTGATTTTGGATTTTTTTTTTTTTTTCCAAAATCAGACTTGACACCAGAGAGGCTGAATACCGCACTGAGTCAATGCGGTCTTAGCCTCTCTGGTCTCAACACTCTGTCTGATTTTTGATTTTGATTTTTTTTTTCCAAAATCAGACTTGACACCAGAGAGGCTGAATACCGCACTGAGTCAATGCGGTCTTAGCCTCTCTGGTCTCAACACTCTGTCTGATTTGGGATTATTTTTTTTTTTTTTCCAAAATCAGACTTGACACCAGAGAGGCTGAATACCACACTGAGTCAATGCGGTCTTAGCCTCTCTGGTGTCAACACTCTGTCTGATTTTGGATTTTTTTTTTTTTTTTTCCAAAATCAGACTTGACACCAGAGAGGCTGAATACCGCACTGAGTCAATGCGGTCTTAGCCTCTCTGGTCTCAACACTCTGTCTGATTTTGGATTTTTTTTTTTTTTTTTTTTCCAAAATCAGACTTGACACCAGAGAGGCTGAATACCGCACTGAGTCAATGCGGTCTTAGCCTCTCTGGTGTCAACACTCTGTCTGATTTTGGATTTTTTTTTTTTTTCCAAAATCAGACTTGACACCAGAGAGGCTGAATACCGCACTGAGTCAATGCGGTCTTAGCCTCTCTGGTCTCAACACTCTGTCTGATTTTGGATTTTTTTTTTTTTTCCAAAATCAGACTTGACACCAGAGAGGCTGAATACCGCACTGAGTCAATGCGGTCTTAGCCTCTCTGGTCTCAACACTCTGTCTGATTTTGGATTTTTTTTTTTTTTCCAAAATCAGACTTGACACCAGAGAGGCTGAATACCGCACTGAGTCAATGCGGTCTTAGCCTCTCTGGTGTCAACACTCTGTCTGATTTTGGATTTTTTTTTTTTTTTTCCAAAATCAGACTTGACACCAGAGAGGCTGAATACCGCACTGAGTCAATGCGGTCTTAGCCTCTCTGGTCTCAACACTCTGTCTGATTTTGGATTTTTTTTTTTTTTTCTAAAATCAGACTTGACACCAGAGAGGCTGAATACCGAACTGAGTCAATGCGGTCTTAGCCTCTCTGGTGTCAACACTCTGTCTGATTTTGGATTTTTTTTTTCCCCCAAAATCAGACTTGACACAAGAGAGGCTGAATACCGCACTGAGACAATGCGGTCTTAGCCTCTCTGGTGTCAACACTCTGTCTGATTTTGGATTTTTTTTTTTTTTTCCCAAAATCAGACTTGACACCAGAGAGGCTGAATACCGCACTGAGTCAATGCGGTCTTAGCCTCTCTGGTCTCAACACTCTGTCTGATTTTGGATTTTTTTTTTTTTTTCCAAAATCAGACTTGACACCAGAGAGGCTGAATACCGCACTGAGTCAATGCGGTCTTAGCCTCTCTGGTGTCAACACTCTGTCTGATTTTGGATTTTTTTTTTTTTTCCAAAATCAGACTTGACACCAGAGAGGCTGAATACCACACTGAGTCAATGCGGTCTTAGCCTCTCTGGTGTCAACACTCTGTCTGATTTTGGATTTTTTTTTTTTTTTTTCCAAAATCAGACTTGACACCAGAGAGGCTGAATACCGCACTGAGTCAATGCGGTCTTAGCCTCTCTGGTCTCAACACTCTGTCTGATTTTGGATTTTTTTTTTTTTTTTTTTTCCAAAATCAGACTTGACACCAGAGAGGCTGAATACCGCACTGAGTCAATGCGGTCTTAGCCTCTCTGGTGTCAACACTCTGTCTGATTTTGGATTTTTTTTTTTTTTCCAAAATCAGACTTGACACCAGAGAGGCTGAATACCGCACTGAGTCAATGCGATCTTAGCCTCTCTGGTGTCAACACTCTGTCTGATTTTGGATTTTTTTTTTTTTTCCAAAATCAGACTTGACACCAGAGAGGCTGAATACCGCACTGAGTCAATGCGGTCTTAGCCTCTCTGGTCTCAACACTCTGTCTGATTTTGGATTTTTTTTTTTTTTCCAAAATCAGACTTGACACCAGAGAGGCTGAATACCGCACTGAGTCAATGCGGTCTTAGCCTCTCTGGTGTCAACACTCTGTCTGATTTTGGATTTTTTTTTTTTTTTTCCAAAATCAGACTTGACACCAGAGAGGCTGAATACCGCACTGAGTCAATGCGGTCTTAGCCTCTCTGGTGTCAACACTCTGTCTGATTTTTGATTTTTTTTTTTTTTTTTTCCAAAATCAAACTTGACACCAGAGAGGCTGAATACCGCACTGAGTCAATGCGGTCTTAGCCTCTCTGGTGTCAACACTCTGTCTGATTTTGGATTTTTTTTTTTTTTCCAAAATCAGACTTGACACCAGAGAGGCTGAATACCACACTGAGTCAATGCGGTCTTAGCCTCTCTGGTGTCAACACTCTGTCTGATTTTGGATTTTTTTTTTTTTTTTTCCAAAATCAGACTTGACACCAGAGAGGCTGAATACAGCACTGAGTCAATGCGGTCTTAGCCTCTCTGGTCTCAACACTCTGTCTGATTTTGGATTTTTTTTTTTTTTTTCCCAAAATCAGACTTGGCACCAGAGAGGCTGAATACCGCACTGAGTCAATGCGGTCTTAAATCAGACTTGACACCAGAGAGGCTGAATACCGCACTGAGTCAATGCGGTCTTAGCCTCTCTGGTCTCAACACTCTGTCTGATTTTGGATTTTTTTTTTCTCCCCAAAATCAGACTTGACACCAGAGAGGCTGAATACCGCACTGAGACAATGCGGTCTTAGCCTCTCTGGTGTCAACACTCTGTCTGATTTTGGATTTTTTTTTTTTTTTCCCAAAATCAGACTTGACACCAGAGAGGCTGAATACCGCACTGAGTCAATGCGGTCTTAGCCTCTCTGGTCTCAACACTCTGTCTGATTTTGGATTTTTTTTTTTTTTTCCAAAATCAGACTTGACACCAGAGAGGCTGAATACCGCACTGAGTCAATGCGGTCTTAGCCTCTCTGGTGTCAACACTCTGTCTGATTTTGGATTTTTTTTTTTTTTCCAAAATCAGACTTGACACCAGAGAGGCTGAATACCACACTGAGTCAATGCGGTCTTAGCCTCTCTGGTGTCAACACTCTGTCTGATTTTGGATTTTTTTTTTTTTTTTTCCAAAATCAGACTTGACACCAGAGAGGCTGAGTACCGCACTGAGTCAATGCGGTCTTAGCCTCTCTGGTCTCAACACTCTGTCTGATTTTGGATTTTTTTTTTATTTTTTTTTCCAAAATCAGACTTGACACCAGAGAGGCTGAATACCGCACTGAGTCAATGCGGTCTTAGCCTCTCTGGTGTCAACACTCTGTCTGATTTTGGATTTTTTTTTTTTTCCAAAATCAGACTTGACACCAGAGAGGCTGAATACCGCACTGAGTCAATGCGGTCTTAGCCTCTCTGGTGTCAACACTCTGTCTGATTTTGGATTTTTTTTTTTTTTTTCCAAAATCAGACTTGACACCAGAGAGGCTGAATACCGCACTGAGTCAATGCGGTCTTAGCCTCTCTGGTGTCAACACTCTGTCTGATTTTTGATTTTTTTTTTTTTTTTCCCAAAATCAAACTTGACACCAGAGAGGCTGAATACCGCACTGAGTCAATGCGGTCTTAGCCTCTCTGGTGTCAACACTCTGTCTGATTTTGGATTTTTTTTTTTTTTTTCCAAAATCAGACTTGACACCAGAGAGGCTGAATACCGCACTGAGTCAATGCGGTCTTAGCCTCTCTGGTCTCAACACTCTGTCTGATTTTGGATTTTTTTTTTTTTTTCTAAAATCAGACTTGACACCAGAGAGGCTGAATACCGAACTGAGTCAATGCGGTCTTAGCCTCTCTGGTGTCAACACTCTGTCTGATTTTGGATTTTTTTTTCCCCCCAAAATCAGACTTGACACAAGAGAGGCTGAATACCGCACTGAGACAATGCGGTCTTAGCCTCTCTGGTGTCAACACTCTGTCTGATTTTGGATTTTTTTTTTTTTTTCCCAAAATCAGACTTGACACCAGAGAGGCTGAATACCGCACTGAGTCAATGCGGTCTTAGCCTCTCTGGTCTCAACACTCTGTCTGATTTTGGATTTTTTTTTTTTTTTCCAAAATCAGACTTGACACCAGAGAGGCTGAATACCGCACTGAGTCAATGCGGTCTTAGCCTCTCTGGTGTCAACACTCTGTCTGATTTTGGATTTTTTTTTTTTTTCCAAAATCAGACTTGACACCAGAGAGGCTGAATACCACACTGAGTCAATGCGGTCTTAGCCTCTCTGGTGTCAACACTCTGTCTGATTTTGGATTTTTTTTTTTTTTTTTCCAAAATCAGACTTGACACCAGAGAGGCTGAATACCGCACTGAGTCAATGCGGTCTTAGCCTCTCTGGTCTCAACACTCTGTCTGATTTTGGATTTTTTTTTTTTTTTTTTTTCCAAAATCAGACTTGACACCAGAGAGGCTGAATACCGCACTGAGTCAATGCGGTCTTAGCCTCTCTGGTGTCAACACTCTGTCTGATTTTGGATTTTTTTTTTTTTTCCAAAATCAGACTTGACACCAGAGAGGCTGAATACCGCACTGAGTCAATGCGGTCTTAGCCTCTCTGGTGTCAACACTCTGTCTGATTTTGGATTTTTTTTTTTTTTCCAAAATCAGACTTGACACCAGAGAGGCTGAATACTGCACTGAGTCAATGCGGTCTTAGCCTCTCTGGTCTCAACACTCTGTCTGATTTTGGATTTTTTTTTTTTTTCCAAAATCAGACTTGACACCAGAGAGGCTGAATACCGCACTGAGTCAATGCGGTCTTAGCCTCTCTGGTGTCAACACTCTGTCTGATTTTGGATTTTTTTTTTTTTTTTCCAAAATCAGACTTGACACCAGAGAGGCTGAATACCGCACTGAGTCAATGCGGTCTTAGCCTCTCTGGTGTCAACACTCTGTCTGATTTTTGATTTTTTTTTTTTTTTTTTCCAAAATCAAACTTGACACCAGAGAGGCTGAATACCGCACTGAGTCAATGCGGTCTTAGCCTCTCTGGTGTCAACACTCTGTCTGATTTTGGATTTTTTTTTTTTTTCCAAAATCAGACTTGACACCAGAGAGGCTGAATACCACACTGAGTCAATGCGGTCTTAGCCTCTCTGGTGTCAACACTCTGTCTGATTTTGGATTTTTTTTTTTTTTTTTCCAAAATCAGACTTGACACCAGAGAGGCTGAATACCGCACTGAGTCAATGCGGTCTTAGCCTCTCTGGTCTCAACACTCTGTCTGATTTTGGATTTTTTTTTTTTTTTTCCCAAAATCAGACTTGACACCAGAGAGGCTGAATACCGCACTGAGTCAATGCGGTCTTAAATCAGACTTGACACCAGAGAGGCTGAATACCGCACTGAGTCAATGCGGTCTTAGCCTCTCTGGTCTCAACACTCTGTCTGATTTTGGATTTTTTTTTTCTCCCCAAAATCAGACTTGACACCAGAGAGGCTGAATACCGCACTGAGACAATGCGGTCTTAGCCTCTCTGGTGTCAACACTCTGTCTGATTTTGGATTTTTTTTTTTTTTTCCCAAAATCAGACTTGACACCAGAGAGGCTGAATACCGCACTGAGTCAATGCGGTCTTAGCCTCTCTGGTCTCAACACTCTGTCTGATTTTGGATTTTTTTTTTTTTTTCCAAAATCAGACTTGACACCAGAGAGGCTGAATACCGCACTGAGTCAATGCGGTCTTAGCCTCTCTGGTGTCAACACTCTGTCTGATTTTGGATTTTATTTTTTTTTCCAAAATCAGACTTGACACCAGAGAGGCTGAATACCACACTGAGTCAATGCGGTCTTAGCCTCTCTGGTGTCAACACTCTGTCTGATTTTGGATTTTTTTTTTTTTTTTTCCAAAATCAGACTTGACACCAGAGAGGCTGAGTACCGCACTGAGTCAATGCGGTCTTAGCCTCTCTGGTCTCAACACTCTGTCTGATTTTGGATTTTTTTTTTATTTTTTTTTCCAAAATCAGACTTGACACCAGAGAGGCTGAATACCGCACTGAGTCAATGCGGTCTTAGCCTCTCTGGTGTCAACACTCTGTCTGATTTTGGATTTTTTTTTTTTTTCCAAAATCAGACTTGACACCAGAGAGGCTGAATACCGCACTGAGTCAATGCGGTCTTAGCCTCTCTGGTGTCAACACTCTGTCTGATTTTGGATTTTTTTTTTTTTTTTCCAAAATCAGACTTGACACCAGAGAGGCTGAATACCGCACTGAGTCAATGCGGTCTTAGCCTCTCTGGTGTCAACACTCTGTCTGATTTTTGATTTTTTTTTTTTTTTTCCCAAAATCAAACTTGACACCAGAGAGGCTGAATACCGCACTGAGTCAATGCGGTCTTAGCCTCTCTGGTGTCAACACTCTGTCTGATTTTGGATTTTTTTTTTTTTTCCAAAATCAGACTTGACACCAGAGAGGCTGAATACCACACTGAGTCAATGCGGTCTTAGCCTCTCTGGTGTCAACACTCTGTCTGAATTTGGATTATTATTTTTTTTTTCCAAAATCAGACTTGACACCAGAGAGGCTGAATACCGCACTGAGTCAATGCGGTCTTAGCCTCTCTGGTCTCAACACTCTGTCTGATTTTGGAAAAAATAAAAAAAATCTCCCAAAATCAGACAGAGTATTGACACCAGAGAGGCTGTATAGCACACTGAGTCAATGCAGTCTTAGCCTCTCTGGTCTCAACACTCTGTCTGATTTTGGATTTTTTTTCTTTTCTTCCCAAAATCAGACTTGACACCAGAGAGGCTGAATACCGCACTGAGTCAATGCGGTCTTAGCCTCTCTGGTGTCAACACTCTGTCTGAATTTGGATTATTATTATTTTTTTCCAAAATCAGACTTGACACCAGAGAGGCTGAATAACGCACTGAGTCAATGCGGTCTTAGCCTCTCTGGTCTCAACACTCTGTCTGATTTTGGATTTTTTTTTTTTTTTTTTTCCAAAATCAGACTTGACACCAGAGAGGCTGAATACCGCACTGAGTCAATGCGGTCTTAGCCTCTCTGGTCTCAACACTCTGTCTGATTTTGGATTATTATTTTTTTTTTTCCAAAATCAGACTTGACACCAGAGAGGCTGAATAACGCACTGAGTCAATGCGGTCTTAGCCTCTCTGGTCTCAACACTCTGTCTGATTTTGGATTTTTTTTTTTTTTTTCCAAAATCAGACTTGATACCAGAGAGGCTGAATACCGCACTGAGTCAATGCGGTCTTAGCCTCTCTGGTCTCAACACTCTGTCTGATTTTGGATTATTATTTTTTTTTTTCCAAAATCAGACTTGACACCAGAGAGGCTGAATACCGCACTGAGTCAATGCGGTCTTAGCCTCTCTGGTGTCAACACTCTGTCTGATTTTGGATTTTTTTTTTTTTTTTTTCAAAATCAGACTTGACACCAGAGAGGCTGAATACCGCACTGAGTCAATGCGGTCTTAGCCTCTCTGGTCTCAACACTCTGTCTGATTTTGGATTTTTTTTTTTTCCCCCCCAAAATCAGACTTGACACCAGAGAGGCTGAATACCGCACTAAGTCAATGCGGTCTTAGCCTCTCTGGTGTCAACACTCTGTCTGATTTTGGATTTTTTTTTTTTTTTTCCAAAATCAGACTTGACACCAGAGAGGCTGAATACCGCACTGAGTCAATGCGGTCTTAGCCTCTCTGGTCTCAACACTCTGTCTGATTTTGGATTTTTTTTTTTTTTTTTTCCAAAATCAGACTTGACACCAGAGAGGCTGAATACCGCACTGAGTCAATGCGGTCTTAGCCTCTCTGGTGTCAACACTCTGTCTGATTTTGGATTTTTTTTTTTTTTTTTTCAAAATCAGACTTGACACCAGAGAGGCTGAATACCACACTGAGTCAATGCGGTCTTAGCCTCTCTGGTGTCAACACTCTGTCTGATTTTGGATTTTTTTTTTTTTTTTTCCAAAATCAGACTTGACACCAGAGAGGCTGAATACCGCACTGAGTCAATGCGGTCTTAGCCTCTCTGGTCTCAACACTCTGTCTGATTTTGGATTTTTTTTTTTTTTTTTCCAAAATCAGACTTGACACCAGAGAGGCTGAATACCGCACTGAGTCAATGCGGTCTTAGCCTCTCTGGTGTCAACACTCTGTCTGATTTTGGATTTTTTTTTTTTTTTTTTCAAAATCAGACTTGACACCAGAGAGGCTGAATACAGCACTGAGTCAATGCGGTCTTAGCCTCTCTGGTCTCAACACTCTGTCTGATTTTGGATTTTTTTTTTTTTCCCCCCCAAAATCAGACTTGACACCAGAGAGGCTGAATACCGCACTGAGTCAATGCGGTCTTAGCCTCTCTGGTGTCAACACTCTGTCTGATTTTGGATTTTTTTTTTTTTTTCCAAAATCAGACTTGACACCAGAGAGGCTGAATACCGCACTGAGTCAATGCGGTCTTAGCCTCTCTGGTCTCAACACTCTGTCTGATTTTGGATTTTTTTTTTTTTTCCAGAATCAGACTTGACACCAGAGAGGCTGAATACCGCACTGAGTCAATGCGGTCTTAGCCTCTCTGGTGTCAACACTCTGTCTGATTTTTGATTTTTTTTTTTTTTTTTTCAAAAATCAGACTTGACACCAGAGAGGCTGAATACCACACTGAGTCAATGCGGTCTTAGCCTCTCTGGTGTCAACACTCTGTCTGATTTTGGATTTTTTTTTTTTTTTTCCAAAATCAGACTTGACACCAGAGAGGCTGAATACCGCACTGAGTCAATGCGGTCTTAGCCTCTCTGGTGTCAACACTCTGTCTGATTTTGGATTTTTTTTTTTTTTTTCCAAAATCAGACTTGACACCAGAGAGGCTGAATACCGCACTGAGTCAATGCGGTCTTAGCCTCTCTGGTCTCAACACTCTGTCTGATTTTGGATTTTTTTTTTTTTTTTCCAAAATCAGACTTGACACCAGAGAGGCTGAATACCGAACTGAGTCAATGCGGTCTTAGCCTCTCTGGTCTCAACACTCTGTCTGATTTTGGATTTTTTTTTTTTTTTTCCAAAATCAGACTTGACACCAGAGAGGCTGAATACCGCACTGAGTCAATGCGGTCTTAGCCTCTCTGGTCTCAACACTCTGTCTGATTTTGGATTTTTTTTTTTTTTTTCCAAAATCAGACTTGACACCAGAGAGGCTGAATACCGCACTGAGTCAATGCGGTCTTAGCCTCTCTGGTCTCAACACTCTGTCTGATTTTGGATTTTTTTTTTTTTTTTTTTCCCAAAATCAGACTTGACACCATAGAGGCTGAATACCGCACTGAGTCAATGCGGTCTTAGCCTCTCTGGTGTCAACACTCTGTCTGATTTTGGATTTTTTTTTTTTTTTTTCCAAAATCAGACTTGACACCAGAGAGGCTGAATACCGCACTGAGTCAATGCGGTCTTAGCCTCTCTGGTCTCAACACTCTGTCTGATTTTGGATTTTTTTTTTTTTTTCCCAAAATCAGACTTGACACCAGAGAGGCTGAATACCGCACTGAGTCAATGCGGTCTTAAATCAGACTTGACACCAGAGAGGCTGAATACCGCACTGAGTCAATGCGGTCTTAGCCTCTCTGGTCTCAACACTCTGTCTGATTTTGGATTTTTTTTTTTTTTTTTTTCCCAAAATCAGACTTGACACCAGAGAGGCTGAATACCGCACTGAGACAATGCGGTCTTAGCCTCTCTGGTGTCAACACTCTGTCTGATTTTGGATTTTTTTTTTTTTTTCCCAAAATCAGACTTGACACCAGAGAGGCTGAATACCGCACTGAGTCAATGCGGTCTTAGCCTCTCTGGTCTCAACACTCTGTCTGATTTTGGATTTTTTTTTTTTTTTCCAAAATCAGACTTGACACCAGAGAGGCTGAATACCGCACTGAGTCAATGCGGTCTTAGCCTCTCTGGTGTCAACACTCTGTCTGATTTTGGATTTTTTTTTTTTTTTCCAAAATCAGACTTGACACCAGAGAGGCTGAATACCGCACTGAGTCAATGCGGTCTTAGCCTCTCTGGTGTCAACACTCTGTCTGATTTTGGATTTATTTATTTTTTTCCAAAATCAGACTTGACACCAGAGAGGCTGAATACCGAACTGAGTCAATGCGGTCTTAGCCTCTCTGGTGTCAACACTCTGTCTGATTTTGGATTTTTTTTTTTTTTTTCCAAAATCAGACTTGACACCAGAGAGGCTGAATACCGCACTGAGTCAATGCGGTCTTAGCCTCTCTGGTCTCAACACTCTGTCTGATTTTGGATTTTTTTTTTTTTTTTTCCCAAAATCAAACTTGACACCAGAGAGGCTGAATACCGCACTGAGTCAATGCGGTCTTAGCCTCTCTGGTGTCAACACTCTGTCTGATTTTGGATCTTTTTTTTTTTTTCTAAAATCAGACTTGACACCACAGAGGCTGAATACCGCACTGAGTCAATGCGGTCTTAGCCTCTCTGGTGTCAACACTCTGTCTGATTTTGGATTTTTTTTTTTTTTTTCCAAAATCAGACTTGACACCAGAGAGGCTGAATACCGAACTGAGTCAATGCGGTCTTAGCCTCTCTGGTGTCAACACTCTGTCTGATTTTGGATTTTTTTTTTTTTTTTTTCCAAAATCAGACTTGACACCAGAGAGGCTGAATACCGCACTGAGTCAATGCGGTCTTAGCCTCTCTGGTCTCAACACTCTGTCTGATTTTGGATTTTTTTTTTTTTTTTTCCCAAAATCAGACTTGACACCAGAGAGGCTGAATACCGCACTGAGTCAATGCGGTCTTAGCCTCTCTGGTCTCAACACTCTGTCTGATTTTGGATTTTTTTTTTTTTTTCCAAAATCAGACTTGACACCAGAGAGGCTGAATACCGCACTGAGTCAATGCGGTCTTAGCCTCTCTGGTGTCAACACTCTGTCTGATTTTAGATTTTTTTTTTTTTTTTCCAAAATCAGACTTGACACCAGAGAGGCTGAATAACGCACTGAGTCAATGCGGTCTTAGCCTCTCTGGTCTCAACACTCTGTCTGATTTTGGATTTTTTTTTTTTTTTTCCAAAATCAGACTTGACACCAGAGAGGCTGAATACCGAACTGAGTCAATGCGGTCTTAGCCTCTCTGGTGTCAACACTCTGTCTGATTTTGGATTTTTTTTTTTTTTTTTCCAAAATCAGACTTGACACCAGAGAGGCTGAATACCGCACTGAGTCAATGCGGTCTTAGCCTCTCTGGTCTCAACACTCTGTCTGATTTTGGATTTTTTTTTTTTTTTTCCAAAATCAGACTTGACACCAGAGAGGCTGAATACCGAACTGAGTCAATGCGGTCTTAGCCTCTCTGGTGTCAACACTCTGTCTGATTTTGGATTTTTTTTTTTTTTTCCAAAATCAGACTTGACACCAGAGAGGCTGAATACCGAACTGAGTCAATGCGGTCTTAGCCTCTCTGGTGTCAACACTCTGTCTGATTTTGGATTTTTTTTTTTTTTTTTTCCAAAATCAGACTTGACACCAGAGAGGCTGAATACCGCACTGAGTCAATGCGGTCTTAGCCTCTCTGGTCTCAACACTCTGTCTGATTTTGGATTTTTTTTTTTTTTTTTCCCAAAATCAGACTTGACACCAGAGAGGCTGAATACCGCACTGAGTCAATGCGGTCTTAGCCTCTCTGGTCTCAACACTCTGTCTGATTTTGGATTTTTTTTTTTTTTTCCAAAATCAGACTTGACACCAGAGAGGCTGAATACCGCACTGAGTCAATGCGGTCTTAGCCTCTCTGGTGTCAACACTCTGTCTGATTTTAGATTTTTTTTTTTTTTTTCCAAAATCAGACTTGACACCAGAGAGGCTGAATAACGCACTGAGTCAATGCGGTCTTAGCCTCTCTGGTCTCAACACTCTGTCTGATTTTGGATTTTTTTTTTTTTTTCCAAAATCAGACTTGACACCAGAGAGGCTGAATACCGAACTGAGTCAATGCGGTCTTAGCCTCTCTGGTGTCAACACTCTGTCTGATTTTGGATTTTTTTTTTTTTTTTTCCAAAATCAGACTTGACACCAGAGAGGCTGAATACCGCACTGAGTCAATGCGGTCTTAGCCTCTCTGGTCTCAACACTCTGTCTGATTTTTCATTTTTTTTTTTTTTTTTTTCCCCAAAATCAGACTTGACACCAGAGAGGCTGAATACCGCACTGAGTCAATGCGGTCTTAGCCTCTCTGGTGTCAACACTCTGTCTGATTTTGGATTTTTTTTTTTTTTTTCCAAAATTAGACTTGACACCAGAGAGGCTGAATACCGCACTGAGTCAATGCGGTCTTAGCCTCTCTGGTCTCATTACTCTGTCTGATTTTGGATTTTTTTTTTTTTTTTTCCCAAAATCAGACTTGACACCAGAGAGGCTGAATACCGCACTGAGTCAATGCAGTCTTAGCCTCTCTGGTCTCAACACTCTGTCTGATTTTGGATTTTTTTTTTTTTTTTCCAAAATCAGACTTGACACCAGAGAGGCTGAATACCGCACTGAGTCAATGCGGTCTTAGCCTCTCTGGTGTCAACACTCTGTCTGATTTTAGATTTTTTTTTTTTTTTTCCAAAATCAGACTTGACACCAGAGAGGCTGAATAACGCACTGAGTCAATGCGGTCTTAGCCTCTCTGGTCTCAACACTCTGTCTGATTTTGGATTTTTTTTTTTTTTTTCCAAAATCAGACTTGACACCAGAGAGGCTGAATACCGAACTGAGTCAATGCGGTCTTAGCCTCTCTGGTGTCAACACTCTGTCTGATTTTGGATTTTTTTTTTTTTTTTTCCAAAATCAGACTTGACACCAGAGAGGCTGAATACCGCACTGAGTCAATGCGGTCTTAGCCTCTCTGGTCTCAACACTCTGTCTGATTTTGGATTTTTTTTTTTTTTTTTTTCCCAAAATCAGACTTGACACCATAGAGGCTGAATACCGCACTGAGTCAATGCGGTCTTAGCCTCTCTGGTGTCAACACTCTGTCTGATTTTGGATTTTTTTTTTTTTTTCCAAAATCAGACTTGACACCAGAGAGGCTGAATACCAAACTGAGTCAATGCGGTCTTAGCCTCTCTGGTGTCAACACTCTGTCTGATTTTGGATTTTTTTTTTTTTTTTCCAAAATCAGACTTGACACCAGAGAGGCTGAATACCGCACTGAGTCAATGCGGTCTTAGCCTCTCTGGTCTCAACACTCTGTCTGATTTTGGATTTTTTTTTTTTTTTTTTTCCCAAAATCAGACTTGACACCATAGAGGCTGAATACCGCACTGAGTCAATGCGGTCTTAGCCTCTCTGGTCTCAACACTCTGTCTGATTTTGGATTTTTTTTTTTTTTTTTTTTCCCAAAATCAGACTTGACACCATAGAGGCTGAATACCGAACTGAGTCAATGCGGTCTTAGCCTCTCTGGTGTCAACACTCTGTCTGATTTTGGATTTTTTTTTTTTTTTTCCAAAATCAGACTTGACACCAGAGAGGCTGAATACCGCACTGAGTCAATGCGGTCTTAGCCTCTCTGGTGTCAACACTCTGTCTGATTTTAGATTTTTTTTTTTTTTTTCCAAAATCAGACTTGACACCAGAGAGGCTGAATAACGCACTGAGTCAATGCGGTCTTAGCCTCTCTGGTCTCAACACTCTGTCTGATTTTGGATTTTTTTTTTTTTTTTCCAAAATCAGACTTGACACCAGAGAGGCTGAATACCGAACTGAGTCAATGCGGTCTTAGCCTCTCTGGTGTCAACACTCTGTCTGATTTTGGATTTTTTTTTTTTTTTTTCCAAAATCAGACTTGACACCAGAGAGGCTGAATACCGCACTGAGTCAATGCGGTCTTAGCCTCTCTGGTCTCAACACTCTGTCTGATTTTGGATTTTTTTTTTTTTTTTCCAAAATCAGACTTGACACCAGAGAGGCTGAATACCGAACTGAGTCAATGCGGTCTTAGCCTCTCTGGTGTCAACACTCTGTCTGATTTTGGATTTTTTTTTTTTTTTCCAAAATCAGACTTGACACCAGAGAGGCTGAATACCGAACTGAGTCAATGCGGTCTTAGCCTCTCTGGTGTCAACACTCTGTCTGATTTTGGATTTTTTTTTTTTTTTTTTCCAAAATCAGACTTGACACCAGAGAGGCTGAATACCGCACTGAGTCAATGCGGTCTTAGCCTCTCTGGTCTCAACACTCTGTCTGATTTTGGATTTTTTTTTTTTTTTTTCCCAAAATCAGACTTGACACCAGAGAGGCTGAATACCGCACTGAGTCAATGCGGTCTTAGCCTCTCTGGTCTCAACACTCTGTCTGATTTTGGATTTTTTTTTTTTTTTCCAAAATCAGACTTGACACCAGAGAGGCTGAATACCGCACTGAGTCAATGCGGTCTTAGCCTCTCTGGTGTCAACACTCTGTCTGATTTTAGATTTTTTTTTTTTTTTTCCAAAATCAGACTTGACACCAGAGAGGCTGAATAACGCACTGAGTCAATGCGGTCTTAGCCTCTCTGGTCTCAACACTCTGTCTGATTTTGGATTTTTTTTTTTTTTTCCAAAATCAGACTTGACACCAGAGAGGCTGAATACCGAACTGAGTCAATGCGGTCTTAGCCTCTCTGGTGTCAACACTCTGTCTGATTTTGGATTTTTTTTTTTTTTTTTCCAAAATCAGACTTGACACCAGAGAGGCTGAATACCGCACTGAGTCAATGCGGTCTTAGCCTCTCTGGTCTCAACACTCTGTCTGATTTTTCATTTTTTTTTTTTTTTTTTTCCCCAAAATCAGACTTGACACCAGAGAGGCTGAATACTGCACTGAGTCAATGCGGTCTTAGCCTCTCTGGTGTCAACACTCTGTCTGATTTTGGATTTTTTTTTTTTTTTTCCAAAATTAGACTTGACACCAGAGAGGCTGAATACCGCACTGAGTCAATGCGGTCTTAGCCTCTCTGGTCTCATTACTCTGTCTGATTTTGGATTTTTTTTTTTTTTTTTCCCAAAATCAGACTTGACACCAGAGAGGCTGAATACCGCACTGAGTCAATGCAGTCTTAGCCTCTCTGGTCTCAACACTCTGTCTGATTTTGGATTTTTTTTTTTTTTTCCAAAATCAGACTTGACACCAGAGAGGCTGAATACCGCACTGAGTCAATGCGGTCTTAGCCTCTCTGGTGTCAACACTCTGTCTGATTTTAGATTTTTTTTTTTTTTTTCCAAAATCAGACTTGACACCAGAGAGGCTGAATAACGCACTGAGTCAATGCGGTCTTAGCCTCTCTGGTCTCAACACTCTGTCTGATTTTGGATTTTTTTTTTTTTTTTCCAAAATCAGACTTGACACCAGAGAGGCTGAATACCGAACTGAGTCAATGCGGTCTTAGCCTCTCTGGTGTCAACACTCTGTCTGATTTTGGATTTTTTTTTTTTTTTTCCAAAATCAGACTTGACACCAGAGAGGCTGAATACCGCACTGAGTCAATGCGGTCTTAGCCTCTCTGGTCTCAACACTCTGTCTGATTTTGGATTTTTTTTTTTTTTTTTTTCCCAAAATCAGACTTGACACCATAGAGGCTGAATACCGCACTGAGTCAATGCGGTCTTAGCCTCTCTGGTGTCAACACTCTGTCTGATTTTGGATTTTTTTTTTTTTTTTCCAAAATCAGACTTGACACCAGAGAGGCTGAATACCAAACTGAGTCAATGCGGTCTTAGCCTCTCTGGTGTCAACACTCTGTCTGATTTTGGATTTTTTTTTTTTTTTTCCAAAATCAGACTTGACACCAGAGAGGCTGAATACCGCACTGAGTCAATGCGGTCTTAGCCTCTCTGGTCTCAACACTCTGTCTGATTTTGGATTTTTTTTTTTTTTTTTTTCCCAAAATCAGACTTGACACCATAGAGGCTGAATACCGCACTGAGTCAATGCGGTCTTAGCCTCTCTGGTCTCAACACTCTGTCTGATTTTGGATTTTTTTTTTTTTTTTTTTCCCAAAATCAGACTTGACACCATAGAGGCTGAATACCGCACTGAGTCAATGCGGTCTTAGCCTCTCTGGTCTCAACACTCTGTCTGATTTTGGATTTTTTTTTTTTTTTCCAAAATCAGACTTGACACCAGAGAGGCTGAATACCGAACTGAGTCAATGCGGTCTTAGCCTCTCTGGTGTCAACACTCTGTCTGATTTTGGATTTTTTTTTTTTTTTTCCAAAATCAGACTTGACACCAGAGAGGCTGAATACCGCACTGAGTCAATGCGGTCTTAGCCTCTCTGGTCTCAACACTCTGTCTGATTTTGGATTTTTTTTTTTTTTTTTTTCCCAAAATCAGACTTGACACCATAGAGGCTGAATACCGCACTGAGTCAATGCGGTCTTAGCCTCTCTGGTGTCAACACTCTGTCTGATTTTGGATTTTTTTTTTTTTTTTTCCAAAATCAGACTTGACACCAGAGAGGCTGAATACCGCACTGAGTCAATGCGGTCTTAGCCTCTCTGGTCTCAACACTCTGTCTGATTTTGGATTTTTTTTTTTTTTTTCCCAAAATCAGACTTGACACCAGAGAGGCTGAATACCGCACTGAGTCAATGCGGTCTTAAATCAGACTTGACACCAGAGAGGCTGAATACCGCACTGAGTCAATGCGGTCTTAGCCTCTCTGGTCTCAACACTCTGTCTGATTTTGGATTTTTTTTTTTTTTTTTTTTTCCCAAAATCAGACTTGACACCAGAGAGGCTGAATACCGCACTGAGACAATGCGGTCTTAGCCTCTCTGGTGTCAACACTCTGTCTGATTTTGGATTTTTTTTTTTTTTCCCAAAATCAGACTTGACACCAGAGAGGCTGAATACCGCACTGAGTCAATGCGGTCTTAGCCTCTCTGGTCTCAACACTCTGTCTGATTTTGGATTTTTTTTTTTTTTTCCAAAATCAGACTTGACACCAGAGAGGCTGAATACCGCACTGAGTCAATGCGGTCTTAGCCTCTCTGGTGTCAACACTCTGTCTGATTTTGGATTTTTTTTTTTTTTTCCAAAATCAGACTTGACACCAGAGAGGCTGAATACCGCACTGAGTCAATGCGGTCTTAGCCTCTCTGGTGTCAACACTCTGTCTGATTTTGGATTTTTTTTTTTTTTTTTCCAAAATCAGACTTGACACCAGAGAGGCTGAATACCGCACTGAGTCAATGCGGTCTTAGCCTCTCTGGTCTCAACACTCTGTCTGATTTTGGATTTTTTTTTTTTTTTTTCCAAAATCAGACTTGACACCAGAGAGGCTGAATACCGCACTGAGTCAATGCGGTCTTAGCCTCTCTGGTCTCAACACTCTGTCTGATTTTGGATTTTTTTTTTTTTTTTTCCCAAAATCAAACTTGACACCAGAGAGGCTGAATACCGCACTGAGTCAATGCGGTCTTAGCCTCTCTGGTGTCAACACTCTGTCTGATTTTGGATCTTTTTTTTTTTTTCTAAAATCAGACTTGACACCACAGAGGCTGAATACCGCACTGAGTCAATGCGGTCTTAGCCTCTCTGGTGTCAACACTCTGTCTGATTTTGGATTTATTTATTTTTTTTCCAAAATCAGACTTGACACCAGAGAGGCTGAATACCGAACTGAGTCAATGCGGTCTTAGCCTCTCTGGTGTCAACACTCTGTCTGATTTTGGATTTTTTTTTTTTTTTTTTCCAAAATCAGACTTGACACCAGAGAGGCTGAATACCGCACTGAGTCAATGCGGTCTTAGCCTCTCTGGTCTCAACACTCTGTCTGATTTTGGATTTTTTTTTTTTTTTTTCCCAAAATCAGACTTGACACCAGAGAGGCTGAATACCGCACTGAGTCAATGCGGTCTTAGCCTCTCTGGTGTCAACACTCTGTCTGATTTTGGATCTTTTTTTTTTTTTCTAAAATCAGACTTGACACCAGAGAGGCTGAATACCGCACTGAGTCAATGCGGTCTTAGCCTCTCTGGTCTCAGCACTCTGTCTGATTTTGGATTTTTTTTTTTTTTTCCAAAATCAGACTTGACACCAGAGAGGCTGAATACCGCACTGAGTCAATGCGGTCTTAGCCTCTCTGGTCTCAACACTCTGTCTGATTTTGGATTTTTTTTTTTTTTTCCAAAATCAGACTTGACACCAGAGAGGCTGAATACCGCACTGAGTCAATGCGGTCTTAGCCTCTCTGGTGTCAACACTCTGTCTGATTTTAGATTTTTTTTTTTTTTTTCCAAAATCAGACTTGACACCAGAGAGGCTGAATAACGCACTGAGTCAATGCGGTCTTAGCCTCTCTGGTCTCAACACTCTGTCTGATTTTGGATTTTTTTTTTTTTTTTCCAAAATCAGACTTGACACCAGAGAGGCTGAATACCGAACTGAGTCAATGCGGTCTTAGCCTCTCTGGTGTCAACACTCTGTCTGATTTTGGATTTTTTTTTTTTTTTTTCCAAAATCAGACTTGACACCAGAGAGGCTGAATACCGCACTGAGTCAATGCGGTCTTAGCCTCTCTGGTCTCAACACTCTGTCTGATTTTTCTTTTTTTTTTTTTCTTTTTTTCCCAAAATCAGACTTGACACCAGAGAGGCTGAATACCGCACTGAGTCAATGCGGTCTTAGCCTCTCTGGTGTCAACACTCTGTCTGATTTTGGATTTTTTTTTTTTTTTTCCAAAATCAGACTTGACACCAGAGAGGCTGAATACCGCACTGAGTCAATGCGGTCTTAGCCTCTCTGGTCTCATTACTCTGTCTGATTTTGGATTTTTTTTTTTTTTTTCCCAAAATCAGACTTGACACCAGAGAGGCTGAATACCGCACTGAGTCAATGCAGTCTTAGCCTCTCTGGTCTCAACACTCTGTCTGATTTTGGATTTTTTTTTTTTTTTCCAAAATCAGACTTGACACCAGAGAGGCTGAATACCGCACTGAGTCAATGCGGTCTTAGCCTCTCTGGTGTCAACACTCTGTCTGATTTTAGATTTTTTTTTTTTTTTTCCAAAATCAGACTTGACACCAGAGAGGCTGAATAACGCACTGAGTCAATGCGGTCTTAGCCTCTCTGGTCTCAACACTCTGTCTGATTTTGGATTTTTTTTTTTTTTTTCCAAAATCAGACTTGACACCAGAGAGGCTGAATACCGAACTGAGTCAATGCGGTCTTAGCCTCTCTGGTGTCAACACTCTGTCTGATTTTGGATTTTTTTTTTTTTTTTCCAAAATCAGACTTGACACCAGAGAGGCTGAATACCGCACTGAGTCAATGCGGTCTTAGCCTCTCTGGTCTCAACACTCTGTCTGATTTTGGATTTTTTTTTTTTTTTTTTTCCCAAAATCAGACTTGACACCATAGAGGCTGAATACCGCACTGAGTCAATGCGGTCTTAGCCTCTCTGGTCTCAACACTCTGTCTGATTTTGGATTTTTTTTTTTTTTTCCAAAATCAGACTTGACACCAGAGAGGCTGAATACCGAACTGAGTCAATGCGGTCTTAGCCTCTCTGGTGTCAACACTCTGTCTGATTTTGGATTTTTTTTTTTTTTTTTCCAAAATCAGACTTGACACCAGAGAGGCTGAATACCGCACTGAGTCAATGCGGTCTTAGCCTCTCTGGTCTCAACACTCTGTCTGATTTTGGATTTTTTTTTTTTTTTTTTTCCCAAAATCAGACTTGACACCATAGAGGCTGAATACCGCACTGAGTCAATGCGGTCTTAGCCTCTCTGGTGTCAACACTCTGTCTGATTTTGGATTTTTTTTTTTTTTTTTCCAAAATCAGACTTGACACCAGAGAGGCTGAATACCGCACTGAGTCAATGCGGTCTTAGCCTCTCTGGTCTCAACACTCTGTCTGATTTTGGATTTTTTTTTTTTTTTTCCCAAAATCAGACTTGACACCAGAGAGGCTGAATACCGCACTGAGTCAATGCGGTCTTAAATCAGACTTGACACCAGAGAGGCTGAATACCGCACTGAGTCAATGCGGTCTTAGCCTCTCTGGTCTCAACACTCTGTCTGATTTTGGATTTTTTTTTTTTTTTTTTTTTCCCAAAATCAGACTTGACACCAGAGAGGCTGAATACCGCACTGAGACAATGCGGTCTTAGCCTCTCTGGTGTCAACACTCTGTCTGATTTTGGATTTTTTTTTTTTTTTCCCAAAATCAGACTTGACACCAGAGAGGCTGAATACCGCACTGAGTCAATGCGGTCTTAGCCTCTCTGGTCTCAACACTCTGTCTGATTTTGGATTTTTTTTTTTTTTTCCAAAATCAGACTTGACACCAGAGAGGCTGAATACCGCACTGAGTCAATGCGGTCTTAGCCTCTCTGGTGTCAACACTCTGTCTGATTTTGGATTTTTTTTTTTTTTTTCCAAAATCAGACTTGACACCAGAGAGGCTGAATACCGCACTGAGTCAATGCGGTCTTAGCCTCTCTGGTGTCAACACTCTGTCTGATTTTGGATTTTTTTTTTTTTTTTTCCAAAATCAGACTTGACACCAGAGAGGCTGAATACCGCACTGAGTCAATGCGGTCTTAGCCTCTCTGGTCTCAACACTCTGTCTGATTTTGGATTTTTTTTTTTTTTTTTCCAAAATCAGACTTGACACCAGAGAGGCTGAATACCGCACTGAGTCAATGCGGTCTTAGCCTCTCTGGTCTCAACACTCTGTCTGATTTTGGATTTTTTTTTTTTTTTTTCCCAAAATCAAACTTGACACCAGAGAGGCTGAATACCGCACTGAGTCAATGCGGTCTTAGCCTCTCTGGTGTCAACACTCTGTCTGATTTTGGATCTTTTTTTTTTTTTCTAAAATCAGACTTGACACCACAGAGGCTGAATACCGCACTGAGTCAATGCGGTCTTAGCCTCTCTGGTGTCAACACTCTGTCTGATTTTGGATTTATTTATTTTTTTTCCAAAATCAGACTTGACACCAGAGAGGCTGAATACCGAACTGAGTCAATGCGGTCTTAGCCTCTCTGGTGTCAACACTCTGTCTGATTTTGGATTTTTTTTTTTTTTTTTTCCAAAATCAGACTTGACACCAGAGAGGCTGAATACCGCACTGAGTCAATGCGGTCTTAGCCTCTCTGGTCTCAACACTCTGTCTGATTTTGGATTTTTTTTTTTTTTTTTCCCAAAATCAGACTTGACACCAGAGAGGCTGAATACCGCACTGAGTCAATGCGGTCTTAGCCTCTCTGGTGTCAACACTCTGTCTGATTTTGGATCTTTTTTTTTTTTTCTAAAATCAGACTTGACACCAGAGAGGCTGAATACCGCACTGAGTCAATGCGGTCTTAGCCTCTCTGGTCTCAGCACTCTGTCTGATTTTGGATTTTTTTTTTTTTTTCCAAAATCAGACTTGACACCAGAGAGGCTGAATACCGCACTGAGTCAATGCGGTCTTAGCCTCTCTGGTCTCAACACTCTGTCTGATTTTGGATTTTTTTTTTTTTTTTCCAAAATCAGACTTGACACCAGAGAGGCTGAATACCGCACTGAGTCAATGCGGTCTTAGCCTCTCTGGTGTCAACACTCTGTCTGATTTTAGATTTTTTTTTTTTTTTTCCAAAATCAGACTTGACACCAGAGAGGCTGAATAACGCACTGAGTCAATGCGGTCTTAGCCTCTCTGGTCTCAACACTCTGTCTGATTTTGGATTTTTTTTTTTTTTTCCAAAATCAGACTTGACACCAGAGAGGCTGAATACCGAACTGAGTCAATGCGGTCTTAGCCTCTCTGGTGTCAACACTCTGTCTGATTTTGGATTTTTTTTTTTTTTTTTCCAAAATCAGACTTGACACCAGAGAGGCTGAATACCGCACTGAGTCAATGCGGTCTTAGCCTCTCTGGTCTCAACACTCTGTCTGATTTTTCTTTTTTTTTTTTTCTTTTTTTCCCAAAATCAGACTTGACACCAGAGAGGCTGAATACCGCACTGAGTCAATGCGGTCTTAGCCTCTCTGGTGTCAACACTCTGTCTGATTTTGGATTTTTTTTTTTTTTTTCCAAAATCAGACTTGACACCAGAGAGGCTGAATACCGCACTGAGTCAATGCGGTCTTAGCCTCTCTGGTCTCATTACTCTGTCTGATTTTGGATTTTTTTTTTTTTTTTCCCAAAATCAGACTTGACACCAGAGAGGCTGAATACCGCACTGAGTCAATGCAGTCTTAGCCTCTCTGGTCTCAACACTCTGTCTGATTTTGGATTTTTTTTTTTTTTTCCAAAATCAGACTTGACACCAGAGAGAATACCGCACTGAGTCAATGCGGTCTTAGCCTCTCTGGTGTCAACACTCTGTCTGATTTTAGATTTTTTTTTTTTTTTTCCAAAATCAGACTTGACACCAGAGAGGCTGAATAACGCACTGAGTCAATGCGGTCTTAGCCTCTCTGGTCTCAACACTCTGTCTGATTTTGGATTTTTTTTTTTTTTTCCAAAATCAGACTTGACACCAGAGAGGCTGAATACCGAACTGAGTCAATGCGGTCTTAGCCTCTCTGGTGTCAACACTCTGTCTGATTTTGGATTTTTTTTTTTTTTTTCCAAAATCAGACTTGACACCAGAGAGGCTGAATACCGCACTGAGTCAATGCGGTCTTAGCCTCTCTGGTCTCAACACTCTGTCTGATTTTGGATTTTTTTTTTTTTTTTTTTTCCCAAAATCAGACTTGACACCAGAGAGGCTGAATACCGCACTGAGTCAATGCGGTCTTAGCCTCTCTGGTGTCAACACACTGTCTGATTTTGGATTTTTTTTTTTTTTTTCCAAAATCAGACTTGACACCAGAGAGGCTGAATACCGCACTGAGTCAATGCGGTCTTAGCCTCTCTGGTCTCATTACTCTGTCTGATTTTGGATTTTTTTTTTTTTTTTTTCCCAAAATCAGACTTGACACCAGAGAGGCTGAATACCGCACTGAGTCAATGCGGTCTTAAATCAGACTTGACACCAGAGAGGCTGAATACCGCACTGAGTCAATGCGGTCTTAGCCTCTCTGGTCTCAACACTCTGTCTGATTTTGGATTTTTTTTTTTTTTTTTTTTCCCAAAATCAGACTTGACACCAGAGAGGCTGAATACCGCACTGAGTCAATGCGGTCTTAGCCTCTCTGGTGTCAACACTCTGTCTGATTTTGGATTTTTTTTTTTTTTTCCCAAAATCAGACTTGACACCAGAGAGGCTGAATACCGCACTGAGTCAATGCGGTCTTAGCCTCTCTGGTCTCAACACTCTGTCTGATTTTGGATTTTTTTTTTTTTTTTCCAAAATCAGACTTGACACCAGAGAGGCTGAATACCGCACTGAGTCAATGCGGTCTTAGCCTCTCTGGTGTCAACACTCTGTCTGATTTTGGATTTTTTTTTTTTTTCCCAAAATCAGACTTGACACCAGAGAGGCTGAATACCGCACTGAGTCAATGCGGTCTTAGCCTCTCTGGTCTCAACACTCTGTCTGATTTTGGATTTTTTTTTTTTTTTTTCCAAAATCAGACTTGACACCAGAGAGGCTGAATACCGCACTGAGTCAATGCGGTCTTAGCCTCTCTGGTGTCAACACTCTGTCTGATTTTGGATTTTTTTTTTTTTTTTTCCAAAATCAGACTTGACACCAGAGAGGCTGAATACCGCACTGAGTCAATGCGGTCTTAGCCTCTCTGGTCTCAACACTCTGTCTGATTTTGGATTTTTTTTTTTTTTTTCCAAAATCAGACTTGACACCAGAGAGGCTGAATACCGCACTGAGTCAATGCGGTCTTAGCCTCTCTGGTGTCAACACTCTGTCTGATTTTGGATTTTTTTTTTTTTTTTCCAAAATCAGACTTGACACCAGAGAGGCTGAATACCGCACTGAGTCAATGCGGTCTTAGCCTCTCTGGTCTCAACACTCTGTCTGATTTTGGATTTTTTTTTTTTTTTTCCAAAATCAGACTTGACACCAGAGAGGCTGAATACCGAACTGAGTCAATGCGGTCTTAGCCTCTCTGGTGTCAACACTCTGTCTGATTTTGGATTTTTTTTTTTTTTTTCCAAAATTAGACTTGACACCAGAGAGGCTGAATACCGCACTGAGTCAATGCGGGCTTAGGCTCTCTGGTCTCAACACTCTGTCTGATTTTGGATTTTTTTTTTTTTTTTCCCAAAATCAGACTTGACACCAGAGAGGCTGAATACCGCACCGAGTCAATGCGGTCTTAGCCTCTCTGGTGTCAACACTCTGTCTGATTTTGGATCTTTTTTTTTTTTTCCAAAATCAGACTTGACACCAGAGAGGCTGAATACCGCACTGAGTCAATGCGGTCTTAGCCTCTCTGGTCTCAACACTCTGTCTGATTTTGGATTTTTTTTTTTTTTTCCAAAATCAGACTTGACACCAGAGAGGCTGAATACTGCACTGAGTCAATGCGGTCTTAGCCTCTCTGGTGTCAACACTCTGTCTGATTTTGGATTTTTTTTTTTTTTATTCCAAAATCAGACTTGACACCAGAGAGGCTGAATACCGCACTGAGTCAATGCGGTCTTAGCCTCTCTGGTCTCAACACTCTGTCTGATTTTGGATTTTTTTTTTTTTTTTTCCAAAATCAGACTTGACACCAGAGAGGCTGAATACCGAACTGAGTCAATGCGGTCTTAGCCTCTCTGGTGTCAACACTCTGTCTGATTTTGGATTTTTTTTTTTTTTTTCCAAAATCAGACTTGACACCAGAGAGGCTGAATACCGCACTGAGTCAATGCGGGCTTAGGCTCTCTGGTCTCAACACTCTGTCTGATTTTGGATTTTTTTTTTTTTTTTCCCAAAATCAGACTTGACACCAGAGAGGCTGAATACCGCACTGAGTCAATGCGGTCTTAGCCTCTCTGGTGTCAACACTCTGTCTGATTTTGGATCTTTTTTTTTTTTTCCAAAATCAGACTTGACACCAGAGAGGCTGAATACCGCACTGAGTCAATGCGGTCTTAGCCTCTCTGGTCTCAACACTCTGTCTGATTTTGGATTTTTTTTTTTTTTTCCAAAATCAGACTTGACACCAGAGAGGCTGAATACCGCACTGAGTCAATGCGGTCTTAGCCTCTCTGGTGTCAACACTCTGTCTGATTTTTGATTTTTTTTTTTTTTATTCCAAAATCAGACTTGACACCAGAGAGGCTGAATACCGCACTGAGTCAATGCGGTCTTAGCCTCTCTGGTCTCAACACTCTGTCTGATTTTGGATTTTTTTTTTTTTTTCCAAAATCAGACTTGACACCAGAGAGGCTGAATACCGCACTGAGTCAATGCGGTCTTAGCCTCTCTGGTGTCAACACTCTGTCTGATTTTTGATTTTTTTTTTTTTTATTCCAAAATCAGACTTGACACCAGAGAGGCTGAATACCGCACTGAGTCAATGCGGTCTTAGCCTCTCTGGTCTCAACACTCTGTCTGATTTTGGATTTTTTTTTTTTTTTTCCAAAATCAGACTTGACACCAGAGAGGCTGAATACCGAACTGAGTCAATGCGGTCTTAGCCTCTCTGGTGTCAACACTCTGTCTGATTTTGGATTTTTTTTTTTTTTTCCAAAATCAGACTTGACACCAGAGAGGCTGAATACCGCACTGAGTCAATGCGGGCTTAGCCTCTCTGGTCTCAACACTCTGTCTGATTTTGGATTTTTTTTTTTTTCCCAAAATCAGACTTGACACCAGAGAGGCTGAATACTGCACTGAGTCAATGCGGTCTTAGCCTCTCTGGTGTCAACACTCTGTCTGATTTTGGATCTTTTTTTTTTTTTCCAAAATCAGACTTGACACCAGAGAGGCTGAATACCGCACTGAGTCAATGCGGTCTTAGCCTCTCTGGTCTCAGCACTCTGTCTGATTTTGGATTTTTTTTTTTTTTTCCAAAATCAGACTTGACACCAGAGAGGCTGAATACCGCACTGAGTCAATGCGGTCTTAGCCTCTCTGGTGTCAACACTCTGTCTGATTTTGGATTATTTCTTTTTTTTTCCAAAATCAGACTTGACACCAGAGAGGCTGAATACCGCACTGAGTCAATACGGTCTTAGCCTCTCTGGTCTCAACACTCTGTCTGATTTTGGATTTTTTTTTTTTTTCCAAAATCAGACTTGACACCAGAGAGGCTGAATACCGCACTGAGTCAATGCGGTCTTAGCCTCTCTGGTGTCAACACTCTGTCTGATTTTGGATTTTTTTTTTTTTTTCCCAAAATCAGATTTGACACCAGAGAGGCTGAATACCGCACTGAGTCAATGCGGTCTTAGCCTCTCTGGTCTCAACACTCTGTCTGATTTTGGATTTTTTTTTTTTTTTTTCCAAAATCAGACTTGACACCAGAGAGGCTGAATACCGCACTGAGTCAATGCGGTCTTAGCCTCTCTGGTCTCAACACTCTGTCTGATTTTGGATTTTTTTTTTTTTTTTCCAAAATCAGACTTGACACCAGAGAGGCTGAATACCGCACTGAGTCAATGCGGTCTTAGCCTCTCTGGTGTCAACACTCTGTCTGATTTTGGATTTTTTTTTTTTTTTTTCCAAAATCAGACTTGACACCAGAGAGGCTGAATACCGCACTGAGTCAATGCGGTCTTAGCCTCTCTGGTCTCAACACTCTGTCTGATTTTGGATTTTTTTTTTTTTTCCAAAATCAGACTTGACACCAGAGAGGCTGAATACCGAACTGAGTCAATGCGGTCTTAGCCTCTCTGGTGTCAACACTCTGTCTGATTTTGGATTTTTTTTTTTTTTTTTTTTCCAAAATCAGACTTGACACCAGAGAGGCTGAATACCGCACTGAGTCAATGCGGGCTTAGCCTCTCTGGTCTCAACACTCTGTCTGATTTTGGATTTTTTTTTTTTTTTTCCCAAAATCAGACTTGACACCAGAGAGGCTGAATACCGCACTGAGTCAATGCGGTCTTAGCCTCTCTGGTGTCAACACTCTGTCTGATTTTGGATCTTTTTTTTTTTTTCCAAAATCAGACTTGACACCAGAGAGGCTGAATACCGCACTGAGTCAATGCGGTCTTAGCCTCTCTGGTCTCAACACTCTGTCTGATTTTGGATTTTTTTTTTTTTTTCCAAAATCAGACTTGACACCAGAGAGGCTGAATACCGCACTGAGTCAATGCGGTCTTAGCCTCTCTGGTGTCAACACTCTGTCTGATTTTGGATTTTTTTTTTTTTTATTCCAAAATCAGACTTGACACCAGAGAGGCTGAATACCGCACTGAGTCAATGCGGTCTTAGCCTCTCTGGTCTCAACACTCTGTCTGATTTTGGATTCTTTTTTTTTTTTTTCCAAAATCAGACTTGACACCAGAGAGGCTGAATACCGAACTGAGTCAATGCGGTCTTAGCCTCTCTGGTGTCAACACTCTGTCTGATTTTGGATTTTTTTTTTTTTTTTCAAAAATCAGACTTGACACCAGAGAGGCTGAATACCGCACTGAGTCAATGCGGGCTTAGCCTCTCTGGTCTCAACACTCTGTCTGATTTTGGATTTTTTTTTTTTTTTTCCCAAAATCAGACTTGACACCAGAGAGGCTGAATACCGCACTGAGTCAATGCGGTCTTAGCCTCTCTGGTCTCAACACTCTGTCTGATTTTGGATTTTTTTTTTTTTTTTCCAAAATCAGACTTGACACCAGAGAGGCTGAATACCGCACTGAGTCAATGCGGGCTTAGCCTCTCTGGTCTCAACACTCTGTCTGATTTTGGATTTTTTTTTTTTTTTCCCAAAATCAGACTTGACACCAGAGAGGCTGAATACCGCACTGAGTCAATGCGGTCTTAGCCTCTCTGGTGTCAACACTCTGTCTGATTTTGGATTTTTTTTTTTTTTTCCAAAATCAGACTTGACACCAGAGAGGCTGAATACCGCACTGAGTCAATGCGGTCTTAGCCTCTCTGGTGTCAACACTCTGTCTGATTTTGGATTTTTTTTTTTTTTTTTCCAAAATCAGACTTGACACCAGAGAGGCTGAATACCGAACTGAGTCAATGCGGTCTTAGCCTCTCTGGTGTCAACACTCTGTCTGATTTTGGATTTTTTTTTTTTTTTTCCAAAATCAGACTTGACACCAGAGAGGCTGAATACCGCACTGAGTCAATGCGGGCTTAGCCTCTCTGGTCTCAACACTCTGTCTGATTTTGGATTTTTTTTTTTTTTTTCCCAAAATCAGACTTGACACCAGAGAGGCTGAATACCGCACTGAGTCAATGCGGTCTTAGCCTCTCTGGTGTCAACACTCTGTCTGATTTTGGATCTTTTTTTTTTTTTCCAAAATCAGACTTGACACCAGAGAGGCTGAATACCGCACTGAGTCAATGCAGTCTTAGCCTCTCTGGTCTCAGCACTCTGTCTGATTTTGGATTTTTTTTTTTTTTTCCAAAATCAGACTTGACACCAGAGAGGCTGAATACCGCACTGAGTCAATGCGGTCTTAGCCTCTCTGGTGTCAACACTCTGTCTGATTTTGGATTATTTCTTTTTTTTTCCAAAATCAGACTTGACACCAGAGAGGCTGAATACCGCACTGAGTCAATGCGGTCTTAGCCTCTCTGGTCTCAACACTCTGTCTGATTTTGGATTTTTTTTTTTTTTCCAAAATCAGACTTGACACCAGAGAGGCTGAATACCGCACTGAGTCAATGCGGTCTTAGCCTCTCTGGTGTCAACACTCTGTCTGATTTTGGATTTTTTTTTTTTTTTCCAAAATCAGACTTGACACCAGAGAGGCTGAATACCGCACTGAGTCAATGCGGTCTTAGCCTCTCTGGTGTCAACACTCTGTCTGATTTTGGATTTTTTTTTTTTTTTTTCCAAAATCAGACTTGACACCAGAGAGGCTGAATACCGCACTGAGTCAATGCGGTCTTAGCCTCTCTGGTCTCAACACTCTGTCTGATTTTGGATTTTTTTTTTTTTTTTCCAAAATCAGACTTGACACCAGAGAGGCTGAATACCGCACTGAGTCAATGCGGTCTTAGCCTCTCTGGTCTCAACACTCTGTCTGATTTTGGATTTTTTTTTTTTTTCCAAAATCAGACTTGACACCAGAGAGGCTGAATACCGCACTGAGTCAATGCGGTCTTAGCCTCTCTGGTGTCAACACTCTGTCTGATTTTGGATTTTTTTTTTTTTTTTCCAAAATCAGACTTGACACCAGAGAGGCTGAATACCGCACTGAGTCAATGCGGTCTTAGCCTCTCTGGTCTCAACACTCTGTCTGATTTTGGATTTTTTTTTTTTTTTCTAAAATCAGACTTGACACCAGAGAGGCTGAATACCGAACTGAGTCAATGCGGTCTTAGCCTCTCTGGTGTCAACACTCTGTCTGATTTTGGATTTTTTTTTTTTTTTTCCAAAATCAGACTTGACACCAGAGAGGCTGAATACCGCACTGAGTCAATGCGGTCTTAGCCTCTCTGGTCTCAACACTCTGTCTGATTTTGGATTTTTTTTTTTTTTTTTTTCCCAAAATCAGACTTGACACCAGAGAGGCTGAATACCGCACTGAGTCAATGCGGTCTTAGCCTCTCTGGTGTCAACACTCTGTCTGATTTTGGATTTTGGATTTTTTTTTTCCAAAATCAGACTTGACACCAGAGAGGCTGAATACCGCACTGAGTCAATGCGGTCTTAGCCTCTCTGGTCTCAACACTCTGTCTGATTTTGGATTTTTTTTTTTTTTTTTCCCAAAATCAGACTTGACACCAGAGAGGCTGAATACCGCACTGAGTCAATGCGGTCTTAAATCAGACTTGACACCAGAGAGGCTGAATACCGCACTGAGTCAATGCGGTCTTAGCCTCTCTGGTCTCAACACTCTGTCTGATTTTGGATTTTTTTTTTCCCCCAAAATCAGACTTGACACCAGAGAGGCTGAATACCGCACTGAGACAATGCAGTCTTAGCCTCTCTGGTGTCAACACTCTGTCTGATTTTGGATTTTTTTTTTTTTCCCCAAAATCAGACTTGACACCAGAGAGGCTGAATACCGCACTGAGTCAATGCGGTCTTAGCCTCTCTGGTCTCAACACTCTGTCTGATTTTGGATTTTTTTTTTTTTTTCCAAAATCAGACTTGACACCAGAGAGGCTGAATACCGCACTGAGTCAATGCGGTCTTAGCCTCTCTGGTGTCAACACTCTGTCTGATTTTGGATTTTTTTTTTTTTATTCCAAAATCAGACTTGACACCAGAGAGGCTGAATACCGCACTGAGTCAATGCGGTCTTAGCCTCTCTGGTCTCAACACTCTGTCTGATTTTGGATTTTTTTTTTTTTTTTCCAAAATCAGACTTGACACCAGAGAGGCTGAATACCGAACTGAGTCAATGCGGTCTTAGCCTCTCTGGTGTCAACACTCTGTCTGATTTTGGATTTTTTTTTTTTTTTCCAAAATCAGACTTGACACCAGAGAGGCTGAATACCGCACTGAGTCAATGCGGGCTTAGCCTCTCTGGTCTCAACACTCTGTCTGATTTTGGATTTTTTTTTTTTTTTTCCCAAAATCAGACTTGACACCAGAGAGGCTGAATACCGCACTGAGTCAATGCGGTCTTAGCCTCTCTGGTGTCAACACTCTGTCTGATTTTGGATCTTTTTTTTTTTTTCCAAAAACAGACTTGACACCAGAGAGGCTGAATACCGCACTGAGTCAATGCGGTCTTAGCCTCTCTGGTCTCAGCACTCTGTCTGATTTTGGATTTTTTTTTTTTTTTCCAAAATCAGACTTGACACCAGAGAGGCTGAATACCGCACTCAGTCAATGCGGTCTTAGCCTCTCTGGTGTCAACACTCTGTCTGATTTTGGATTATTTCTTTTTTTTTCCAAAATCAGACTTGACACCAGAGAGGCTGAATACCGCACTGAGTCAATGCGGTCTTAGCCTCTCTGGTCTCAACACTCTGTCTGATTTTGGATTTTTTTTTTTTTTCCAAAATCAGACTTGACACCAGAGAGGCTGAATACCGCACTGAGTCAATGCGGTCTTAGCCTCTCTGGTGTCAACACTCTGTCTGATTTTGGATTTTTTTTTTTTTTTCCAAAATCAGACTTGACACCAGAGAGGCTGAATACCGCACTGAGTCAATGCGGTCTTAGCCTCTCTGGTGTCAACACTCTGTCTGATTTTGGATTTTTTTTTTTTTTTTTCCAAAATCAGACTTGACACCAGAGAGGCTGAATACCGCACTGAGTCAATGCGGTCTTAGCCTCTCTGGTCTCAACACTCTGTCTGATTTTGGATTTTTTTTTTTTTTTTTCCAAAATCAGACTTGACACCAGAGAGGCTGAATACCGCACTGAGTCAATGCGGTCTTAGCCTCTCTGGTCTCAACACTCTGTCTGATTTTGGATTTTTTTTTTTTTTCCAAAATCAGACTTGACACCAGAGGCTGAATACCGCACTGAGTCAATGCGGTCTTAGCCTCTCTGGTGTCAACACTCTGTCTGATTTTGGATTTTTTTTTTTTTTTTCCAAAATCAGACTTGACACCAGAGAGGCTGAATACCGCACTGAGTCAATGGGGTCTTAGCCTCTCTGGTCTCAACACTCTGTCTGATTTTGGATTTTTTTTTTTTTTTCTAAAATCAGACTTGACACCAGAGAGGCTGAATACCGAACTGAGTCAATGCGGTCTTAGCCTCTCTGGTGTCAACACTCTGTCTGATTTTGGATTTTTTTTTTTTTTTTCCAAAATCAGACTTGACACCAGAGAGGCTGAATACCGCACTGAGTCAATGCGGTCTTAGCCTCTCTGGTCTCAACACTCTGTCTGATTTTGGATTTTTTTTTTTTTTTTTTTTCCCAAAATCAGACTTGACACCAGAGAGGCTGAATACCGCACTGAGTCAATGCGGTCTTAGCCTCTCTGGTGTCAACACTCTGTCTGATTTTGGATTTTTTTTTTTTTTTTTCCAAAATCAGACTTGACACCAGAGAGGCTGAATACCGCACTGAGTCAATGCGGTCTTAGCCTCTCTGGTCTCAACACTCTGTCTGATTTTGGATTTTTTTTTTTTTTTTTCCCAAAATCAGACTTGACACCAGAGAGGCTGAATACCGCACTGAGTCAATGCGGTCTTAAATCAGACTTGACACCAGAGAGGCTGAATACCGCACTGAGTCAATGCGGTCTTAGCCTCTCTGGTCTCAACACTCTGTCTGATTTTGGATTTTTTTTTCCCCCCAAAATCAGACTTGACACCAGAGAGGCTGAATACCGCACTGAGACAATGCAGTCTTAGCCTCTCTGGTGTCAACACTCTGTCTGATTTTGGATTTTTTTTTTTTTTTCCCAAAATCAGACTTGACACCAGAGAGGCTGAATACCGCACTGAGTCAATGCGGTCTTAGCCTCTCTGGTCTCAACACTCTGTCTGATTTTGGATTTTTTTTTTTTTTTCCAAAATCAGACTTGACACCAGAGAGGCTGAATACCGCACTGAGTCAATGCGGTCTTAGCCTCTCTGGTGTCAACACTCTGTCTGATTTTGGATTTTTTTTTTTTTTCCAAAATCAGACTTGACACCAGAGAGGCTGAATACCACACTGAGTCAATGCGGTCTTAGCCTCTCTGGTGTCAACACTCTGTCTGATTTTGGATTTTTTTTTTTTTTTTTCCAAAATCAGACTTGACACCAGAGAGGCTGAATACCGCACTGAGTCAATGCGGTCTTAGCCTCTCTGGTCTCAACACTGTCTGATTTTGGATTTTTTTTTTTTTTTTCCAAAATCAGACTTGACACCAGAGAGGCTGAATACCGCACTGAGTCAATGCGGTCTTAGCCTCTCTGGTCTCAACACTCTGTCTGATTTTGGATTTTTTTTTTTTTTTTTTTTCCCAAAATCAGACTTGACACCAGAGAGGCTGAATACCGCACTGAGTCAATGCGGTCTTAGCCTCTCTGGTGTCAACACTCTGTCTGATTTTGGATTTTTTTTTTTTTTTTTCCAAAATCAGACTTGACACCAGAGAGGCTGAATACCGCACTGAGTCAATGCGGTCTTAGCCTCTCTGGTCTCAACACTCTGTCTGATTTTGGATTTTTTTTTTTTTTTTTCCCAAAATCAGACTTGACACCAGAGAGGCTGAATACCGCACTGAGTCAATGCGGTCTTAAATCAGACTTGACACCAGAGAGGCTGAATACCGCACTGAGTCAATGCGGTCTTAGCCTCTCTGGTCTCAACACTCTGTCTGATTTTGGATTTTTTTTTCCCCCCAAAATCAGACTTGACACCAGAGAGGCTGAATACCGCACTGAGACAATGCAGTCTTAGCCTCTCTGGTGTCAACACTCTGTCTGATTTTGGATTTTTTTTTTTTTTTCCCAAAATCAGACTTGACACCAGAGAGGCTGAATACCGCACTGAGTCAATGCGGTCTTAGCCTCTCTGGTGTCAACACTCTGTCTGATTTTGGATTTTTTTTTTTTTTTTTCCCAAAATCAGACTTGACACCAGAGAGGCTGAATACCGCACTGAGTCAATGCGGTCTTAAATCAGACTTGACACCAGAGAGGCTGAATACCGCACTGAGTCAATGCGGTCTTAGCCTCTCTGGTCTCAACACTCTGTCTGATTTTGGATTTTTTTTTCCCCCCAAAATCAGACTTGACACCAGAGAGGCTGAATACCGCACTGAGACAATGCAGTCTTAGCCTCTCTGGTGTCAACACTCTGTCTGATTTTGGATTTTTTTTTTTTTTTCCCAAAATCAGACTTGACACCAGAGAGGCTGAATACCGCACTGAGTCAATGCGGTCTTAGCCTCTCTGGTCTCAACACTCTGTCTGATTTTGGATTTTTTTTTTTTTTTCCAAAATCAGACTTGACACCAGAGAGGCTGAATACCGCACTGAGTCAATGCGGTCTTAGCCTCTCTGGTGTCAACACTCTGTCTGATTTTGGATTTTTTTTTTTTTTCCAAAATCAGACTTGACACCAGAGAGGCTGAATACCACACTGAGTCAATGCGGTCTTAGCCTCTCTGGTGTCAACACTCTGTCTGATTTTGGATTTTTTTTTTTTTTTTTCCAAAATCAGACTTGACACCAGAGAGGCTGAATACCGCACTGAGTCAATGCGGTCTTAGCCTCTCTGGTCTCAACACTGTCTGATTTTGGATTTTTTTTTTTTTTTTTTTTCCAAAATCAGACTTGACACCAGAGAGGCTGAATACCGCACTGAGTCAATGCGGTCTTAGCCTCTCTGGTGTCAACACTCTGTCTGATTTTGGATTTTTTTTTTTTTTTCCAAAATCAGACTTGACACCAGAGAGGCTGAATACCGCACTGAGTCAATGCGGTCTTAGCCTCTCTGGTCTCAACACTGTCTGATTTTGGATTTTTTTTTTTTTTTTTTTTCCAAAATCAGACTTGACACCAGAGAGGCTGAATACCGCACTGAGTCAATGCGGTCTTAGCCTCTCTGGTGTCAACACTCTGTCTGATTTTGGATTTTTTTTTTTTTTCCAAAATCAGACTTGACACCAGAGAGGCTGAATACCGCACTGAGTCAATGCGGTCTTAGCCTCTCTGGTCTCAACACTCTGTCTGATTTTGGATTTTTTTTTTTTTTCCAAAATCAGACTTGACACCAGAGAGGCTGAATACCGCACTGAGTCAATGCGGTCTTAGCCTCTCTGGTGTCAACACTCTGTCTGAATTTGGATTATTATTTTTTTTTTCCAAAATCAGACTTGACACCAGAGAGGCTGAATAACGCACTGAGTCAATGCGGTCTTAGCCTCTCTGGTCTCAACACTCTGTCTGATTTTGGATTTTTTTTTTTTTTTTTTCCAAAATCAGACTTGACACCAGAGAGGCTGAATACCGCACTGAGTCAATGCGGTCTTAGCCTCTCTGGTCTCAACACTCTGTCTGATTTTGGATTATTATTATTTTTTTCCAAAATCAGACTTGACACCAGAGAGGCTGAATACCGCACTGAGTCAATGCGGTCTTAGCCTCTCTGGTGTCAACACTCTGTCTGATTTTGGATTTTTTTTTTTTTTTTCCAAAATCAGACTTGACACCAGAGAGGCTGAATACCGCACTGAGTCAATGCGGTCTTAGCCTCTCTGGTCTCAACACTCTGTCTGATTTTGGATTTTTTTTTTTTTTTTCCAAAATCAGACTTGACACCAGAGAGGCTGAATACCGAACTGAGTCAATGCAGTCTTAGCCTCTCTGGTGTCAACACTCTGTCTGATTTTGGATTTTTTTTTTTTTTTTTCCAAAATCAGACTTGACACCAGAGAGGCTGAATACCGCACTGAGTCAATGCGGTCTTAGCCTCTCTGGTCTCAACACTCTGTCTGATTTTGGATTTTTTTTTTTTTTTTTTTTTCCCAAAATCAGACTTGACACCAAAGAGGCTGAATACCGCACTGAGTCAATGCGGTCTTAGCCTCTCTGGTGTCAACACTCTGTCTGATTTTTGATTTTTTTTTTTTTTTTTCCAAAATCAGACTTGACACCAGAGAGGCTGAATACCGCACTGAGTCAATGCGGTCTTAGCCTCTCTGGTCTCAACACTCTGTCTGATTTTGGATTTTTTTTTTTTTTTTTCCCAAAATCAGACTTGACACCAGAGAGGCTGAATACCGCACTGAGTCAATGCGGTCTTAAATCAGACTTGACACCAGAGAGGCTGAATACCGCACTGAGTCAATGCGGTCTTAGCCTCTCTGGTCTCAACACTCTGTCTGATTTTGGATTTTTTTTTTTTTTTTTTTCCCCAAAATCAGACTTGACACCAGAGAGGCTGAATACCGCACTGAGACAATGCGGTCTTAGCCTCTCTGGTGTCAACACTCTGTCTGATTTTGGATTTTTTTTTTTTTTTCCCAAAATCAGACTTGACACCAGAGAGGCTGAATACCGCACTGAGTCAATGCGGTCTTAGCCTCTCTGGTGTCAACACTCTGTCTGATTTTGGATTTTTTTTTTTTTTCCAAAATCAGACTTGACACCAGAGAGGCTGAATACCGCACTGAGTCAATGCGGTCTTAGCCTCTCTGGTGTCAACACTCTGTCTGATTTTGGATTTTTTTTTTTTTTCCAAAATCAGACTTGACACCAGAGAGGCTGAATACCACACTGAGTCAATGCGGTCTTAGCCTCTCTGGTGTCAACACTCTGTCTGATTTTGGATTTTTTTTTTTTTTTTCCAAAATCAGACTTGACACCAGAGAGGCTGAATACCGCACTGAGTCAATGCGGTCTTAGCCTCTCTGGTCTCAACACTCTGTCTGATTTTGGATTTTTTTTTTTTTTTTTTTCCAAAATCAGACTTGACACCAGAGAGGCTGAATACCGCACTGAGTCAATGCGGTCTTAGCCTCTCTGGTGTCAACACTCTGTCTGATTTTGGATTTTTTTTTTTTTTCCAAAATCAGACTTGACACCAGAGAGGCTGAATACCGCACTGAGTCAATGCGGTCTTAGCCTCTCTGGTGTCAACACTCTGTCTGATTTTGGATTTTTTTTTTTTTTCCAAAATCAGACTTGACACCAGAGAGGCTGAATACCGCACTGAGTCAATGCGGTCTTAGCCTCTCTGGTCTCAACACTCTGTCTGATTTTGGATTTTTTTTTTTTTTCCAAAATCAGACTTGACACCAGAGAGGCTGAATACCGCACTGAGTCAATGCGGAGAGAGGCTGAATACCGCACTGAGTCAATGCGGTCTTAGCCTCTCTGGTGTCAACACTCTGTCTGAATTTGGATTATTTATTTATTTTTTCCAAAATCAGACTTGACACCAGAGAGGCTGAATAACGCACTGAGTCAATGCGGTCTTAGCCTCTCTGGTCTCAACACTCTGTCTGATTTTGGATTTTTTTTTTTTTTTTTTCCAAAATCAGACTTGACACCAGAGAGGCTGAATACCGCACTGAGTCAATGCGGTCTTAGCCTCTCTGGTCTCAACACTCTGTCTGATTTTGGATTTTTTTTTTTTTTTTTCCAAAATCAGACTTGACACCAGAGAGGCTGAATAACGCACTGAGTCAATGCGGTCTTAGCCTCTCTGGTCTCAACACTCTGTCTGATTTTGGATTTTTTTTTTTTTTCCAAAATCAGACTTGACACCAGAGAGGCTGAATACCGCACTGAGTCAATGCGGTCTTAGCCTCTCTGGTCTCAACACTCTGTCTGATTTTGGATTATTATTATTTTTTTTCCAAAATCAGACTTGACACCAGAGAGGCTGAATACCGCACTGAGTCAATGCGGTCTTAGCCTCTCTGGTGTCAACACTCTGTCTGATTTTGGATTTTTTTTTTTTTTTTTCCAAAATCAGACTTGACACCAGAGAGGCTGAATACCGAACTGAGTCAATGCGGTCTTAGCCTCTCTGGTGTCAACACTCTGTCTGATTTTGGATTTTTTTTTTTTTTTTTCCAAAATCAGACTTGACACCAGAGAGGCTGAATACCGCACTGAGTCAATGCGGTCTTAGCCTCTCTGGTCTCAACACTCTGTCTGATTTTGGATTTTTTTTTTTTTTTTTTTCCCAAAATCAGACTTGACACCAGAGAGGCTGAATACCGCACTGAGTCAATGCGGTCTTAGCCTCTCTGGTGTCAACACTCTGTCTGATTTTGGATTTTTTTTTTTTTTTTTCCAAAATCAGACTTGACACCAGAGAGGCTGAATACCGCACTGAGTCAATGCGGTCTTAGCCTCTCTGGTCTCAACACTCTGTCTGATTTTGGATTTTTTTTTTTTTTTTCCCAAAATCAGACTTGACACCAGAGAGGCTGAATACCGCACTGAGTCAATGCGGTCTTAAATCAGACTTGACACCAGAGAGGCTGAATACCGCACTGAGTCAATGCGGTCTTAGCCTCTCTGGTGTCAACACTCTGTCTGATTTTGGATTTTTTTTTTTTTTCCAAAATCAGACTTGACACCAGAGAGGCTGAATAACGCACTGAGTCAATGCGGTCTTAGCCTCTCTGGTCTCAACACTCTGTCTGATTTTGGATTTTTTTTTTTTTTTTTTCCAAAATCAGACTTGACACCAGAGAGGCTGAATACCGCACTGAGTCAATGCGGTCTTAGCCTCTCTGGTCTCAACACTCTGTCTGATTTTGGATTATTATTATTTTTTTTCCAAAATCAGACTTGACACCAGAGAGGCTGAATACCGCACTGAGTCAATGCGGTCTTAGCCTCTCTGGTGTCAACACTCTGTCTGATTTTGGATTTTTTTTTTTTTTTTCCAAAATCAGACTTGACACCAGAGAGGCTGAATACCGCACTGAGTCAATTCCTCTCTGGTCTCAACACTCTGTCTGATTTTGGATTTTTTTTTTTTTTTTCCAAAATCAGACTTGACACCAGAGAGGCTGAATACCGAACTGAGTCAATGCAGTCTTAGCCTCTCTGGTGTCAACACTCTGTCTGATTTTGGATTTTTTTTTTTTTTTTTCCAAAATCAGACTTGACACCAGAGAGGCTGAATACCGCACTGAGTCAATGCGGTCTTAGCCTCTCTGGTCTCAACACTCTGTCTGATTTTGGATTTTTTTTTTTTTTTTTTTTCCCAAAATCAGACTTGACACCAGAGAGGCTGAATACCGCACTGAGTCAATGCGGTCTTAGCCTCTCTGGTGTCAACACTCTGTCTGATTTTTGATTTTTTTTTTTTTTTTTCCAAAATCAGACTTGACACCAGAGAGGCTGAATACCGCACTGAGTCAATGCGGTCTTAGCCTCTCTGGTCTCAACACTCTGTCTGATTTTGGATTTTTTTTTTTTTTTTTCCCAAAATCAGACTTGACACCAGAGAGGCTGAATACCGCACTGAGTCAATGCGGTCTTAAATCAGACTTGACACCAGAGAGGCTGAATACCGCACTGAGTCAATGCGGTCTTAGCCTCTCTGGTCTCAACACTCTGTCTGATTTTGGATTTTTTTTTTTTTTTTTTTCCCCAAAATCAGACTTGACACCAGAGAGGCTGAATACCGCACTGAGTCAATGCGGTCTTAGCCTCTCTGGTGTCAACACTCTGTCTGATTTTTGATTTTTTTTTTTTTTTTTCCAAAATCAGACTTGACACCAGAGAGGCTGAATACCGCACTGAGTCAATGCGGTCTTAGCCTCTCTGGTCTCAACACTCTGTCTGATTTTGGATTTTTTTTTTTTTTTTTCCCAAAATCAGACTTGACACCAGAGAGGCTGAATACCGCACTGAGTCAATGCGGTCTTAAATCAGACTTGACACCAGAGAGGCTGAATACCGCACTGAGTCAATGCGGTCTTAGCCTCTCTGGTGTCAACACTCTGTCTGATTTTGGATTTTTTTTTTTTTTTTCCCAAAATCAGACTTGACACCAGAGAGGCTGAATACCGCACTGAGTCAATGCGGTCTTAGCCTCTCTGGTGTCAACACTCTGTCTGATTTTGGATTTTTTTTTTTTTTTCCAAAATCAGACTTGACACCAGAGAGGCTGAATACCGCACTGAGTCAATGCGGTCTTAGCCTCTCTGGTGTCAACACTCTGTCTGATTTTGGATTTTTTTTTTTTTTTCCAAAATCAGACTTGACACCAGCGAGGCTGAATACCACACTGAGTCAATGCGGTCTTAGCCTCTCTGGTGTCAACACTCTGTCTGATTTTGGATTTTTTTTTTTTTTTTCCAAAATCAGACTTGACACCAGAGAGGCTGAATACCGCACTGAGTCAATGCGGTCTTAGCCTCTCTGGTCTCAACACTCTGTCTGATTTTGGATTTTTTTTTTTTTTTTTTTCCAAAATCAGACTTGACACCAGAGAGGCTGAATACCGCACTGAGTCAATGCGGTCTTAGCCTCTCTGGTGTCAACACTCTGTCTGATTTTGGATTTTTTTTTTTTTTCCAAAATCAGACTTGACACCAGAGAGGCTGAATACCGCACTGAGTCAATGCGGTCTTAGCCTCTCTGGTGTCAACACTCTGTCTGATTTTGGATTTTTTTTTTTTTTTCCAAAATCAGACTTGACACCAGAGAGGCTGAATACCGCACTGAGTCAATGCGGTCTTAGCCTCTCTGGTCTCAACACTCTGTCTGATTTTGGATTTTTTTTTTTTTTTCCAAAATCAGACTTGACACCAGAGAGGCTGAATACCGCACTGAGTCAATGCGGTCTTAGCCTCTCTGGTGTCAACACTCTGTCTGAATTTGGATTATTTATTTATTTTTTCCAAAATCAGACTTGACACCAGAGAGGCTGAATAACGCACTGAGTCAATGCGGTCTTAGCCTCTCTGGTCTCAACACTCTGTCTGATTTTGGATTTTTTTTTTTTTTTTTTCCAAAATCAGACTTGACACCAGAGAGGCTGAATACCGCACTGAGTCAATGCGGTCTTAGCCTCTCTGGTCTCAACACTCTGTCTGATTTTGGATTTATTTATTTTTTTTCCAAAATCAGACTTGACACCAGAGAGGCTGAATAACGCACTGAGTCAATGCGGTCTTAGCCTCTCTGGTCTCAACACTCTGTCTGATTTTGGATTTTTTTTTTTTTTCCAAAATCAGACTTGACACCAGAGAGGCTGAATACCGCACTGAGTCAATGCGGTCTTAGCCTCTCTGGTCTCAACACTCTGTCTGATTTTGGATTATTATTATTTTTTTTCCAAAATCAGACTTGACACCAGAGAGGCTGAATACCGCACTGAGTCAATGCGGTCTTAGCCTCTCTGGTGTCAACACTCTGTCTGATTTTGGATTTTTTTTTTTTTTTTCCAAAATCAGACTTGACACCAGAGAGGCTGAATACCGCACTGAGTCAATGCGGTCTTAGCCTCTCTGGTCTCAACACTCTGTCTGATTTTGGATTTTTTTTTTTTTTTCCCAAAATCAGTCTTGACACCAGAGAGGCTGAATACCGAACTGAGTCAATGCGGTCTTAGCCTCTCTGGTGTCAACACTCTGTCTGATTTTGGATTTTTTTTTTTTTTTTTCCAAAATCAGACTTGACACCAGAGAGGCTGAATACCGAACTGAGTCAATGCGGTCTTAGCCTCTCTGGTGTCAACACTCTGTCTGATTTTGGATTTTTTTTTTTTTTTTTCCAAAATCAGACTTGACACCAGAGAGGCTGAATACCGCACTGAGTCAATGCGGTCTTAGCCTCTCTGGTCTCAACACTCTGTCTGATTTTGGATTTTTTTTTTTTTTTTTTTTCCCAAAATCAGACTTGACACCAGAGAGGCTGAATACCGCACTGAGTCAATGCGGTCTTAGCCTCTCTGGTGTCAACACTCTGTCTGATTTTTGATTTTTTTTTTTTTTTTTCCAAAAAGGCTGAATACCGCACTGAGTCAATGCGGTGTCTTAGGCTCTCTGGTCTCAACCCTCTGTCTGATTTTGGATTTTTTTTTTTTTTTTTTCCCAAAATCAGACTTGACACCAGAGAGGCTGAATACCGCACTGAGTCAATGCGGTCCTTAAATCAGACTTGGACACCAGAGAGGTCTGAATACGCACTGAGTCAATGTCGGTCTTAGCCCTCTCTGGTCTCAACACTCCTGTCTGATTTTGGATTTTTTTTTTTTTTTTTTTTTTTTCCCAAAATCAGACTTGACACCAGAGAGGCTGAATACCGCACTGAGACAATGCGGTCTTAGCCTCTCTGGTGTCAACTCTCTGTCTGATTTTGATTTTTTTTTTTTTTTCCCAAAATCTACTTGACACCGAGAGAGGCTGAATACCGCACTGAGTCAATGCGGTCTTAGCCTCTCTGGTCTCAACACTCTGTCTGATTTTGGATTTTTTTTTTTTTTTTCCAAAATCAGACTTGACACCAGAGAGGCTGAATACCGCACTGAGTCAATGCGGTCTAGCCCTCTGGTGTCACACTCTGTCTGATTTTGGATTTTTTTTTTTTTTCCAAAATCAGACTTGACACCAGAGAGGCTGAATAACGCACTGAGTCAATGCGGTCTTAGCCTCTCTGGTCTCAACACTCTGTCTTGATTTTGGATGTTTTTTTTTTTTTTTTTCCAAATCAGACTTGACACCAGAGAGGCTGAATACCGCACTGAGTCAATGCGGTCTTAGCCTCTCTGGTCTCAACACTCTGTCTGATTTTGGATTATTATTATTTTTTTTCCAAAATCAGACTTGACACCAGAGAGGCTGAATACCGCACTGAGTCAATGCGGTCTTAGCCTCTCTGGTAGTCAACACTCTGTCTGATTTTGGATTTTTTTTTTTTTTTTTCCAAAATCAGACTTGACACCAGAGAGGCTGAATACCGCACTGAGTCAATGCGGTCTTAGCCTCTCTGGTCTCAACACTCTGTCTGATTTTGGATTTTTTTTTTTTTTTTCCAAAAATCAGACTTGACACCAGAGAGGCTGAATACCGAACTGAGTCAATGCGGTCTTAGCCTCTCTGGTGTCAACACTCTGTCTGATTTTGGATTTTTTTTTTTTTTTTCCAAAATCAGACTTGACACAGAGAGGCTGAATACCGCACTGAGTCAATGCGGTCTTAGCCTCTCTGGTCTCAACACTCTGTCTGATTTTGGATTTTTTTTTTTTTTTTTTTTTCCAAAATCAGACTTGACACCAGAGAGGCTGAATACCGCACTGAGTCAATAGCGGTCTTAGCCTCTCTGGTGTCAACACTCTGTCTGATTTTGGATTTTTTTTTTTTTTTTTTCCAAAATCAGACTTGACACCAGAGAGGCTGAATACCGCACTGAGTCAATGCGGTCTTAGCCTCTCTGGTCTCAACACTCTGTCTGATTTTGGATTTTTTTTTTTTTTTTTCCCAAAATCAGACTTGACACAGAGAGGCTGAATACCGCACTGAGTCAATGCGGTCTTAAATCAGACTTGACACCAGAGAGGCTGAATACCGCACTGAGTCAATGCGGTCTTAGCCTCTCTGGTCTCAACACTCTGTCTGATTTTTGGATTTTTTTTTTTTTTTTTTTTTCCTAAAATCAGACTTGACACCAGAGGAGGCTGAATACCGCACTGAGACATGCGGTCTTAGCCTCTCTGGTGTCAACACTCTGTCTGATTTTGGATTTTTTTTTTTTTTTCCCAAAATCAGACTTGACACCAGAGAGGCTGAATACCGCACTGAGTCAATGCGGTCTTAGCCTCTCTGGTCTCAACACTCTGTCTGATTTTGGATTTTTTTTTTTTTTTCCAAAATCAGACTTGACACCAGAGAGGCTGAATACCGCACTGAGTCAATGCGGTCTTAGCCTCTCTGGTGTCAACACTCTGTCTGATTTTGGATTTTTTTTTTTTTTTTCCAAAATCAGACTTGACACCAGAGAGGCTGAATACCGCACTGAGTCAATGCGGTCTTAGCCTCTCTGGTGTCAACACTCTGTCTGATTTTGGATTTTTTTTTCTTTTCCAAAATCAGACTTGACACCAGAGAGGCTGAATACCGCACTGAGTCAATGCGGTCTTAGCCTCTCTGGTCTCAACACTCTGTCTGATTTTGGATTTTTTTTTTTTTTCCCAAATCAGACTTGACACCAGAGAGGCTGAATACCGCACTTGAGTCAATGCGGTCTTAGCCTCTCTGGTGTCAACACTCTGTCTGAATTTGGATTTTTTTTTTTTTTTTCCAAAATCAGACTTGACACCAGAGAGGCTGAATAACGCACTGAGTCAATGCGGTCTTAGCCTCTCTGGTCTCAACACTCTGTCTGATTTTGGATTTTTTTTTTTTTTTTCCAAAATCAGACTTGACACCAGAGAGGCTGAATACCGCACTGAGTCAATGCAGTCTTAGCCTCTCTGGTCTCAACACTCTGTCTGATTTTGGATTATTATTATTTTTTTCCAAAATCAGACTTGACACCAGAGAGGCTGAATAACGCACTGAGTCAATGCGGTCTTAGCCTCTCTGGTCTCAACACTCTGTCTGATTTTGGATTTTTTTTTTTTTTTTCCAAAATCAGACTTGACACCAGAGAGGCTGAATACCGCACTGAGTCAATGCGGTCTTAGCCTCTCTGGTCTCAACACTCTGTCTGATTTTGGATTATTATTATTTTTTTTCCAAAATCAGACTTGACACCAGAGAGGCTGACTACCGCACTGAGTCAATGCGGTCTTACCCTCTCTGGTGTCAACACTCTGTCTGATTTTGGATTTTTTTTTTTTTTTCCCAAAATCAGACTTGACACCAGAGAGGCTGAATACCGCACTGAGTCAATGCGGTCTTAGCCTCTCTGGTCTCAACACTCTGTCTGATTTTGGATTTTTTTTTTTTTTCCCCAAAATCAGACTTGACACCAGAGAGGCTGAATACCGCACTGAGTCAATGCGGTCTTAGCCTCTCTGGTCTCAACACTCTGTCTGATTTTGGATTTTTTTTTTTTTTTCCAAAATCAGACTTGACACCAGAGAGGCTGAATACCGCAGTCAATGCGGTCTTAGCCTCTCTGGTCTCAACACTCTGTCTGATTTTGGATTTTTTTTTTTTTTTTTTTTCCCAAAATCAGACTTGACACCAGAGAGGCTGAATACCGCACTGAGTCAATGCGGTCTTAGCCTCTCTGGTGTCAACACTCTGTCTGATTTTGGATTTTTTTTTTTTTTTCCAAAATCAGACTTGACACCAGAGAGGCTGAATACCGCACTGAGTCAATGCGGTCTTAGCCTCTCTGGTGTCAACACTCTGTCTGATTTTGGATTTTTTTTTCTTTTCCAAAATCAGACTTGACACCAGAGAGGCTGAATACCGCACTGAGTCAATGCGGTCTTAGCCTCTCTGGTCTCAACACTCTGTCTGATTTTGGATTTTTTTTTTTTTTTTCCAAAATCAGACTTGACACCAGAGAGGCTGAATACCGCACTGAGTCAATGCGGTCTTAGCCTCTCTGGTGTCAACACTCTGTCTGATTTTGGATTTTTTTTTTTTTTTTCCAAAATCAGACTTGACACCAGAGAGGCTGAATACCGCACTGAGTCAATGCGGTCTTAGCCTCTCTGGTCTCAACACTCTGTCTGATTTTGGATTTTTTTTTTTTTTTCCAAAATCAGACTTGACACCAGAGAGGCTGAATACCGCACTGAGTCAATGCGGTCTTAGCCTCTCTGGTCTCAACACTCTGTCTGATTTTGGATTTTTTTTTTTTTTCCAAAATCAGACTTGACACCAGAGAGGCTGAATACCGCACTGAGTCAATGCGGTCTTAGCCTCTCTGGTCTCAACACTCTGTCTGATTTTGGATTTTTTTTTTTTTTTTTCCAAAATCAGACTTGACACCAGAGAGGCTGAATACCGCACTGAGTCAATGCGGTCTTAGCCTCTCTGGTGTCAACACTCTGTCTGATTTTGGATTTTTTTTTTTTTTTTTCCAAAATCAGACTTGACACCAGAGAGGCTGAATACCGCACTGAGTCAATGCGGTCTTAGCCTCTCTGGTCTCAACACTCTGTCTGATTTTGGATTTTTTTTTTTTTTCCCAAAATCAGACTTGACACCAGAGAGGCTGAATACCGAACTGAGTCAATGCGGTCTTAGCCTCTCTGGTGTCAACACTCTGTCTGATTTTGGATTTTTTTTTTTTTTTTTCAAAAATCAGACTTGACACCAGAGAGGCTGAATACCGAACTGAGTCAATGCGGTCTTAGCCTCTCTGGTGTCAACACTCTGTCTGATTTTGGATTTTTTTTTTTTTTTTTCCAAAATCAGACTTGACACCAGAGAGGCTGAATACCGCACTGAGTCAATGCGGTCTTAGCCTCTCTGGTCTCAACACTCTGTCTGATTTTGGATTTTTTTTTTTTTTTTTTTTTCCCAAAATCAGACTTGACACCAGAGAGGCTGAATACCGCACTGAGTCAATGCGGTCTTAGCCTCTCTGGTGTCAACACTCTGTCTGATTTTTGATTTTTGATTTTTTTTTTCCAAAATCAGACTTGACACCAGAGAGGCTGAATACCGCACTGAGTCAATGCGGTCTTAGCCTCTCTGGTCTCAACACTCTGTCTGATTTTGGATTTTTTTTTTTTTTCCCCAAAATCAGACTTGACACCAGAGAGGCTGAATACCGCACTGAGTCAATGCGGTCTTAAATCAGACTTGACACCAGAGAGGCTGAATACCGCACTGAGTCAATGCGGTCTTAGCCTCTCTGGTCTCAACACTCTGTCTGATTTTGGATTTTTTTTTTTTTTTTTTTTCCCAAAATCAGACTTGACACCAGAGAGGCTGAATACCGCACTGAGACAATGCGGTCTTAGCCTCTCTGGTGTCAACACTCTGTCTGATTTTGGATTTTTTTTTTTTTTTCCCAAAATCAGACTTGACACCAGAGAGGCTGAATACCGCACTGAGTCAATGCGGTCTTAGCCTCTCTGGTCTCAACACTCTGTCTGATTTTGGATTTTTTTTTTTTTTTCCAAAATCAGACTTGACACCAGAGAGGCTGAATACCGCACTGAGTCAATGCGGTCTTAGCCTCTCTGGTGTCAACACTCTGTCTGATTTTGGATTTTTTTTTTTTTTTCCAAAATCAGACTTGACACCAGAGAGGCTGAATAACGCACTGAGTCAATGCGGTCTTAGCCTCTCTGGTCTCAACACTCTGTCTGATTTTGGATTTTTTTTTTTTTTTTTCCAAAATCAGACTTGACACCAGAGAGGCTGAATACCGCACTGAGTCAATGCGGTCTTAGCCTCTCTGGTCTCAACACTCTGTCTGATTTTGGATTATTATTATTTTTTTTCCAAAATCAGACTTGACACCAGAGAGGCTGAATACCGCACTGAGTCAATGCGGTCTTAGCCTCTCTGGTGTCAACACTCTGTCTGATTTTGGATTTTTTTTTTTTTTTTCCAAAATCAGACTTGACACCAGAGAGGCTGAATACCGCACTGAGTCAATGCGGTCTTAGCCTCTCTGGTCTCAACACTCTGTCTGATTTTGGATTTTTTTTTTTTTTTTCCAAAATCAGACTTGACACCAGAGAGGCTGAATACCGAACTGAGTCAATGCGGTCTTAGCCTCTCTGGTGTCAACACTCTGTCTGATTTTGGATTTTTTTTTTTTTTTTCCAAAATCAGACTTGACACCAGAGAGGCTGAATACCGCACTGAGTCAATGCGGTCTTAGCCTCTCTGGTCTCAACACTCTGTCTGATTTTGGATTTTTTTTTTTTTTTTTTTTCCCAAAATCAGACTTGACACCAGAGAGGCTGAATACCGCACTGAGTCAATGCGGTCTTAGCCTCTCTGGTGTCAACACTCTGTCTGATTTTGGATTTTTTTTTTTTTTTTTCCAAAATCAGACTTGACACCAGAGAGGCTGAATACCGCACTGAGTCAATGCGGTCTTAGCCTCTCTGGTCTCAACACTCTGTCTGATTTTGGATTTTTTTTTTTTTTTTTCCCAAAATCAGACTTGACACCAGAGAGGCTGAATACCGCACTGAGTCAATGCGGTCTTAAATCAGACTTGACACCAGAGAGGCTGAATACCGCACTGAGTCAATGCGGTCTTAGCCTCTCTGGTCTCAACACTCTGTCTGATTTTGGATTTTTTTTTTTTTTTTTTTCCTAAAATCAGACTTGACACCAGAGAGGCTGAATACCGCACTGAGACAATGCGGTCTTAGCCTCTCTGGTGTCAACACTCTGTCTGATTTTGGATTTTTTTTTTTTTTCCCAAAATCAGACTTGACACCAGAGAGGCTGAATACCGCACTGAGTCAATGCGGTCTTAGCCTCTCTGGTCTCAACACTCTGTCTGATTTTGGATTTTTTTTTTTTTTTCCAAAATCAGACTTGACACCAGAGAGGCTGAATACCGCACTGAGTCAATGCGGTCTTAGCCTCTCTGGTCTCAACACTCTGTCTGATTTTGGATTTTTTTTTTTTTTTTTTTCCAAAATCAGACTTGACACCAGAGAGGCTGAATACCGCACTGAGTCAATGCGGTCTTAGCCTCTCTGGTGTCAACACTCTGTCTGATTTTGGATTTTTTTTTTTTTTTCCAAAATCAGACTTGACACCAGAGAGGCTGAATACCGCACTGAGTCAATGCGGTCTTAGCCTCTCTGGTGTCAACACTCTGTCTGATTTTGGATTTTTTTTTCTTTTCCAAAATCAGACTTGACACCAGAGAGGCTGAATACCGCACTGAGTCAATGCGGTCTTAGCCTCTCTGGTCTCAACACTCTGTCTGATTTTGGATTTTTTTTTTTTTTCCAAAATCAGACTTGACACCAGAGAGGCTGAATACCGCACTGAGTCAATGCGGTCTTAGCCTCTCTGGTGTCAACACTCTGTCTGAATTTGGATTTTTTTTTTTTTTTTCCAAAATCAGACTTGACACCAGAGAGGCTGAATAACGCACTGAGTCAATGCGGTCTTAGCCTCTCTGGTCTCAACACTCTGTCTGATTTTGGATTTTTTTTTTTTTTTTTCCAAAATCAGACTTGACACCAGAGAGGCTGAATACCGCACTGAGTCAATGCAGTCTTAGCCTCTCTGGTCTCAACACTCTGTCTGATTTTGGATTATTATTATTTTTTTCCAAAATCAGACTTGACACCAGAGAGGCTGAATAACGCACTGAGTCAATGCGGTCTTAGCCTCTCTGGTCTCAACACTCTGTCTGATTTTGGATTTTTTTTTTTTTTTCCAAAATCAGACTTGACACCAGAGAGGCTGAATACCGCACTGAGTCAATGCGGTCTTAGCCTCTCTGGTCTCAACACTCTGTCTGATTTTGGATTATTATTATTTTTTTTCCAAAATCAGACTTGACACCAGAGAGGCTGACTACCGCACTGAGTCAATGCGGTCTTACCCTCTCTGGTGTCAACACTCTGTCTGATTTTGGATTTTTTTTTTTTTTTTCCCAAAATCAGACTTGACACCAGAGAGGCTGAATACCGCACTGAGTCAATGCGGTCTTAGCCTCTCTTGTCTCAACACTCTGTCTGATTTTGGATTTTTTTTTTTTTTTCCCAAAATCAGACTTGACACCAGAGAGGCTGAATACCGCACTGAGTCAATGCGGTCTTAGCCTCTCTGGTCTCAACACTCTGTCTGATTTTGGATTTTTTTTTTTTTTTCCAAAATCAGACTTGACACCAGAGAGGCTGAATACCGCACTGAGTCAATGCGGTCTTAGCCTCTCTGGTCTCAACACTCTGTCTGATTTTGGATTTTTTTTTTTTTTTTTTTCCAAAATCAGACTTGACACCAGAGAGGCTGAATACCGCACTGAGTCAATGCGGTCTTAGCCTCTCTGGTGTCAACACTCTGTCTGATTTTGGATTTTTTTTTTTTTTCCAAAATCAGACTTGACACCAGAGAGGCTGAATACCGCACTGAGTCAATGCGGTCTTAGCCTCTCTGGTGTCAACACTCTGTCTGATTTTGGATTTTTTTTTCTTTTCCAAAATCAGACTTGACACCAGAGAGGCTGAATACCGCACTGAGTCAATGCGGTCTTAGCCTCTCTGGTCTCAACACTCTGTCTGATTTTGGATTTTTTTTTTTTTTCCAAAATCAGACTTGACACCAGAGAGGCTGAATACCGCACTGAGTCAATGCGGTCTTAGCCTCTCTGGTCTCAACACTCTGTCTGATTTTGGATTTTTTTTTTTTTTTCCAAAATCAGACTTGACACCAGAGAGGCTGAATACCGCACTGAGTCAATGCGGTCTTAGCCTCTCTGGTCTCAACACTCTGTCTGATTTTGGATTTTTTTTTTTTTTTTTTTCCAAAATCAGACTTGACACCAGAGAGGCTGAATACCGCACTGAGTCAATGCGGTCTTAGCCTCTCTGGTGTCAACACTCTGTCTGATTTTGGATTTTTTTTTTTTTTCCAAAATCAGACTTGACACCAGAGAGGCTGAATACCGCACTGAGTCAATGCGGTCTTAGCCTCTCTGGTGTCAACACTCTGTCTGATTTTGGATTTTTTTTTCTTTTCCAAAATCAGACTTGACACCAGAGAGGCTGAATACCGCACTGAGTCAATGCGGTCTTAGCCTCTCTGGTCTCAACACTCTGTCTGATTTTGGATTTTTTTTTTTTTTTCCAAAATCAGACTTGACACCAGAGAGGCTGAATACCGCACTGAGTCAATGCGGTCTTAGCCTCTCTGGTGTCAACACTCTGTCTGAATTTGGATTTTTTTTTTTTTTTTTCCAAAATCAGACTTGACACCAGAGAGGCTGAATAACGCACTGAGTCAATGCGGTCTTAGCCTCTCTGGTCTCAACACTCTGTCTGATTTTGGATTTTTTTTTTTTTTTTTCCAAAATCAGACTTGACACCAGAGAGGCTGAATACCGCACTGAGTCAATGCAGTCTTAGCCTCTCTGGTCTCAACACTCTGTCTGATTTTGGATTATTATTATTTTTTTCCAAAATCAGACTTGACACCAGAGAGGCTGAATAACGCACTGAGTCAATGCGGTCTTAGCCTCTCTGGTCTCAACACTCTGTCTGATTTTGGATTTTTTTTTTTTTTTCCAAAATCAGACTTGACACCAGAGAGGCTGAATACCGCACTGAGTCAATGCGGTCTTAGCCTCTCTGGTCTCAACACTCTGTCTGATTTTGGATTATTATTATTTTTTTTCCAAAATCAGACTTGACACCAGAGAGGCTGACTACCGCACTGAGTCAATGCGGTCTTACCCTCTCTGGTGTCAACACTCTGTCTGATTTTGGATTTTTTTTTTTTTTTCCCAAAATCAGACTTGACACCAGAGAGGCTGAATACCGCACTGAGTCAATGCGGTCTTAGCCTCTCTTGTCTCAACACTCTGTCTGATTTTGGATTTTTTTTTTTTTTTCCCAAAATCAGACTTGACACCAGAGAGGCTGAATACCGCACTGAGTCAATGCGGTCTTAGCCTCTCTGGTCTCAACACTCTGTCTGATTTTGGATTTTTTTTTTTTTTTCCAAAATCAGACTTGACACCAGAGAGGCTGAATACCCCACTGAGTCAATGCGGTCTTAGCCTCTCTGGTCTCAACACTCTGTCTGATTTTGGATTTTTTTTTTTTTTTTTTTCCAAAATCAGACTTGACACCAGAGAGGCTGAATACCGCACTGAGTCAATGCGGTCTTAGCCTCTCTGGTGTCAACACTCTGTCTGATTTTGGATTTTTTTTTTTTTTCCAAAATCAGACTTGACACCAGAGAGGCTGAATACCGCACTGAGTCAATGCGGAATTAGCCTCTCTGGTGTCAACACTCTGTCTGATTTTGGATTTTTTTTTCTTTTCCAAAATCAGACTTGACACCAGAGAGGCTGAATACCGCACTGAGTCAATGCGGTCTTAGCCTCTCTGGTCTCAACACTCTGTCTGATTTTGGATTTTTTTTTTTTTTCCAAAATCAGACTTGACACCAGAGAGGCTGAATACCGCACTGAGTCAATGCGGTCTTAGCCTCTCTGGTGTCAACACTCTGTCTGAATTTGGATTTTTTTTTTTTTTTTCCAAAATCAGACTTGACACCAGAGAGGCTGAATAACGCACTGAGTCAATGCGGTCTTAGCCTCTCTGGTCTCAACACTCTGTCTGATTTTGGATTTTTTTTTTTTTTTTTCCAAAATCAGACTTGACACCAGAGAGGCTGAATACCGCACTGAGTCAATGCAGTCTTAGCCTCTCTGGTCTCAACACTCTGTCTGATTTTGGATTATTATTATTTTTTTCCAAAATCAGACTTGACACCAGAGAGGCTGAATAACGCACTGAGTCAATGCGGTCTTAGCCTCTCTGGTCTCAACACTCTGTCTGATTTTGGATTTTTTTTTTTTTTTCCAAAATCAGACTTGACACCAGAGAGGCTGAATACCGCACTGAGTCAATGCGGTCTTAGCCTCTCTGGTCTCAACACTCTGTCTGATTTTGGATTATTATTATTTTTTTTCCAAAATCAGACTTGACACCAGAGAGGCTGACTACCGCACTGAGTCAATGCGGTCTTACCCTCTCTGGTGTCAACACTCTGTCTGATTTTGGATTTTTTTTTTTTTTTCCCAAAATCAGACTTGACACCAGAGAGGCTGAATACCGCACTGAGTCAATGCGGTCTTAGCCTCTCTGGTCTCAACACTCTGTCTGATTTGGGATTTTTTTTTTTTTTTCCAAAATCAGACTTGACACCAGAGAGGCTGAATACCGCACTGAGTCAATGCGGTCTTAGCCTCTCTGGTGTCAACACTCTGTCAGATTTTGGATTTTTTTTTTTTTTCCAAAATCAGACTTGACACCAGAGAGGCTGAATACCACACTGAGTCAATGCGGTCTTAGCCTCTCTGGTGTCAACACTCTGTCTGATTTTGGATTTTTTTTTTTTTTTTTTCCAAAATCAGACTTGACACCAGAGAGGCTGAATACCGCACTGAGTCAATGCGGTCTTAGCCTCTCTGGTCTCAACACTCTGTCTGATTTTGGATTTTTTTTTTTTTTTTTTTTCCAAAATCAGACTTGACACCAGAGAGGCTGAATACTGCACTGAGTCAATGCGGTCTTAGCCTCTCTGGTGTCAACACTCTGTCTGATTTTGGATTTTTTTTTTTTTTTCCAAAATCAGACTTGACACCAGAGAGGCTGAATACCGCACTGAGTCAATGCGGTCTTAGCCTCTCTGGTCTCAACACTCCGTCTGATTTTGGATTTTTTTTTTTTTTCCAAAATCAGACTTGACACCAGAGAGGCTGAATACCGCACTGAGTCAATGCGGTCTTAGCCTCTCTGGTGTCAACACTCTGTCTGATTTTTGATTTTTGATTTTTTTTTTCTAAAATCAAACTTGACACCAGAGAGGCTGAATACCGCACTGAGTCAATGCGGTCTTAGCCTCTCTGGTGTCAACACTCTGTCTGATTTTGGATTTTTTTTTTTTTTCCAAAATCAGACTTGACACCAGAGAGGCTGAATACCGCACTGAGTCAATGCGGTCTTAGCCTCTCTGGTCTCAACACTCTGTCTGATTTTGGATTTTTTTTTTTTTTTCCAAAATCAGACTTGACACCAGAGAGGCTGAATACCGCACTGAGTCAATGCGGTCTTAGCCTCGCTGGTCTCAACACTCTGTCTGATTTTGGATTATTATTATTTTTTTTCCAAAATCAGACTTGACACCAGAGAGGCTGAATACCGCACTGAGTCAATGCGGTCTTAGCCTCTCTGGTGTCAACACTCTGTCTGATTTTGGATTTTTTTTTTTTTTTTTTTAAATCAGACTTGACACCAGAGAGGCTGAATACCGCACTGAGTCAATGCGGTCTTACCCTCTCTGGTGTCAACACTCTGTCTGATTTTGGATTTTTTTTTTTTTTTCCCAAAATCAGACTTGACACCAGAGAGGCTGAATACCGCACTGAGTCAATGCGGTCTTAGCCTCTCTGGTCTCAACACTCTGTCTGATTTGGGATTTTTTTTTTTTTTTCCAAAATCAGACTTGACACCAGAGAGGCTGAATACCGCACTGAGTCAATGCGGTCTTAGCCTCTCTGGTGTCAACACTCTGTCAGATTTTGGATTTTTTATTTTTTTCCAAAATCAGACTTGACACCAGAGAGGCTGAATACCACACTGAGTCAATGCGGTCTTAGCCTCTCTGGTGTCAACACTCTGTCTGATTTTGGATTTTTTTTTTTTTTTTTCCAAAATCAGACTTGACACCAGAGAGGCTGAATACCGCACTGAGTCAATGCGGTCTTAGCCTCTCTGGTCTCAACACTCTGTCTGATTTTGGATTTTTTTTTTTTTTTTTTTTCCAAAATCAGACTTGACACCAGAGAGGCTGAATACTGCACTGAGTCAATGCGGTCTTAGCCTCTCTGGTGTCAACACTCTGTCTGATTTTGGATTTTTTTTTTTTTTTCCAAAATCAGACTTGACACCAGAGAGGCTGAATACCGCACTGAGTCAATGCGGTCTTAGCCTCTCTGGTCTCAACACTCCGTCTGATTTTGGATTTTTTTTTTTTTTCCAAAATCAGACTTGACACCAGAGAGGCTGAATACCGCACTGAGTCAATGCGGTCTTAGCCTCTCTGGTGTCAACACTCTGTCTGATTTTTGATTTTTGATTTTTTTTTTTCTAAAATCAAACTTGACACCAGAGAGGCTGAATACCGCACTGAGTCAATGCGGTCTTAGCCTCTCTGGTGTCAACACTCTGTCTGATTTTGGATTTTTTTTTTTTTTCCAAAATCAGACTTGACACCAGAGAGGCTGAATACCGCACTGAGTCAATGCGGTCTTAGCCTCTCTGGTCTCAACACTCTGTCTGATTTTGGATTTTTTTTTTTTTTTCCAAAATCAGACTTGACACCAGAGAGGCTGAATACCGCACTGAGTCAATGCGGTCTTAGCCTCGCTGGTCTCAACACTCTGTCTGATTTTGGATTATTATTATTTTTTTTCCAAAATCAGACTTGACACCAGAGAGGCTGAATACCGCACTGAGTCAATGCGGTCTTAGCCTCTCTGGTGTCAACACTCTGTCTGATTTTGGATTTTTTTTTTTTTTTTTTTAAATCAGACTTGACACCAGAGAGGCTGAATACCGCACTGAGTCAATGCGGTCTTAGCCTCTCTGGTCTCAACACTCTGTCTGATTTTGGATTTTTTTTTTTTTTTTCCCCCAAAATCAGACTTGACACCAGAGAGGCTGAATACCGCACTGAGTCAATGCGGTCTTAGCCTCTCTGGTCTCAACACTCTGTCTGATTTTGGATTTTTTTTTTTTTCCAAAATCAGACTTGACACCAGAGAGGCTGAATACCGCACTGAGTCAATGCGGTCTTAGCCTCTCTGGTGTCAACACTCTGTCTGATTTTTGATTTTTTTTTTTTTTTTTTCCAAAATCAGACTTGACACCAGAGAGGCTGAATACCACACTGAGTCAATGCGGTCTTAGCCTCTCTGGTGTCAACACTCTGTCTAAATTTGGATTTTTTTTTTTTTTTTTTCCAAGATCAGACTTGACACCAGAGAGGCTGAATACCGCACTGAGTCAATGCGGTCTTAGCCTCTCTGGTCTCAACACTGTCTGATTTTGGATTTTTTTTTTTTTTTCCAAAATCAGACTTGACACCAGAGAGGCTGAATACCGCACTGAGTCAATGCGGTCTTAGCCTCTCTGGTGTCAAACTCTGTCTGATTTTGGATTTTTTTTTTTTTCCAAAATCAGACTTCACACCAGAGAGGCTGAATACCACACTGAGTCAATGCGGTCTTAGCCTCTCTGGTGTCAACACTCTGTCTGATTTTGGATTTTTTTTTTTTTTTTCCAAAATCAGACTTGACACCAGAGAGGCTGAATACCGCACTGAGTCAATGCGGTCTTAGCCTCTCTGGTGTCAACACTCTGTCTGATTTTTGATTTTTTTTTTTTTTTTTCAAAATCAAACTTGACACCAGAGAGGCTGAATACCGCACTGAGTCAATGCGGTCTTAGCCTCTCTGGTGTCAACACTCTGTCTGATTTTGGATTTTTTTTTTTTTTCCAAAATCAGACTTGACACCAGAGAGGCTGAATACCACACTGAGTCAATGCGGTCTTAGCCTCTCTGGTGTCAACACTCTGTCTGAATTTGGATTTTTTTTTTTTTTTTCCAAAATCAGACTTGACACCAGAGAGGCTGAATAACGCACTGAGTCAATGCGGTCTTAGCCTCTCTGGTCTCAACACTCTGTCTGATTTTGGATTTTTTTTTTTTTTTTTCCAAAATCAGACTTGACACCAGAGAGGCTGAATACCGCACTGAGTCAATGCAGTCTTAGCCTCTCTGGTCTCAACACTCTGTCTGATTTTGGATTATTATTATTTTTTTCCAAAATCAGACTTGACACCAGAGAGGCTGAATAACGCACTGAGTCAATGCGGTCTTAGCCTCTCTGGTCTCAACACTCTGTCTGATTTTGGATTTTTTTTTTTTTTTCCAAAATCAGACTTGACACCAGAGAGGCTGAATACCGCACTGAGTCAATGCGGTCTTAGCCTCTCTGGTCTCAACACTCTGTCTGATTTTGGATTATTATTATTTTTTTTCCAAAATCAGACTTGACACCAGAGAGGCTGACTACCGCACTGAGTCAATGCGGTCTTACCCTCTCTGGTGTCAACACTCTGTCTGATTTTGGATTTTTTTTTTTTTTTCCCAAAATCAGACTTGACACCAGAGAGGCTGAATACCGCACTGAGTCAATGCGGTCTTAGCCTCTCTGGTCTCAACACTCTGTCTGATTTGGGATTTTTTTTTTTTTTTCCAAAATCAGACTTGACACCAGAGAGGCTGAATACCGCACTGAGTCAATGCGGTCTTAGCCTCTCTGGTCTCAACACTCTGTCTGATTTTGGATTTTTTTTTTTTTTTTTTTTCCAAAATCAGACTTGACACCAGAGAGGCTGAATACCGCACTGAGTCAATGCGGTCTTAGCCTCTCTGGTGTCAACACTCTGTCTGATTTTGGATTTTTTTTTTTTTTTCCAAAATCAGACTTGACACCAGAGAGGCTGAATACCGCACTGAGTCAATGCGGTCTTAGCCTCTCTGGTCTCAACACTCCGTCTGATTTTGGATTTTTTTTTTTTTTCCAAAATCAGACTTGACACCAGAGAGGCTGAATACCGCACTGAGTCAATGCGGTCTTAGCCTCTCTGGTGTCAACACTCTGTCTGATTTTTGATTTTTGATTTTTTTTTTTCTAAAATCAAACTTGACACCAGAGAGGCTGAATACCGCACTGAGTCAATGCGGTCTTAGCCTCTCTGGTGTCAACACTCTGTCTGATTTTGGATTTTTTTTTTTTTTCCAAAATCAGACTTGACACCAGAGAGGCTGAATACCGCACTGAGTCAATGCGGTCTTAGCCTCTCTGGTCTCAACACTCTGTCTGATTTTGGATTTTTTTTTTTTTTTCCAAAATCAGACTTGACACCAGAGAGGCTGAATACCGCACTGAGTCAATGCGGTCTTAGCCTCGCTGGTCTCAACACTCTGTCTGATTTTGGATTATTATTATTTTTTTTCCAAAATCAGACTTGACACCAGAGAGGCTGAATACCGCACTGAGTCAATGCGGTCTTAGCCTCTCTGGTGTCAACACTCTGTCTGATTTTGGATTTTTTTTTTTTTTTTTTTAAATCAGACTTGACACCAGAGAGGCTGAATACCGCACTGAGTCAATGCGGTCTTAGCCTCTCTGGTCTCAACACTCTGTCTGATTTTGGATTTTTTTTTTTTTTTTCCCCCCAAAATCAGACTTGACACCAGAGAGGCTGAATACCGCACTGAGTCAATGCGGTCTTAGCCTCTCTGGTGTCAACACTCTGTCTGATTTTGGATTTTTTTTTTTTTTTTCCAAAATCAGACTTGACACCAGAGAGGCTGAATACCGCACTGAGTCAATGCGGTCTTAGCCTCTCTGGTCTCAACACTCTGTCTGATTTTGGATTTTTTTTTTTTCCAAAATCAGACTTGACACCAGAGAGGCTGAATACTGCACTGAGTCAATGCGGTCTTAGCCTCTCTGGTGTCAACACTCTGTCTGATTTTTGATTTTTTTTTTTTTTTTTTCCAAAATCAGACTTGACACCAGAGAGGCTGAATACCACACTGAGTCAATGCGGTCTTAGCCTCTCTGGTGTCAACACTCTGTCTAAATTTGGATTTTTTTTTTTTTTTTTTCCAAGATCAGACTTGACACCAGAGAGGCTGAATACCGCACTGAGTCAATGCGGTCTTAGCCTCTCTGGTCTCAACACTGTCTGATTTTGGATTTTTTTTTTTTTTTCCAAAATCAGACTTGACACCAGAGAGGCTGAATACCGCACTGAGTCAATGCGGTCTTAGCCTCTCTGGTGTCAAACTCTGTCTGATTTTGGATTTTTTTTTTTTTCCAAAATCAGACTTCACACCAGAGAGGCTGAATACCACACTGAGTCAATGCGGTCTTAGCCTCTCTGGTGTCAACACTCTGTCTGATTTTGGATTTTTTTTTTTTTTTTCCAAAATCAGACTTGACACCAGAGAGGCTGAATACCGCACTGAGTCAATGCGGTCTTAGCCTCTCTGGTGTCAACACTCTGTCTGATTTTTGATTTTTTTTTTTTTTTTTCAAAATCAAACTTGACACCAGAGAGGCTGAATACCGCACTGAGTCAATGCGGTCTTAGCCTCTCTGGTGTCAACACTCTGTCTGATTTTGGATTTTTTTTTTTTTTCCAAAATCAGACTTGACACCAGAGAGGCTGAATACCACACTGAGTCAATGCGGTCTTAGCCTCTCTGGTGTCAACACTCTGTCTGAATTTGGATTATTATTATTTTTTTCCAAAATCAGACTTGACACCAGAGAGGCTGAATAACGCACTGAGTCAATGCGGTCTTAGCCTCTCTGGTCTCAACACTCTGTCTGATTTTGGATTTTTTTTTTTTTTTTTTCCAAAATCAGACTTGACACCAGAGAGGCTGAATACCGCACTGAGTCAATGCGGTCTTAGCCTCTCTGGTCTCAACACTCTGTCTGATTTTGGATTATTTATTTATTTTCCAAAATCAGACTTGACACCAGAGAGGCTGAATAACGCACTGAGTCAATGCGGTCTTAGCCTCTCTGGTCTCAACACTCTGTCTGATTTTGGATTTTTTTTTTTTTTTCCAAAATCAGACTTGACACCAGAGAGGCTGAATACCGCACTGAGTCAATGCGGTCTTAGCCTCTCTGGTCTCAACACTCTGTCTGATTTTGGATTATTATTATTTTTTTTCCAAAATCAGACTTGACACCAGAGAGGCTGAATACCGCACTGAGTCAATGCGGTCTTAGCCTCTCTGGTGTCAACACTCTGTCTGATTTTGGATTTTTTTTTTTTTTTTTTCAAAATCAGACTTGACACCAGAGAGGCTGAATACCGCACTGAGTCAATGCGGTCTTAGCCTCTCTGGTCTCAACACTCTGTCTGATTTTGGATTATTATTTTTTTTTTTCCAAAATCAGACTTGACACCAGAGAGGCTGAATACCGCACTGAGTCAATGCGGTCTTAGCCTCTCTGGTGTCAACACTCTGTCTGATTTTGGATTTTTTTTTTTTTTTTTTCAAAATCAGACTTGACACCAGAGAGGCTGAATACCGCACTGAGTCAATGCGGTCTTAGCCTCTCTGGTCTCAACACTCTGTCTGATTTTGGATTTTTTTTTTTTTTCCCCCAAAATCAGACTTGACACCAGAGAGGCTGAATACCGCACTGAGTCAATGCGGTCTTAGCCTCTCTTGTGTCAACACTCTGTCTGATTTTGGATTTTTTTTTTTTTTTTCCAAAATCAGACTTGACACCAGAGAGGCTGAATACCGCACTGAGTCAATGCGGTCTTAGCCTCTCTGGTCTCAACACTCTGTCTGATTTTGGATTTTTTTTTTTTTTCCAAAATCAGACTTGACACCAGAGAGGCTGAATACCGCACTGAGTCAATGCGGTCTTAGCCTCTCTGGTGTCAACACTCTGTCTGATTTTTGATTTTTTTTTTTTTTTTTCAAAAATCAGACTTGACACCAGAGAGGCTGAATACCACACTGAGTCAATGCGGTCTTAGCCTCTCTGGTGTCAACACTCTGTCTGATTTTGGATTTTTTTTTCTTTTTCCAAAATCAGACTTGACACCAGAGAGGCTGAATACCGCACTGAGTCAATGCGGTCTTAGCCTCTCTGGTCTCAACACTCTGTCTGATTTTGGATTTTTTTTTTTTTTCCAAAATCAGACTTGACACCAGAGAGGCTGAATACCGCACTGAGTCAATGCGGTCTTAGCCTCTCTGGTGTCAACACTCTGTCTGATTTTTGATTTTTTTTTTTTTTTTTTCTAAAATCAAACTTGACACCAGAGAGGCTGAATACCGCACTGAGTCAATGCGGTCTTAGCCTCTCTGGTGTCAACACTCTGTCTGATTTTGGATTTTTTTTTTTTTTCCAAAATCAGACTTGACACCAGAGAGGCTGAATACCGCACTGAGTCAATGCGGTCTTAGCCTCTCTGGTCTCAACACTCTGTCTGATTTTGGATTTTTTTTTTTTTTTCCAAAATCAGACTTGACACCAGAGAGGCTGAATACCGCACTGAGTCAATGCGGTCTTAGCCTCGCTGGTCTCAACACTCTGTCTGATTTTGGATTATTATTATTTTTTTTCCAAAATCAGACTTGACACCAGAGAGGCTGAATACCGCACTGAGTCAATGCGGTCTTAGCCTCTCTGGTGTCAACACTCTGTCTGATTTTGGATTTTTTTTTTTTTTTTTTCAAAATCAGACTTGACACCAGAGAGGCTGAATACCGCACTGAGTCAATGCGGTCTTAGCCTCTCTGGTCTCAACACTCTGTCTGATTTTGGATTTTTTTTTTTTTTTCCCCCAAAATCAGACTTGACACCAGAGAGGCTGAATACCGCACTGAGTCAATGCGGTCTTAGCCTCTCTGGTGTCAACACTCTGTCTGATTTTGGATTTTTTTTTTTTTTTTTTCAAAAATCAGACTTGACACCAGAGAGGCTGAATACCACACTGAGTCAATGCGGTCTTAGCCTCTCTGGTGTCAACACTCTGTCTGATTTTGGATTTATTTTTTTTTTTTTCCAAAATCAGACTTGACACCAGAGAGGCTGAATACCGCACTGAGTCAATGCGGTCTTAGCCTCTCTGGTGTCAACACTCTGTCTGAATTTGGATTTTTTTTTTTTTTTTTTTTCAAAATCAGACTTGACACCAGAGAGGCTGAATACCGCACTGAGTCAATGCGGTCTTAGCCTCTCTGGTCTCAACACTGTCTGATTTTGGATTTTTTTTTTTTTTTTTTTTCCCAAAATCAGACTTGACACCAGAGAGGCTGAATACCGCACTTATTCAATGCGGTCTTAGCCTCTCTGGTCTCAACACTCTGTCTGATTTTGGATTTTTTTTTTTTTTTTTTTCCAAAATCAGACTTGACACCAGAGAGGCTGAATAACGCACTGAGTCAATGCGGTCTTAGCCTCTCTGGTCTCAACACTCTGTCTGATTTGGGATTTTTTTTTTTTTTTCCAAAATCAGACTTGACACCAGAGAGGCTGAATACCGAACTGAGTCAATGCGGTCTTAGCCTCTCTGGTGTCAACACTCTGTCTGATTTTGGATTTTTTTTTTTTTTTTCCAAAATCAGACTTGACACCAGAGAGGCTGAATACCGCACTGAGTCAATGCGGTCTTAGCCTCTCTGGTCTCAACACTCTGTCTGATTTTGGATTATTTTTTTTATTTTTTTTCCCAAAATCAGACTTGACACCAGAGAGGCTGAATACCGCACTGAGTCAATGCGGTCTTAGCCTCTCTGGTGTCAACACTCTGTCTGATTTTGGATTTTTTTTTTTTTTTTCCAAAATCAGACTTGACACCAGAGAGGCTGAATACCGCACTGAGTCAATGCGGTCTTAGCCTCTCTGGTCTCAACACTCTGTCTGATTTTGGATTTTTTTTTTTTTTTTCCAAAATCAGACTTGACACCAGAGAGGCTGAATACCGCACTGAGTCAATGCGGTCTTAGCCTCTCTGGTCTCAACACTCTGTCTGATTTTGGATTTTTTTTTTTTTTTCCCCAAAATCAGACTTGACACCAGAGAGGCTGAATACCGCACTGAGTCAATGCGGTCTTAAATCAGACTTGACACCAGAGAGGCTGAATACCGCACTGAGTCAATGCGGTCTTAGCCTCTCTGGTCTCAACACTCTGTCTGATTTTTGATTTTTTTTTTTTTTTTTTTTTTCCCAAAATCAGACTTGACACCAGAGAGGCTGAATACCGCACTGAGACAATGCGGTCTTAGCCTCTCTGGTGTCAACACTCTGTCTGATTTTGGATTTTTTTTTTTTTTTCCCAAAATCAGACTTGACACCAGAGAGGCTGAATACCGCACTGAGTCAATGCGGTCTTAGCCTCTCTGGTCTCAACACTCTGTCTGATTTTGGATTTTTTTTTTTTTTTCCAAAATCAGACTTGACACCAGAGAGGCTGAATACCGCACTGAGTCAATGCGGTCTTAGCCTCTCTGGTGTCAACACTCTGTCTGATTTTGGATTTTTTTTTTTTTTTCCAAAATCAGACTTGACACCAGAGAGGCTGAATACCGCACTGAGTCAATGCGGTCTTAGCCTCTCTGGTGTCAACACTCTGTCTGATTTTGGATTTTTTTTTTTTTTTTCCAAAATCAGACTTGACACCAGAGAGGCTGAATACCGAACTGAGTCAATGCGGTCTTAGCCTCTCTGGTGTCAACACTCTGTCTGATTTTGGATTTTTTTTTTTTTTTTTCCAAAATCAGACTTGACACCAGAGAGGCTGAATACCGCACTGAGTCAATGCGGTCTTAGCCTCTCTGGTGTCAACACTCTGTCTGATTTTGGATTTTTTTTTTTTTTTCCAAAATCAGACTTGACACCAGAGAGGCTGAATACCGCACTGAGTCAATGCGGTCTTAGCCTCTCTGGTCTCAACACTCTGTCTGATTTTGGATTTTTTTTTTTTTTCCAAAATCAGACTTGACACCAGAGAGGCTGAATACCGCACTGAGTCAATGCGGTCTTAGCCTCTCTGGTGTCAACACTCTGTCTGATTTTGGATTTTTTTTTTTTTTTTCCAAAATCAGACTTGACACCAGAGAGGCTGAATAACGCACTGAGTCAATGCGGTCTTAGCCTCTCTGGTCTCAACACTCTGTCTGATTTTGGATTTTTTTTTTTTTTTTTCCAAAATCAGACTTGACACCAGAGAGGCTGAATACCGAACTGAGTCAATGCGGTCTTAGCCTCTCTGGTGTCAACACTCTGTCTGATTTTGGATTTTTTTTTTTTTTTTTCAAAAATCAGACTTGACACCAGAGAGGCTGAATACCGCACTGAGTCAATGCGGTCTTAGCCTCTCTGGTCTCAACACTCTGTCTGATTTTGGATTTTTTTTTTTTTTTTTTCTCCCAAAATCAGACTTGACACCAGAGAGGCTGAATACCGCACTGAGTCAATGCGGTCTTAGCCTCTCTGGTGTCAACACTCTGTCTGATTTTGGATTTTTTTTTTTTTTTTCCAAAATCAGACTTGACACCAGAGAGGCTGAATACCGCACTGAGTCAATGCGGTCTTAGCCTCTCTGGTCTCAACACTCTGTCTGATTTTGGATTTTTTTTTTTTTTTTTCCCAAAATCAGACTTGACACCAGAGAGGCTGAATACCGCACTGAGTCAATGCGGTCTTACATCAGACTTGACACCAGAGAGGCTGAATACTGCACTGAGTCAATGCGGTCTTAGCCTCTCTGGTCTCAACACTCTGTCTGATTTTGGATTTTTTTTTTTTTTTTTTTTCCCAAAATCAGACTTGACACCAGAGAGGCTGAATACCGCACTGAGTCAATGCGGTCTTAGCCTCTCTGGTGTCAACACTCTGTCTGATTTTGGATTTTTTTTTTTTTTTTCTTAAAATCAGACTTGACACCAGAGAGGCTGAATACCGCACTGAGTCAATGCGGTCTTAGCCTCTCTGGTCTCAACACTCTGTCTGATTTTGGATTTTTTTTTTTTTTCCAAAATCAGACTTGACACCAGAGAGGCTGAATACCGCACTGAGTCAATGCGGTCTTAGCCTCTCTGGTGTCAACACTCTGTCTGATTTTTGATTTTGATTTTTTTTTTTTCAAAAATCAGACTTGACACCAGAGAGGCTGAATACCACACTGAGTCAATGCGGTCTTAGCCTCTCTGGTGTCAACACTCTGTCTGATTTTGGATTTTTTTTTTTTTTTTTCCAAAATCAGACTTGACACCAGAGAGGCTGAATACCGCACTGAGTCAATGCGGTCTTAGCCTCTCTGGTGTCAACACTCTGTCTGAATTTGGATTTTTTTTTTTTTTTTTTTTCAAAATCAGACTTGACACCAGAGAGGCTGAATACCGCACTGAGTCAATGCGGTCTTAGCCTCTCTGGTCTCAACACTCTGTCTGATTTTGGATTTTTTTTTTTTTTTTTTTTCCCAAAATCAGACTTGACACCAGAGAGGCTGAATACCGCACTGAGTCAATGCGGTCTTAGCCTCTCTGGTGTCAACACTCTGTCTGATTTTGGATTTTTTTTTTTTTTCCAAAATCAGACTTGACACCAGAGAGGCTGAATACCACACTGAGTCAATGCGGTCTTAGCCTCTCTGGTGTCAACACTCTGTCTGATTTTGGATTTTTTTTTTTTTTTTCCAAAATCAGACGACACCAGAGAGGCTGAATACCACACTGAGTCAATGCGGTCTTAGCCTCTCTGGTCTCAACACTCTGTCTGATTTTGGATTTTTTTTTTTTTTTTTTTTTTTTTACAAAATCAGACTTGACACCAGAGAGGCTGAATAACGCACTGAGTCAATGCGGTCTTAGCCTCTCTGGTCTCAACACTCTGTCTGATTTTGGATTTTTTTTTTTTTTTCCAAAATCAGACTTGACACCAGAGAGGCTGAATACCGAACTGAGTCAATGCTGTCTTAGCCTCTCTGGTGTCAACACTCTGTCTGATTTTGGATTTTTTTTTTTTTTTTCAAAAATCAGACTTGACACCAGAGAGGCTGAATACCGCACTGAGTCAATGCGGTCTTAGCCTCTCTGGTCTCAACACTCTGTCTGATTTTGGATTATTTTTTTTATTTTTTTTCCCAAAATCAGACTTGACACCAGAGAGGCTGAATACCGCACTGAGTCAATGCGGTCTTAGCCTCTCTGGTGTCAACACTCTGTCTGATTTTGGATTATTTATTTTTTTTTCCAAAATCAGACTTGACACCAGAGAGGCTGAATACCGCACTGAGTCAATGCGGTCTTAGCGTCTCTGGTCTCAACACTCTGTCTGATTTTGGATTTTTTTTTTTTTTTTTCCCAAAATCAGACTTGACACCAGAGAGGCTGAATACCGCACTGAGTCAATGCGGTCTTAAATCAGACTTGACACCAGAGAGGCTGAATACTGCACTGAGTCAATGCGGTCTTAGCCTCTCTGGTCTCAACACTCTGTCTGATTTTGGATTTTTTTTTTTTTTTTTCCAAAATCAGACTTGACACCAGAGAGGCTGAATACCGAACTGAGTCAATGCGGTCTTAGCCTCTCTGGTGTCAACACTCTGTCTGATTTTGGATTTTTTTTTTTTTTTTCCAAAATCAGACTTGACACCAGAGAGGCTGAATACCGCACTGAGTCAATGCGGGCTTAGCCTCTCTGGTCTCAACACTCTGTCTGATTTTGGATTTTTTTTTTTTTTTCCCAAAATCAGACTTGACACCAGAGAGGCTGAATACCGCACTGAGTCAATGCGGTCTTAGCCTCTCTGGTGTCAACACTCTGTCTGATTTTGGATTTTTTTTTTTTTTTTTCCAAAATCAGACTTGACACCAGAGAGGCTGAATACCGCACTGAGTCAATGCGGTCTTAGCCTCTCTGGTCTCAACACTCTGTCTGATTTTGGATTTTTTTTTTTTTTTTCCAAAATCAGACTTGACACCAGAGAGGCTGAATACCGCACTGAGTCAATGCGGTCTTAGCCTCTCTGGTGTCAACACTCTGTCTGATTTTGGATTTTTTTTTTTTTTTTTCCAAAATCAGACTTGACACCAGAGAGGCTGAATACCGCACTGAGTCAATGCGGTCTTAGCCTCTCTGGTCTCAACACTCTGTCTGATTTTGGATTTTTTTTTTTTTTTCCAAAATCAGACTTGACACCAGAGAGGCTGAATACCGCACTGAGTCAATGCGGTCTTAGCCTCTCTGGTGTCAACACTCTGTCTGATTTTGGATTTTTTTTTTTTTTTTCCAAAATCAGACTTGACACCAGAGAGGCTGAATACCGCACTGAGTCAATGCGGTCTTAGCCTCTCTGGTCTCAACACTCTGTCTGATTTTGGATTTTTTTTTTTTTTTTTCCAAAATCAGACTTGACACCAGAGAGGCTGAATACCGAACTGAGTCAATGCGGTCTTAGCCTCTCTGGTGTCAACACTCTGTCTGATTTTGGATTTTTTTTTTTTTTTTCCAAAATCAGACTTGACACCAGAGAGGCTGAATACCGCACTGAGTCAATGCGGGCTTAGCCTCTCTGGTCTCAACACTCTGTCTGATTTTGGATTTTTTTTTTTTTTTTCCCAAAATCAGACTTGACACCAGAGAGGCTGAATACCGCACTGAGTCAATGCGGTCTTAGCCTCTCTGGTCTCAACACTCTGTCTGATTTTGGATTTTTTTTTTTTTTTTTCCAAAATCAGACTTGACACCAGAGAGGCTGAATACCGCACTGAGTCAATGCGGTCTTAGCCTCTCTGGTGTCAACACTCTGTCTGATTTTGGATTTTTTTTTTTTTTTTTCCAAAATCAGACTTGACACCAGAGAGGCTGAATACCGCACTGAGTCAATGCGGTCTTAGCCTCTCTGGTCTCAACACTCTGTCTGATTTTGGATTTTTTTTTTTTTTTCCAAAATCAGACTTGACACCAGAGAGGCTGAATACCGCACTGAGTCAATGCGGTCTTAGCCTCTCTGGTGTCAACACTCTGTCTGATTTTGGATTTTTTTTTTTTTTTTCCAAAATCAGACTTGACACCAGAGAGGCTGAATACCGCACTGAGTCAATGCGGTCTTAGCCTCTCTGGTCTCAACACTCTGTCTGATTTTGGATTTTTTTTTTTTTTTTTCCAAAATCAGACTTGACACCAGAGAGGCTGAATACCGCACTGAGTCAATGCGGGCTTAGCCTCTCTGGTCTCAACACTCTGTCTGATTTTGGATTTTTTTTTTTTTTTTCCCAAAATCAGACTTGACACCAGAGAGGCTGAATACCGCACTGAGTCAATGCGGGCTTAGCCTCTCTGGTCTCAACACTCTGTCTGATTTTGGATTTTTTTTTTTTTTTTCCCAAAATCAGACTTGACACCAGAGAGGCTGAATACCGCACTGAGTCAATGCGGTCTTAGCCTCTCTGGTGTCAACACTCTGTCTGATTTTGGATCTTTTTTTTTTTTTTCCAAAATCAGACTTGACACCAGAGAGGCTGAATACCGCACTGAGTCAATGCGGTCTTAGCCTCTCTGGTCTCAGCACTCTGTCTGATTTTGGATTTTTTTTTTTTTTTCCAAAATCAGACTTGACACCAGAGAGGCTGAATACCGCACTGAGTCAATGCGGTCTTAGCCTCTCTGGTGTCAACACTCTGTCTGATTTTGGATTATTTCTTTTTTTTTCCAAAATCAGACTTGACACCAGAGAGGCTGAATACCGCACTGAGTCAATGCGGTCTTAGCCTCTCTGGTGTCAACACTCTGTCTGATTTTGGATTTTTTTTTTTTTTTTTCCAAAATCAGACTTGACACCAGAGAGGCTGAATACCGCACTGAGTCAATGCGGTCTTAGCCTCTCTGGTCTCAACACTCTGTCTGATTTTGGATTTTTTTTTTTTTTTCCAAAATCAGACTTGACACCAGAGAGGCTGAATACCGCACTGAGTCAATGCGGGCTTAGCCTCTCTGGTCTCAACACTCTGTCTGATTTTGGATTTTTTTTTTTTTTTTCCCAAAATCAGACTTGACACCAGAGAGGCTGAATACCGCACTGAGTCAATGCGGGCTTAGCCTCTCTGGTCTCAACACTCTGTCTGATTTTGGATTTTTTTTTTTTTTTCCCAAAATCAGACTTGACACCAGAGAGGCTGAATACCGCACTGAGTCAATGCGGTCTTAGCCTCTCTGGTGTCAACACTCTGTCTGATTTTGGATCTTTTTTTTTTTTTCCAAAATCAGACTTGACACCAGAGAGGCTGAATACCGCACTGAGTCAATGCGGTCTTAGCCTCTCTGGTCTCAGCACTCTGTCTGATTTTGGATTTTTTTTTTTTTTTCAAAAATCAGACTTGACACCAGAGAGGCTGAATACCGCACTGAGTCAATGCGGTCTTAGCCTCTCTGGTGTCAACACTCTGTCTGATTTTGGATTATTTCTTTTTTTTTCCAAAATCAGACTTGACACCAGAGAGGCTGAATACCGCACTGAGTCAATGCGGTCTTAGCCTCTCTGGTCTCAACACTCTGTCTGATTTTGGATTTTTTTTTTTTTTCCAAAATCAGACTTGACACCAGAGAGGCTGAATACCGCACTGAGTCAATGCGGTCTTAGCCTCTCTGGTGTCAACACTCTGTCTGATTTTGGATTTTTTTTTTTTTTTTCCAAAATCAGACTTGACACCAGAGAGGCTGAATACCGCACTGAGTCAATGCGGTCTTAGCCTCTCTGGTGTCAACACTCTGTCTGATTTTGGATTTTTTTTTTTTTTTTTCCAAAATCAGACTTGACACCAGAGAGGCTGAATACCGCACTGAGTCAATGCGGTCTTAGCCTCTCTGGTCTCAACACTCTGTCTGATTTTGGATTTTTTTTTTTTTTTCCAAAATCAGACTTGACACCAGAGAGGCTGAATACCGCACTGAGTCAATGCGGTCTTAGCCTCTCTGGTGTCAACACTCTGTCTGATTTTGGATTTTTTTTTTTTTTTTCCAAAATCAGACTTGACACCAGAGAGGCTGAATACCGCACTGAGTCAATGCGGTCTTAGCCTCTCTGGTCTCAACACTCTGTCTGATTTTGGATTTTTTTTTTTTTTTTCCAAAATCAGACTTGACACCAGAGAGGCTGAATACCGAACTGAGTCAATGCGGTCTTAGCCTCTCTGGTGTCAACACTCTGTCTGATTTTGGATTTTTTTTTTTTTTTTTCCAAAATCAGACTTGACACCAGAGAGGCTGAATACCGCACTGAGTCAATGCGGTCTTAGCCTCTCTGGTCTCAACACTCTGTCTGATTTTGGATTTTTTTTTTTTTTTTTTTTCCCAGAATCAGACTTGACACCAGAGAGGCTGAATACCGCACTGAGTCAATGCGGTCTTAGCCTCTCTGGTGTCAACACTCTGTCTGATTTTGGATTTTTTTTTTTTTTTCCAAAATCAGACTTGACACCAGAGAGGCTGAATACCGCACTGAGTCAATGCGGTCTTAGCCTCTCTGGTGTCAACACTCTGTCTGATTTTGGATTTATTTATTTATTTTCCAAAATCAGACTTGACACCAGAGAGGCTGAATACCGAACTGAGTCAATGCGGTCTTAGCCTCTCTGGTGTCAACACTCTGTCTGATTTTGGATTTTTTTTTTTTTTTTTCCAAAATCAGACTTGACACCAGAGAGGCTGAATACCGCACTGAGTCAATGCGGTCTTAGCCTCTCTGGTCTCAACACTCTGTCTGATTTTGGATTTTTTTTTTTTTTTTTCCCAAAATCAGACTTGACACCAGAGAGGCTGAATACCGCACTGAGTCAATGCGGTCTTAGCCTCTCTGGTGTCAACACTCTGTCTGATTTTGGATCTTTTTTTTTTTTTCTAAAATCAGACTTGACACCAGAGAGGCTGACTACCGCACTGAGTCAATGCGGTCTTAGCCTCTCTGGTCTCAGCACTCTGTCTGATTTTGGATTTTTTTTTTTTTTTCCAAAATCAGACTTGACACCAGAGAGGCTGAATACCGCACTGAGTCAATGCGGTCTTAGCCTCTCTGGTGTCAACACTCTGTCTGATTTTGGATTTTTTTTTTTTTTTTCCAAAATCAGACTTGACACCAGAGAGGCTGAATACCGCACTGAGTCAATGCGGTCTTAGCCTCTCTGGTCTCAACACTCTGTCTGATTTTGGATTTTTTTTTTTTTTTCCAAAATCAGACTTGACACCAGAGAGGCTGAATACCGCACTGAGTCAATGCGGTCTTAGCCTCTCTGGTGTCAACACTCTGTCTGATTTTGGATTTTTTTTTTTTTTTTCCAAAATCAGACTTGACACCAGAGAGGCTGAATAACGCACTGAGTCAATGCGGTCTTAGCCTCTCTGTCTCAACACTCTGTCTGATTTTGGATTTTTTTTTTTTTTTTCCAAAATCAGACTTGACACCAGAGAGGCTGAGTACCGAACTGAGTCAATGCGGTCTTAGCCTCTCTGGTGTCAACACTCTGTCTGATTTTGGATTTTTTTTTTTTTTTTTTCCAAAATCAGACTTGACACCAGAGAGGCTGAATACCGCACTGAGTCAATGCGGTCTTAGCCTCTCTGGTCTCAACACTCTGTCTGATTTTGGATTTTTTTTTTTTTTTTTTCCCCAAAATCAGACTTGACACCAGAGAGGCTGAATACCGCACTGAGTCAATGCGGTCTTAGCCTCTCTGGTGTCAACACTCTGTCTGATTTTGGATTTTTTTTTTTTTTTCCCAAAATCAGACTTGACACCAGAGAGGCTGAATACCGCACTGAGTCAATGCGGTCTTAGCCTCTCTGGTCTCAACACTCTGTCTGATTTTGGATTTTTTTTTTTTTTTCCAAAATCAGACTTGACACCAGAGAGGCTGAATACCGCACTGAGTCAATGCGGTCTTAGCCTCTCTGGTGTCAACACTCTGTCTGATTTTGGATTTTTTTTTTTTTTTTTCCAAAATCAGACTTGACACCAGAGAGGCTGAATACCGCACTGAGTCAATGCGGTCTTAGCCTCTCTGGTCTCAACACTCTGTCTGATTTTGGATTTTTTTTTTTTTTTTTTTCCAAAATCAGACTTGACACCAGAGAGGCTGAATACCGCACTGAGTCAATGCGGTCTTAGCCTCTCTGGTGTCAACACTCTGTCTGATTTTGGATTTTTTTTTTTTTTCCCAAAATCAGACTTGACACCAGAGAGGCTGAATACCGCACTGAGTCAATGCGGTCTTAGCCTCTCTGGTCTCAACACTCTGTCTGATTTTGGATTTTTTTTTTTTTTTTGCAAAATCAGACTTGACACCAGAGAGGCTGAATACCGCACTGAGTCAATGCGGTCTTAGCCTCTCTGGTGTCAACACTCTGTCTGATTTTGGATTTTTTTTTTTTTTTTTCCAAAATCAGACTTGACACCAGAGAGGCTGAATACCGCACTGAGTCAATGCGGTCTTAGCCTCTCTGGTCTCAACACTCTGTCTGATTTTGGATTTTTTTTTTTTTTTCCAAAATCAGACTTGACACCAGAGAGGCTGAATACCGCACTGAGTCAATGCGGTCTTAGCCTCTCTGGTGTCAACACTCTGTCTGATTTTGGATTTTTTTTTTCTTTTTTCCAAAATCAGACTTGACACCAGAGAGGCTGAATACCGCACTGAGTCAATGCGGTCTTAGCCTCTCTGGTCTCAACACTCTGTCTGATTTTGGATTTTTTTTTTTTTTTTCCAAAATCAGACTTGACACCAGAGAGGCTGAATACCGAACTGAGTCAATGCGGTCTTAGCCTCTCTGGTGTCAACACTCTGTCTGATTTTGGATTTTTTTTTTTTTTTTCCAAAATCAGACTTGACACCAGAGAGGCTGAATACCGCACTGAGTCAATGCGGGCTTAGCATCTCTGGTCTCAACACTCTGTCTGATTTTGGATTTTTTTTTTTTTTTTTCCAAAATCAGACTTGACACCAGAGAGGCTGAATACCGCATTGAGTCAATGCGGTCTTAGCCTCTCTGGTGTCAACACTCTGTCTGATTTTGGATCTTTTTTTTTTTTTCCAAAATCAGACTTGACAGCAGAGAGGCTGAATACCGCACTGAGTCAATGCGGTCTTAGCCTCTCTGGTCTCAGCACTCTGTCTGATTTTGGATTTTTTTTTTTTTTTTCTAAAATCAGACTTGACACCAGAGAGGCTGAATACTGCACTGAGTCAATGCGGTCTTAGCCTCTCTGGTGTCAACACTCTGTCTGATTTTGGATTATTTCTTTTTTTTTCCAAAATCAGACTTGACACCAGAGAGGCTGAATACCGCACTGAGTCAATGCGGTCTTAGCCTCTCTGGTCTCAACACTCTGTCTGATTTTGGATTTTTTTTTTTTTTCCAAAATCAGACTTGACACCAGAGAGGCTGAATACCGCACTGAGTCAATGCGGTCTTAGCCTCTCTGGTGTCAACACTCTGTCTGATTTTGGATTTTTTTTTTTTTTTTCCAAAATCAGACTTGACACCAGAGAGGCTGAATACCGAACTGAGTCAATGCGGTCTTAGCCTCTCTGGTGTCAACACTCTGTCTGATTTTGGATTTTTTTTTTTTTTTTTCCAAAATCAGACTTGACACCAGAGAGGCTGAATACTGCACTGAGTCAATGCGGTCTTAGCCTCTCTGGTCTCAACACTCTGTCTGATTTTGGATTTTTTTTTTTTTTTTTCCCAAAATCAGACTTGACACCAGAGAGGCTGAATACCGCACTGAGTCAATGCGGTCTTAGCCTCTCTGGTGTCAACACTCTGTCTGATTTTGGATCTTTTTTTTTTTTTCTAAAATCAGACTTGACACCAGAGAGGCTGACTACCGCACTGAGTCAATGCGGTCTTAGCCTCTCTGGTCTCAGCACTCTGTCTGATTTTGGATTTTTTTTTTTTTTTCCAAAATCAGACTTGACACCAGAGAGGCTGAATACCGCACTGAGTCAATGCGGTCTTAGCCTCTCTGGTGTCAACACTCTGTCTGATTTTGGATTTTTTTTTTTTTTTTCCAAAATCAGACTTGACACCAGAGAGGCTGAATACCGCACTGAGTCAATGCGGTCTTAGCCTCTCTGGTCTCAACACTCTGTCTGATTTTGGATTTTTTTTTTTTTTTCCAAAATCAGACTTGACACCAGAGAGGCTGAATACCGCACTGAGTCAATGCGGTCTTAGCCTCTCTGGTGTCAACACTCTGTCTGATTTTGGATTTTTTTTTTTTTTTTCCAAAATCAGACTTGACACCAGAGAGGCTGAATAACGCACTGAGTCAATGCGGTCTTAGCCTCTCTGTCTCAACACTCTGTCTGATTTTGGATTTTTTTTTTTTTTTTCCAAAATCAGACTTGACACCAGAGAGGCTGAGTACCGAACTGAGTCAATGCGGTCTTAGCCTCTCTGGTGTCAACACTCTGTCTGATTTTGGATTTTTTTTTTTTTTTCCAAAATCAGACTTGACACCAGAGAGGCTGAATACCGCACTGAGTCAATGCGGTCTTAGCCTCTCTGGTGTCAACACTCTGTCTGATTTTGGATTTTTTTTTTTTTTTTCCAAAATCAGACTTGACACCAGAGAGGCTGAATAACGCACTGAGTCAATGCGGTCTTAGCCTCTCTGTCTCAACACTCTGTCTGATTTTGGATTTTTTTTTTTTTTTTTCCAAAATCAGACTTGACACCAGAGAGGCTGAGTACCGAACTGAGTCAATGCGGTCTTAGCCTCTCTGGTGTCAACACTCTGTCTGATTTTGGATTTTTTTTTTTTTTTTTCCAAAATCAGACTTGACACCAGAGAGGCTGAATACCGCACTGAGTCAATGCGGTCTTAGCCTCTCTGGTCTCAACACTCTGTCTGATTTTGGATTTTTTTTTTTTTTTTTTCCCCAAAATCAGACTTGACACCAGAGAGGCTGAATACCGCACTGAGTCAATGCGGTCTTAGCCTCTCTGGTGTCAACACTCTGTCTGATTTTGGATTTTTTTTTTTTTTTCCCAAAATCAGACTTGACACCAGAGAGGCTGAATACCGCACTGAGTCAATGCGGTCTTAGCCTCTCTGGTCTCAACACTCTGTCTGATTTTGGATTTTTTTTTTTTTTTCCAAAATCAGACTTGACACCAGAGAGGCTGAATACCGCACTGAGTCAATGCGGTCTTAGCCTCTCTGGTGTCAACACTCTGTCTGATTTTGGATTTTTTTTTTTTTTTTTCCAAAATCAGACTTGACACCAGAGAGGCTGAATACCGCACTGAGTCAATGCGGTCTTAGCCTCTCTGGTCTCAACACTCTGTCTGATTTTGGATTTTTTTTTTTTTTTTTTTCCAAAATCAGACTTGACACCAGAGAGGCTGAATACCGCACTGAGTCAATGCGGTCTTAGCCTCTCTGGTGTCAACACTCTGTCTGATTTTGGATTTTTTTTTTTTTTTCCCAAAATCAGACTTGACACCAGAGAGGCTGAATACCGCACTGAGTCAATGCGGTCTTAGCCTCTCTGGTCTCAACACTCTGTCTGATTTTGGATTTTTTTTTTTTTTTTTGCAAAATCAGACTTGACACCAGAGAGGCTGAATACCGCACTGAGTCAATGCGGTCTTAGCCTCTCTGGTGTCAACACTCTGTCTGATTTTGGATTTTTTTTTTTTTTTTTCCAAAATCAGACTTGACACCAGAGAGGCTGAATACCGCACTGAGTCAATGCGGTCTTAGCCTCTCTGGTCTCAACACTCTGTCTGATTTTGGATTTTTTTTTTTTTTTCCAAAATCAGACTTGACACCAGAGAGGCTGAATACCGCACTGAGTCAATGCGGTCTTAGCCTCTCTGGTGTCAACACTCTGTCTGATTTTGGATTTTTTTTTTCTTTTTTCCAAAATCAGACTTGACACCAGAGAGGCTGAATACCGCACTGAGTCAATGCGGTCTTAGCCTCTCTGGTCTCAACACTCTGTCTGATTTTGGATTTTTTTTTTTTTTTTCCAAAATCAGACTTGACACCAGAGAGGCTGAATACCGAACTGAGTCAATGCGGTCTTAGCCTCTCTGGTGTCAACACTCTGTCTGATTTTGGTTTTTTTTTTTTTTTTTTCCAAAATCAGACTTGACACCAGAGAGGCTGAATACCGCACTGAGTCAATGCGGGCTTAGCATCTCTGGTCTCAACACTCTGTCTGATTTTGGATTTTTTTTTTTTTTTTTCCAAAATCAGACTTGACACCAGAGAGGCTGAATACCGCATTGAGTCAATGCGGTCTTAGCCTCTCTGGTGTCAACACTCTGTCTGATTTTGGATCTTTTTTTTTTTTTCCAAAATCAGACTTGACAGCAGAGAGGCTGAATACCGCACTGAGTCAATGCGGTCTTAGCCTCTCTGGTCTCAGCACTCTGTCTGATTTTGGATTTTTTTTTTTTTTTTCTAAAATCAGACTTGACACCAGAGAGGCTGAATACTGCACTGAGTCAATGCGGTCTTAGCCTCTCTGGTGTCAACACTCTGTCTGATTTTGGATTATTTCTTTTTTTTTCCAAAATCAGACTTGACACCAGAGAGGCTGAATACCGCACTGAGTCAATGCGGTCTTAGCCTCTCTGGTCTCAACACTCTGTCTGATTTTGGATTTTTTTTTTTTTTCCAAAATCAGACTTGACACCAGAGAGGCTGAATACCGCACTGAGTCAATGCGGTCTTAGCCTCTCTGGTGTCAACACTCTGTCTGATTTTGGATTTTTTTTTTTTTTTTCCAAAATCAGACTTGACACCAGAGAGGCTGAATACCGAACTGAGTCAATGCGGTCTTAGCCTCTCTGGTGTCAACACTCTGTCTGATTTTGGATTTTTTTTTTTTTTTTTCCAAAATCAGACTTGACACCAGAGAGGCTGAATACTGCACTGAGTCAATGCGGTCTTAGCCTCTCTGGTCTCAACACTCTGTCTGATTTTGGATTTTTTTTTTTTTTTTTCCCAAAATCAGACTTGACACCAGAGAGGCTGAATACCGCACTGAGTCAATGCGGTCTTAGCCTCTCTGGTGTCAACACTCTGTCTGATTTTGGATCTTTTTTTTTTTTTCTAAAATCAGACTTGACACCAGAGAGGCTGACTACCGCACTGAGTCAATGCGGTCTTAGCCTCTCTGGTCTCAGCACTCTGTCTGATTTTGGATTTTTTTTTTTTTTTCCAAAATCAGACTTGACACCAGAGAGGCTGAATACCGCACTGAGTCAATGCGGTCTTAGCCTCTCTGGTGTCAACACTCTGTCTGATTTTGGATTTTTTTTTTTTTTTTTCCAAAATCAGACTTGACACCAGAGAGGCTGAATACCGCACTGAGTCAATGCGGTCTTAGCCTCTCTGGTCTCAACACTCTGTCTGATTTTGGATTTTTTTTTTTTTTTCCAAAATCAGACTTGACACCAGAGAGGCTGAATACCGCACTGAGTCAATGCGGTCTTAGCCTCTCTGGTGTCAACACTCTGTCTGATTTTGGATTTTTTTTTTTTTTTTCCAAAATCAGACTTGACACCAGAGAGGCTGAATAACGCACTGAGTCAATGCGGTCTTAGCCTCTCTGTCTCAACACTCTGTCTGATTTTGGATTTTTTTTTTTTTTTTCCAAAATCAGACTTGACACCAGAGAGGCTGAGTACCGAACTGAGTCAATGCGGTCTTAGCCTCTCTGGTGTCAACACTCTGTCTGATTTTGGATTTTTTTTTTTTTTTTTTCCAAAATCAGACTTGACACCAGAGAGGCTGAATACCGCACTGAGTCAATGCGGTCTTAGCCTCTCTGGTCTCAACACTCTGTCTGATTTTGGATTTTTTTTTTTTTTTTTTCCCCAAAATCAGACTTGACACCAGAGAGGCTGAATACCGCACTGAGTCAATGCGGTCTTAGCCTCTCTGGTGTCAACACTCTGTCTGATTTTGGATTTTTTTTTTTTTTTCCCAAAATCAGACTTGACACCAGAGAGGCTGAATACCGCACTGAGTCAATGCGGTCTTAGCCTCTCTGGTCTCAACACTCTGTCTGATTTTGGATTTTTTTTTTTTTTTCCAAAATCAGACTTGACACCAGAGAGGCTGAATACCGCACTGAGTCAATGCGGTCTTAGCCTCTCTGGTGTCAACACTCTGTCTGATTTTGGATTTTTTTTTTTTTTTTTCCAAAATCAGACTTGACACCAGAGAGGCTGAATACCGCACTGAGTCAATGCGGTCTTAGCCTCTCTGGTCTCAACACTCTGTCTGATTTTGGATTTTTTTTTTTTTTTTTTTCCAAAATCAGACTTGACACCAGAGAGGCTGAATACCGCACTGAGTCAATGCGGTCTTAGCCTCTCTGGTGTCAACACTCTGTCTGATTTTGGATTTTTTTTTTTTTTCCCAAAATCAGACTTGACACCAGAGAGGCTGAATACCGCACTGAGTCAATGCGGTCTTAGCCTCTCTGGTCTCAACACTCTGTCTGATTTTGGATTTTTTTTTTTTTTTTGCAAAATCAGACTTGACACCAGAGAGGCTGAATACCGCACTGAGTCAATGCGGTCTTAGCCTCTCTGGTGTCAACACTCTGTCTGATTTTGGATTTTTTTTTTTTTTTTTCCAAAATCAGACTTGACACCAGAGAGGCTGAATACCGCACTGAGTCAATGCGGTCTTAGCCTCTCTGGTCTCAACACTCTGTCTGATTTTGGATTTTTTTTTTTTTTTCCAAAATCAGACTTGACACCAGAGAGGCTGAATACCGCACTGAGTCAATGCGGTCTTAGCCTCTCTGGTGTCAACACTCTGTCTGATTTTGGATTTTTTTTTTCTTTTTTCCAAAATCAGACTTGACACCAGAGAGGCTGAATACCGCACTGAGTCAATGCGGTCTTAGCCTCTCTGGTCTCAACACTCTGTCTGATTTTGGATTTTTTTTTTTTTTTTCCAAAATCAGACTTGACACCAGAGAGGCTGAATACCGAACTGAGTCAATGCGGTCTTAGCCTCTCTGGTGTCAACACTCTGTCTGATTTTGGATTTATTTTTATTTTTTTCCAAAATCAGACTTGACACCAGAGAGGCTGAATACCGCACTGAGTCAATGCGGTCTTAGCCTCTCTGGTGTCAACACTCTGTCTGAATTTGGATTTTTTTTTTTTTTTTTTTTAGAGGCTGAATACCGCACTGAGTCAATGCAGTCTTAGCCTCTCTGGTCTCAACACTCTGTCTGATTTTGGATTTTTTTTTTTTTTTTTTTCCCAAAATCAGACTTGACACCAGAGAGGCTGAATACCGCACTGAGTCAATGCGGTCTTAGCCTCTCTGGTGTCAACACTCTGTCTGATTTTGGATTTTTTTTTTTTTCCAAAATCAGACTTGACACCAGAGAGGCTGAATACCGCACTGAGTCAATGCGGTCTTAGCCTCTCTGGTCTCAACACTCTGTCTGATTTTAGATTTTTTTTTTTTTTCCAAAATCAGACGACACCAGAGAGGCTGAATACCGCACTGAGTCAATGCGGTCTTAGCCTCTCTGGTGTCAACACTCTGTCTGTTTTTCGATTTTTGATTTTTTTTTTCCAAAATCAAACTTGACACAAGAGAGGCTGAATACCGCACTGAGTCAATGCGGTCTTAGCCTCTCTGGTCTCAACACTCTGTCTGATTTTGGATTTTTTTTTTTTTTTTCCAAAATCAGACTTGACACCCGAGAGGCTGAATACCGCACTGAGTCAATGCAGTCTTAGCCTCTCTGGTGTCAACACTCTGTCTGATTTTGGATTTTTTTTTTTTTTTTTTCCAAAATCAGACTTGACACCAGAGAGGCTGAATACCGCACTGAGTCAATGCGGTCTTAGCCTCTCTGGTCTCAACACTCTGTCTGATTTTGGATTTTTTTTTTTTTTTCCAAAATCAGACTTGACACCAGAGAGGCTGAATACCGCACTGAGTCAATGCGGTCTTAGCCTCTCTGGTGTCAACACTCTGTCTGATTTTGGATTTTTTTTTTTTTTTTCCAAAATCAGACTTGACACCAGAGAGGCTGAATACCGCACTGAGTCAATGCGGTCTTAGCCTCTCTGGTCTCAACACTCTGTCTGATTTTGGATTTTTTTTTTTTTTTTCCGAAATCAGACTTGACACCAGAGAGGCTGAATACCGAACTGAGTCAATGCGGTCTTAGCCTCTCTGGTGTCAACACTCTGTCTGATTTTGGATTATTTTATTTTTTTTTCCAAAATCAGACTTGACACCAGAGAGGCTGAATACCGCACTGAGTCAATGCGGTCTTAGCCTCTCTGGTCTCAACACTCTGTCTGATTTTGGATTTTTTTTTTTTTTTTTTTCCCAGAATCAGACTTGACACCAGAGAGGCTGAATACCGCACTGAGTCAATGCGGTCTTAGCCTCTCTGGTGTCAACACTCTGTCTGATTTTGGATTTTTTTTTTTTTTTCCAAAATCAGACTTGACACCAGAGAGGCTGAATACCGCACTGAGTCAATGCGGTCTTAGCCTCTCTGGTGTCAACACTCTGTCTGATTTTGGATTTTTTTTTTTTTTTTTCCAAAATCAGACTTGACACCAGAGAGGCTGAATACCGCACTGAGTCAATGCGGTCTTAGCCTCTCTGGTCTCAACACTCTGTCTGATTTTGGATTTTTTTTTTTTTTTTTCCCAAAATCAGACTTGACACCAGAGAGGCTGAATACCGCACTGAGTCAATGCGGTCTTAGCCTCTCTGGTGTCAACACTCTGTCTGATTTTGGATCTTTTTTTTTTTTTCTAAAATCAGACTTGACACCAGAGAGGCTGACTACCGCACTGAGTCAATGCGGTCTTAGCCTCTCTGGTCTCAGCACTCTGTCTGATTTTGGATTTTTTTTTTTTTTTCAAAAATCAGACTTGACACCAGAGAGGCTGAATACCGCACTGAGTCAATGCGGTCTTAGCCTCTCTGGTGTCAACACTCTGTCTGATTTTGGATTTTTTTTTTTTTTTTCCAAAATCAGACTTGACACCAGAGAGGCTGAATACCGCACTGAGTCAATGCGGTCTTAGCCTCTCTGGTCTCAACACTCTGTCTGATTTTGGATTTTTTTTTTTTTTTCCAAAATCAGACTTGACACCAGAGAGGCTGAATACCGCACTGAGTCAATGCGGTCTTAGCCTCTCTGGTGTCAACACTCTGTCTGATTTTGGATTTTTTTTTTTTTTTTCCAAAATCAGACTTGACACCAGAGAGGCTGAATAACGCACTGAGTCAATGCGGTCTTAGCCTCTCTGGTCTCAACACTCTGTCTGATTTTGGATTTTTTTTTTTTTTTTCCAAAATCAGACTTGACACCAGAGAGGCTGAGTACCGAACTGAGTCAATGCGGTCTTAGCCTCTCTGGTGTCAACACTCTGTCTGATTTGGGATTTTTTTTTTTTTTTTTCCAAAATCAGACTTGACACCAGAGAGGCTGAATACCGCACTGAGTCAATGCGGTCTTAGCCTCTCTGGTCTCAACACTCTGTCTGATTTTGGATTTTTTTTTTTTTTTTTTTTCCCAAAATCAGACTTGACACCAGAGAGGCTGAATACCGCACTGAGTCAATGCGGTCTTAAATCAGACTTGACACCAGAGAGGCTGAATACCGCACTGAGTCAATGCGGTCTTAGCCTCTCTGGTCTCAACACTCTGTCTGATTTTGGATTTTTTTTTTTTTTTTTTTTCCCAAAATCAGACTTGACACCAGAGAGGCTGAATACCGCACTGAGTCAATGCGGTCTTAGCCTCTCTGGTGTCAACACTCTGTCTGATTTTGGATTTTTTTTTTTTTTTCCCCAAAATCAGACTTGACACCAGAGAGGCTGAATACCGCACTGAGTCAATGCGGTCTTAGCCTCTCTGGTCTCAACACTCTGTCTGATTTTGGATTTTTTTTTTTTTTTCCAAAATCAGACTTGACACCAGAGAGGCTGAATACCGCACTGAGTCAATGCGGTCTTAGCCTCTCTGGTGTCAACACTCTGTCTGATTTTGGATTTTTTTTTTTTTTTTTCCAAAATCAGACTTGACACCAGAGAGGCTGAATACCGCACTGAGTCAATGCGGTCTTAGCCTCTCTGGTCTCAACACTCTGTCTGATTTTGGATTTTTTTTTTTTTTTTTTTCCAAAATCAGACTTGACACCAGAGAGGCTGAATACCGCACTGAGTCAATGCGGTCTTAGCCTCTCTGGTGTCAACACTCTGTCTGATTTTGGATTTTTTTTTTTTTTCCCAAAATCAGACTTGACACCAGAGAGGCTGAATACCGCACTGAGTCAATGCGGTCTTAGCCTCTCTGGTCTCAACACTCTGTCTGATTTTGGATTTTTTTTTTTTTTTTGCAAAATCAGACTTGACACCAGAGAGGCTGAATACCGCACTGAGTCAATGCGGTCTTAGCCTCTCTGGTGTCAACACTCTGTCTGATTTTGGATTTTTTTTTTTTTTTTTCCAAAATCAGACTTGACACCAGAGAGGCTGAATACCGCACTGAGTCAATGCGGTCTTAGCCTCTCTGGTCTCAACACTCTGTCTGATTTTGGATTTTTTTTTTTTTTTCCAAAATCAGACTTGACACCAGAGAGGCTGAATACCGCACTGAGTCAATGCGGTCTTAGCCTCTCTGGTGTCAACACTCTGTCTGATTTTGGATTTTTTTTTTCTTTTTTCCAAAATCAGACTTGACACCAGAGAGGCTGAATACCGCACTGAGTCAATGCGGTCTTAGCCTCTCTGGTCTCAACACTCTGTCTGATTTTGGATTTTTTTTTTTTTTTTCCAAAATCAGACTTGACACCAGAGAGGCTGAATACCGCACTGAGTCAATGCGGGCTTAGCCTCTCTGGTCTCAACACTCTGTCTGATTTTGGATTTTTTTTTTTTTTTTTCCAAAATCAGACTTGACACCAGAGAGGCTGAATACCGCATTGAGTCAATGCGGTCTTAGCCTCTCTGGTGTCAACACTCTGTCTGATTTTGGATCTTTTTTTTTTTTTCCAAAATCAGACTTGACAGCAGAGAGGCTGAATACCGCACTGAGTCAATGCGGTCTTAGCCTCTCTGGTCTCAGCACTCTGTCTGATTTTGGATTTTTTTTTTTTTTTTCTAAAATCAGACTTGACACCAGAGAGGCTGAATACTGCACTGAGTCAATGTGGTCTTAGCCTCTCTGGTGTCAACACTCTGTCTGATTTTGGATTATTTCTTTTTTTTTCCAAAATCAGACTTGACACCAGAGAGGCTGAATACCGCACTGAGTCAATGCGGTCTTAGCCTCTCTGGTCTCAACACTCTGTCTGATTTTGGATTTTTTTTTTTTTTTCCAAAATCAGACTTGACACCAGAGAGGCTGAATACCGCACTGAGTCAATGCGGTCTTAGCCTCTCTGGTGTCAACACTCTGTCTGATTTTGGATTTTTTTTTTTTTTTTCCAAAATCAGACTTGACACCAGAGAGGCTGAATACCGCACTGAGTCAATGCGGTCTTAGCCTCTCTGGTCTGAACACTCTGTCTGATTTTGGATTTTTTTTTTTTTTTTTCCAAAATCAGACTTGACACCAGAGAGGCTGAGTACCGAACTGAGTCAATGCGGTCTTAGCCTCTCTGGTGTCAACACTCTGTCTGATTTTGGATTTTTTTTTTTTTTTTTCCAAAATCAGACTTGACACCAGAGAGGCTGAATACCCCACTGAGTCAATGCGGTCTTAGCCTCTCTGGTCTCAACACTCTGTCTGATTTTGGATTTTTTTTTTTTTTTTTCCCAAAATCAGACTTGACACCAGAGAGGCTGAATACCGCACTGAGTCAATGCGGTCTTAGCCTCTCTGGTGTCAACACTCTGTCTGATTTTGGATTTTTTTTTTTTTTTTCCAAAATCAGACTTGACACCAGAGAGGCTGAATACCGCACTGAGTCAATGCGGTCTTAGCCTCTCTGGTCTGAACACTCTGTCTGATTTTGGATTTTTTTTTTTTTTTTTCCAAAATCAGACTTGACACCAGAGAGGCTGAGTACCGAACTGAGTCAATGCGGTCTTAGCCTCTCTGGTGTCAACACTCTGTCTGATTTTGGATTTTTTTTTTTTTTTTTCCAAAATCAGACTTGACACCAGAGAGGCTGAATACCCCACTGAGTCAATGCGGTCTTAGCCTCTCTGGTCTCAACACTCTGTCTGATTTTGGATTTTTTTTTTTTTTTTTTCCCAAAATCAGACTTGACACCAGAGAGGCTGAATACCGCACTGAGTCAATGCGGTCTTAGCCTCTCTGGTGTCAACACTCTGTCTGATTTTGGATCTTTTTTTTTTTTTCCAAAATCAGACTTGACACCAGAGAGGCTGAATACCGCACTGAGTCAATGCGGTCTTAGCCTCTCTGGTCTCAGCACTCTGTCTGATTTTGGATTTTTTTTTTTTTTTCCAAAATCAGACTTGACACCAGAGAGGCTGAATACCGCACTGAGTCAATGCGGTCTTAGCCTCTCTGGTGTCAACACTCTGTCTGATTTTGGATTTTTTTTTTTTTTTCCAAAATCAGACTTGACACCAGAGAGGCTGAATACCGCACTGAGTCAATGCGGTCTTAGCCTCTCTGGTCTCAACACTCTGTCTGATTTTGGATTTTTTTTTTTTTTTTTCCCCAAAATCAGACTTGACACCAGAGAGGCTGAATACCGCACTGACTCAATGCGGTCTTAGCCTCTCTGGTCTCAACACTCTGTCTGATTTTGGATTATTATTTTTTTTTTCCAAAATCAGACTTGACACCAGAGAGGCTGAATAACGCACTGAGTCAATGCGGTCTTAGCCTCTCTGGTCTCAACACTCTGTCTGATTTTGGATTTTTTTTTTTTTTTTCCAAAATCAGACTTGACACCAGAGAGGCTGAATACCGCACTGAGTCAATGCGGTCTTAGCCTCTCTGGTGTCAACACTCTGTCTGATATTTGATTTTTTTTTTTTTTTTTTCAAAATCAGACTTGACACCAGAGAGGCTGAATACCACACTGAGTCAATGCGGTCTTAGCCTCTCTGGTGTCAACACTCTGTCTGATTTTGGATTTATTTTTATTTTTTTCCAAAATCAGACTTGACACCAGAGAGGCTGAATACCGCACTGAGTCAATGCGGTCTTAGCCTCTCTGGTGTCAACACTCTGTCTGAATTTGGATTTTTTTTTTTTTTTTTTTTAGAGGCTGAATACCGCACTGAGTCAATGCAGTCTTAGCCTCTCTGGTCTCAACACTGTGTCTGATTTTGGATTTTTTTTTTTTTTTTTTTTCCCAAAATCAGACTTGACACCAGAGAGGCTGAATACCGCACTGAGTCAATGCGGTCTTAGCCTCTCTGGTGTCAACACTCTGTCTGATTTTGGATTTTTTTTTTCTTTTTTCCAAAATCAGACTTGACACCAGAGAGGCTGAATACCGCACTGAGTCAATGCGGTCTTAGCCTCTCTGGTCTCAACACTCTGTCTGATTTTGGATTTTTTTTTTTTTTTTCCAAAATCAGACTTGACACCAGAGAGGCTGAATACCGCACTGAGTCAATGCGGGCTTAGCCTCTCTGGTCTCAACACTCTGTCTGATTTTGGATTTTTTTTTTTTTTTTTCCAAAATCAGACTTGACACCAGAGAGGCTGAATACCGCATTGAGTCAATGCGGTCTTAGCCTCTCTGGTGTCAACACTCTGTCTGATTTTGGATCTTTTTTTTTTTTTCCAAAATCAGACTTGACAGCAGAGAGGCTGAATACCGCACTGAGTCAATGCGGTCTTAGCCTCTCTGGTCTCAGCACTCTGTCTGATTTTGGATTTTTTTTTTTTTTTTCTAAAATCAGACTTGACACCAGAGAGGCTGAATACTGCACTGAGTCAATGTGGTCTTAGCCTCTCTGGTGTCAACACTCTGTCTGATTTTGGATTATTTCTTTTTTTTTCCAAAATCAGACTTGACACCAGAGAGGCTGAATACCGCACTGAGTCAATGCGGTCTTAGCCTCTCTGGTCTCAACACTCTGTCTGATTTTGGATTTTTTTTTTTTTTCCAAAATCAGACTTGACACCAGAGAGGCTGAATACCGCACTGAGTCAATGCGGTCTTAGCCTCTCTGGTGTCAACACTCTGTCTGATTTTGGATTTTTTTTTTTTTTTTCCAAAATCAGACTTGACACCAGAGAGGCTGAATACCGCACTGAGTCAATGCGGTCTTAGCCTCTCTGGTCTGAACACTCTGTCTGATTTTGGATTTTTTTTTTTTTTTTTCCAAAATCAGACTTGACACCAGAGAGGCTGAGTACCGAACTGAGTCAATGCGGTCTTAGCCTCTCTGGTGTCAACACTCTGTCTGATTTTGGATTTTTTTTTTTTTTTTTCCAAAATCAGACTTGACACCAGAGAGGCTGAATACCCCACTGAGTCAATGCGGTCTTAGCCTCTCTGGTCTCAACACTCTGTCTGATTTTGGATTTTTTTTTTTTTTTTTCCAAAATCAGACTTGACACCAGAGAGGCTGAGTACCGAACTGAGTCAATGCGGTCTTAGCCTCTCTGGTGTCAACACTCTGTCTGATTTTGGATTTTTTTTTTTTTTTTTCCAAAATCAGACTTGACACCAGAGAGGCTGAATACCCCACTGAGTCAATGCGGTCTTAGCCTCTCTGGTCTCAACACTCTGTCTGATTTTGGATTTTTTTTTTTTTTTTTTCCCAAAATCAGACTTGACACCAGAGAGGCTGAATACCGCACTGAGTCAATGCGGTCTTAGCCTCTCTGGTGTCAACACTCTGTCTGATTTTGGATCTTTTTTTTTTTTTCCAAAATCAGACTTGACACCAGAGAGGCTGAATACCGCACTGAGTCAATGCGGTCTTAGCCTCTCTGGTCTCAGCACTCTGTCTGATTTTGGATTTTTTTTTTTTTTTCCAAAATCAGACTTGACACCAGAGAGGCTGAATACCGCACTGAGTCAATGCGGTCTTAGCCTCTCTGGTGTCAACACTCTGTCTGATTTTGGATTTTTTTTTTTTTTTCCAAAATCAGACTTGACACCAGAGAGGCTGAATACCGCACTGAGTCAATGCGGTCTTAGCCTCTCTGGTCTCAACACTCTGTCTGATTTTGGATTTTTTTTTTTTTTTTTCCCCAAAATCAGACTTGACACCAGAGAGGCTGAATACCGCACTGACTCAATGCGGTCTTAGCCTCTCTGGTCTCAACACTCTGTCTGATTTTGGATTTTTTTTTTTTTTTTTTTTCCAAAATCAGACTTGACACCAGAGAGGCTGAATACCGCACTGAGTCAATGCGGTCTTAGCCTCTCTGGTCTCAACACTCTGTCTGATTTTGGATTATTATTTTTTTTTTCCAAAATCAGACTTGACACCAGAGAGGCTGAATAACGCACTGAGTCAATGCGGTCTTAGCCTCTCTGGTCTCAACACTCTGTCTGATTTTGGATTTTTTTTTTTTTTTTTCCAAAATCAGACTTGACACCAGAGAGGCTGAATACCGCACTGAGTCAATGCGGTCTTAGCCTCTCTGGTGTCAACACTCTGTCTGATATTTGATTTTTTTTTTTTTTTTTTCAAAATCAGACTTGACACCAGAGAGGCTGAATACCACACTGAGTCAATGCGGTCTTAGCCTCTCTGGTGTCAACACTCTGTCTGATTTTGGATTTATTTTTATTTTTTTCCAAAATCAGACTTGACACCAGAGAGGCTGAATACCGCACTGAGTCAATGCGGTCTTAGCCTCTCTGGTGTCAACACTCTGTCTGAATTTGGATTTTTTTTTTTTTTTTTTTTAGAGGCTGAATACCGCACTGAGTCAATGCAGTCTTAGCCTCTCTGGTCTCAACACTCTGTCTGATTTTGGATTTTTTTTTTTTTTTTTTTTCCCAAAATCAGACTTGACACCAGAGAGGCTGAATACCGCACTGAGTCAATGCGGTCTTAGCCTCTCTGGTGTCAACACTCTGTCTGATTTTGGATTTTTTTTTTTTTTTTTTTCCAAAATCAGACTTGACACCAGAGAGGCTGAATACCGCACTGAGTCAATGCGGTCTTAGCCTCTCTGGTGTCAACACTCTGTCTGATTTTGGATTTTTTTTTTTTTCCAAAATCAGACTTGACACCAGAGAGGCTGAATACCGCACTGAGTCAATGCGGTCTTAGCCTCTCTGGTCTCAACACTCTGTCTGATTTTAGATTTTTTTTTTTTTTCCAAAATCAGACGACACCAGAGAGGCTGAATACCGCACTGAGTCAATGCGGTCTTAGCCTCTCTGGTGTCAACACTCTGTCTGATTTTCGATTTTTGATTTTTTTTTTCCAAAATCAAACTTGACACAAGAGAGGCTGAATACCGCACTGAGTCAATGCGGTCTTAGCCTCTCTGGTCTCAACACTCTGTCTGATTTTGGATTTTTTTTTTTTTTTTCCAAAATCAGACTTGACACCAGAGAGGCTGAATACCGCACTGAGTCAATGCGGTCTTAGCCTCTCTGGTGTCAACACTCTGTCTGATTTTGGATTTTTTTTTTTTTTTTTTCCAAAATCAGACTTGACACCAGAGAGGCTGAATACCGCACTGAGTCAATGCGGTCTTAGCCTCTCTGGTCTCAACACTCTGTCTGATTTTGGATTTTTTTTTTTTTTTCCAAAATCAGACTTGACACCAGAGAGGCTGAATACCGCACTGAGTCAATGCGGTCTTAGCCTCTCTGGTGTCAACACTCTGTCTGATTTTGGATTTTTTTTTTTTTTTTCCAAAATCAGACTTGACACCAGAGAGGCTGAATACCGCACTGAGTCAATGCGGTCTTAGCCTCTCTGGTCTCAACACTCTGTCTGATTTTGGATTTTTTTTTTTTTTTTCCGAAATCAGACTTGACACCAGAGAGGCTGAATACCGAACTGAGTCAATGCGGTCTTAGCCTCTCTGGTGTCAACACTCTGTCTGATTTTGGATTATTATTATTTTTTTTCCGAAATCAGACTTGACACCAGAGAGGCTGAATACCGAACTGAGTCAATGCGGTCTTAGCCTCTCTGGTCTCAACACTCTGTCTGATTTTGGATTTTTTTTTTTTTTTTTTTCCCAGAATCAGACTTGACACCAGAGAGGCTGAATACCGCACTGAGTCAATGCGGTCTTAGCCTCTCTGGTGTCAACACTCTGTCTGATTTTGGATTTTTTTTTTTTTTTCCAAAATCAGACTTGACACCAGAGAGGCTGAATACCGCACTGAGTCAATGCGGTCTTAGCCTCTCTGGTGTCAACACTCTGTCTGATTTTGGATTTTTTTTTTTTTTTTTCCAAAATCAGACTTGACACCAGAGAGGCTGAATACCGCACTGAGTCAATGCGGTCTTAGCCTCTCTGGTCTCAACACTCTGTCTGATTTTGGATTTTTTTTTTTTTTTTTCCCAAAATCAGACTTGACACCAGAGAGGCTGAATACCGCACTGAGTCAATGCGGTCTTAGCCTCTCTGGTGTCAACACTCTGTCTGATTTTGGATCTTTTTTTTTTTTTCTAAAATCAGACTTGACACCAGAGAGGCTGACTACCGCACTGAGTCAATGCGGTCTTAGCCTCTCTGGTCTCAGCACTCTGTCTGATTTTGGATTTTTTTTTTTTTTTCCAAAATCAGACTTGACACCAGAGAGGCTGAATACCGCACTGAGTCAATGCGGTCTTAGCCTCTCTGGTGTCAACACTCTGTCTGATTTTGGATTTTTTTTTTTTTTTTCCAAAATCAGACTTGACACCAGAGAGGCTGAATACCGCACTGAGTCAATGCGGTCTTAGCCTCTCTGGTCTCAACACTCTGTCTGATTTTGGATTTTTTTTTTTTTTTCCAAAATCAGACTTGACACCAGAGAGGCTGAATACTGCACTGAGTCAATGCGGTCTTAGCCTCTCTGGTGTCAACACTCTGTCTGATTTTGGATTTTTTTTTTTTTTTTCCAAAATCAGACTTGACACCAGAGAGGCTGAATAACGCACTGAGTCAATGCGGTCTTAGCCTCTCTGGTCTCAACACTCTGTCTGATTTTGGATTTTTTTTTTTTTTTTCCAAAATCAGACTTGACACCAGAGAGGCTGAGTACCGAACTGAGTCAATGCGGTCTTAGCCTCTCTGGTGTCAACACTCTGTCTGATTTGGGATTTTTTTTTTTTTTTTTCCAAAATCAGACTTGACACCAGAGAGGCTGAATACCGCACTGAGTCAATGCGGTCTTAGCCTCTCTGGTCTCAACACTCTGTCTGATTTTGGATTTTTTTTTTTTTTTTTTTTCCCAAAATCAGACTTGACACCAGAGAGGCTGAATACCGCACTGAGTCAATGCGGTCTTAAATCAGACTTGACACCAGAGAGGCTGAATACCGCACTGAGTCAATGCGGTCTTAGCCTCTCTGGTCTCAACACTCTGTCTGATTTTGGATTTTTTTTTTTTTTTTTTTTCCCAAAATCAGACTTGACACCAGAGAGGCTGAATACCGCACTGAGTCAATGCGGTCTTAGCCTCTCTGGTGTCAACACTCTGTCTGATTTTGGATTTTTTTTTTTTTTTCCCAAAATCAGACTTGACACCAGAGAGGCTGAATACCGCACTGAGTCAATGCGGTCTTAGCCTCTCTGGTCTCAACACTCTGTCTGATTTTGGATTTTTTTTTTTTTTTCCAAAATCAGACTTGACACCAGAGAGGCTGAATACCGCACTGAGTCAATGCGGTCTTAGCCTCTCTGGTGTCAACACTCTGTCTGATTTTGGATTTTTTTTTTTTTTTTTTCCAAAATCAGACTTGACACCAGAGAGGCTGAATACCGCACTGAGTCAATGCGGTCTTAGCCTCTCTGGTCTCAACACTCTGTCTGATTTTGGATTTTTTTTTTTTTTTTTTTCCAAAATCAGACTTGACACCAGAGAGGCTGAATACCGCACTGAGTCAATGCGGTCTTAGCCTCTCTGGTCTCAACACTCTGTCTGATTTTGGATTTTTTTTTTTTTTTTTTCCCAAAATCAGACTTGACACCAGAGAGGCTGAATACCGCACTGAGTCAATGCGGTCTTAGCCTCTCTGGTCTCAACACTCTGTCTGATTTTGGATTTTTTTTTTTTTTTTTTTCCAAAATCAGACTTGACACCAGAGAGGCTGAATACCGCACTGAGTCAATGCGGTCTTAGCCTCTCTGGTCTCAACACTCTGTCTGATTTTGGATTTTTTTTTTTTTTTTTTCCCAAAATCAGACTTGACACCAGAGAGGCTGAATACCGCACTGAGTCAATGCGGTCTTAGCCTCTCTGGTCTCAACACTCTGTCTGATTTTGGATTTTTTTTTTTTTTTTGCAAAATCAGACTTGACACCAGAGAGGCTGAATACCGCACTGAGTCAATGCGGTCTGAGCCTCTCTGGTGTCAACACTCTGTCTGATTTTGGATTTTTTTTTTTTTTTTCCAAAATCAGACTTGACACCAGAGAGGCTGAATACCGCACTGAGTCAATGCGGTCTGAGCCTCTCTGGTGTCAACACTCTGTCTGATTTTGGATTTTTTTTTTTTTTTTCCAAAATCAGACTTGACACCAGAGAGGCTGAATACCGCACTGAGTCAATGCGGTCTTAGCCTCTCTGGTGTCAACACTCTGTCTGATTTTGGATTTTTTTTTTTTTTTTCCAAAATCAGACTTGACACCAGAGAGGCTGAATACCGCACTGAGTCAATGCGGTCTTAGCCTCTCTGGTCTCAACACTCTGTCTGATTTTGGATTTTTTTTTTTTTTTCCAAAATCAGACTTGACACCAGAGAGGCTGAATACCGCACTGAGTCAATGCGGTCTTAGCCTCTCTGGTCTCAACACTCTGTCTGATTTTGGATTTTTTTTTTTTTTTTTTTCCCAAAATCAGACTTGACACCAGAGAGGCTGAATACCGCACTGAGTCAATGCGGTCTTAGCCTCTCTGGTGTCAACACTCTGTCTGATTTTGGATTTTTTTTTTTTTTTCCCAAAATCAGACTTGACACCAGAGAGGCTGAATACCGCACTGAGTCAATGCGGTCTTAGCCTCTCTGGTCTCAACACTCTGTCTGATTTTGGATTTTTTTTTTTTTTTTCCAAAATCAGACTTGACACCAGAGAGGCTGAATACCGCACTGAGTCAATGCGGTCTTAGCCTCTCTGGTGTCAACACTCTGTCTGATTTTGGATTTTTTTTTTTTTTTTTCCAAAATCAGACTTGACACCAGAGAGGCTGAATACCGCACTGAGTCAATGCGGTCTTAGCCTCTCTGGTCTCAACACTCTGTCTGATTTTGGATTTTTTTTTTTTTTTTTTTCCAAAATCAGACTTGACACCAGAGAGGCTGAATACCGCACTGAGTCAATGCGGTCTTAGCCTCTCTGGTGTCAACACTCTGTCTGATTTTGGATTTTTTTTTTTTTTCCCAAAATCAGACTTGACACCAGAGAGGCTGAATACCGCACTGAGTCAATGCGGTCTTAGCCTCTCTGGTCTCAACACTCTGTCTGATTTTGGATTTTTTTTTTTTTTTTGCAAAATCAGACTTGACACCAGAGAGGCTGAATACCGCACTGAGTCAATGCGGTCTTAGCCTCTCTGGTGTCAACACTCTGTCTGATTTTGGATTTTTTTTTTTTTTTTTCCAAAATCAGACTTGACACCAGAGAGGCTGAATACCGCACTGAGTCAATGCGGTCTTAGCCTCTCTGGTCTCAACACTCTGTCTGATTTTGGATTTTTTTTTTTTTTTTCCAAAATCAGACTTGACACCAGAGAGGCTGAATACCGCACTGAGTCAATGCGGTCTGAGCCTCTCTGGTGTCAACACTCTGTCTGATTTTGGATTTTTTTTTTTTTTTTCCAAAATCAGACTTGACACCAGAGAGGCTGAATACCGCACTGAGTCAATGCGGTCTTAGCCTCTCTGGTCTCAACACTCTGTCTGATTTTGGATTTTTTTTTTTTTTTTCCAAAATCAGACTTGACACCAGAGAGGCTGAATACCGAACTGAGTCAATGCGGTCTTAGCCTCTCTGGTGTCAACACTCTGTCTGATTTTGGATTTTTTTTTTTTTTTTCCAAAATCAGACTTGACACCAGAGAGGCTGAATACCGCACTGAGTCAATGCGGGCTTAGCCTCTCTGGTCTCAACACTCTGTCTGATTTTGGATTTTTTTTTTTTTTTTTCCAAAATCAGACTTGACACCAGAGAGGCTGAATACCGCACTGAGTCAATGCGGTCTTAGCCTCTCTGGTGTCAACACTCTGTCTGATTTTGGATCTTTTTTTTTTTTTTCCAAAATCAGACTTGACACCAGAGAGGCTGAATACCGCACTGAGTCAATGCGGTCTTAGCCTCTCTGGTCTCAGCACTCTGTCTGATTTTGGATTTTTTTTTTTTTTTTCTAAAATCAGACTTGACACCAGAGAGGCTGAATACTGCACTGAGTCAATGCGGTCTTAGCCTCTCTGGTGTCAACACTCTGTCTGATTTTGGATTATTTCTTTTTTTTTCCAAAATCAGACTTGACACCAGAGAGGCTGAATACCGCACTGAGTCAATGCGGTCTTAGCCTCTCTGGTCTCAACACTCTGTCTGATTTTGGATTTTTTTTTTTTTTCCAAAATCAGACTTGACACCAGAGAGGCTGAATACCGCACTGAGTCAATGCGGTCTTAGCCTCTCTGGTGTCAACACTCTGTCTGATTTTGGATTTTTTTTTTTTTTTTCCAAAATCAGACTTGACACCAGAGAGGCTGAATACCCCACTGAGTCAATGCGGTCTTAGCCTCTCTGGTCTCAACACTCTGTCTGATTTTGGATTTTTTTTTTTTTTTTTTCCAAAATCAGACTTGACACCAGAGAGGCTGAATACCGCACTGAGTCAATGCGGTCTTAGCCTCTCTGGTGTCAACACTCTGTCTGATTTTGGATCTTTTTTTTTTTTTCCAAAATCAGACTTGACACCAGAGAGGCTGAATACCGCACTGAGTCAATGCGGTCTTAGCCTCTCTGGTCTCAGCACTCTGTCTGATTTTGGATTTTTTTTTTTTTTTCCAAAATCAGACTTGACACCAGAGAGGCTGAATACCGCACTGAGTCAATGCGGTCTTAGCCTCTCTGGTGTCAACACTCTGTCTGATTTTGGATTTTTTTTTTTTTTTCCAAAATCAGACTTGACACCAGAGAGGCTGAATACCGCACTGAGTCAATGCGGTCTTAGCCTCTCTGGTCTCAACACTCTGTCTGATTTTGGATTATTATTTTTTTTTTTCCAAAATCAGACTTGACACCAGAGAGGCTGAATACCGCACTGAGTCAATGCGGTCTTAGCCTCTCTGGTCTCAACACTCTGTCTGATTTTGGATTTTTTTTTTTTTTTTCCAAAATCAGACTTGACACCAGAGAGGCTGAATACCGAACTGAGTCAATGCGGTCTTAGCCTCTCTGGTGTCAACACTCTGTCTGATTTTGGATTATTTTTATTTTTTTTCCAAAATCAGACTTGACACCAGAGAGGCTGAATACCGCACTGAGTCAATGCGGTCTTAGCCTCTCTGGTCTCAACACTCTGTCTGATTTTGGATTTTTTTTTTTTTTTTTTTCCCAGAATCAGACTTGACACCAGAGAGGCTGAATACCGCACTGAGTCAATGCGGTCTTAGCCTCTCTGGTGTCAACACTCTGTCTGATTTTGGATTTTTTTTTTTTTTTCCAAAATCAGACTTGACACCAGAGAGGCTGAATACCGCACTGAGTCAATGCGGTCTTAGCCTCTCTGGTGTCAACACTCTGTCTGATTTTGGATTTTTTTTTTTTTTTTTCCAAAATCAGACTTGACACCAGAGAGGCTGAATACCGCACTGAGTCAATGCGGTCTTAGCCTCTCTGGTCTCAACACTCTGTCTGATTTTGGATTTTTTTTTTTTTTTTTCCCAAAATCAGACTTGACACCAGAGAGGCTGAATACCGCACTGAGTCAATGCGGTCTTAGCCTCTCTGGTGTCAACACTCTGTCTGATTTTGGATCTTTTTTTTTTTTTCTAAAATCAGACTTGACACCAGAGAGGCTGACTACCGCACTGAGTCAATGCGGTCTTAGCCTCTCTGGTCTCAGCACTCTGTCTGATTTTGGATTTTTTTTTTTTTTTCCAAAATCAGACTTGACACCAGAGAGGCTGAATACCGCACTGAGTCAATGCGGTCTTAGCCTCTCTGGTGTCAACACTCTGTCTGATTTTGGATTTTTTTTTTTTTTTTCCAAAATCAGACTTGACACCAGAGAGGCTGAATACCGCACTGAGTCAATGCGGTCTTAGCCTCTCTGGTCTCAACACTCTGTCTGATTTTGGATTTTTTTTTTTTTTTCCAAAATCAGACTTGACACCAGAGAGGCTGAATACCGCACTGAGTCAATGCGGTCTTAGCCTCTCTGGTGTCAACACTCTGTCTGATTTTGGATTTTTTTTTTTTTTTCCAAAATCAGACTTGACACCAGAGAGGCTGAATACCGCACTGAGTCAATGCGGTCTTAGCCTCTCTGGTGTCAACACTCTGTCTGATTTTGGATTTTTTTTTTTTTTTTCCAAAATCAGACTTGACACCAGAGAGGCTGAATACCGCACTGAGTCAATGCGGTCTTAGCCTCTCTGGTCTCAACACTCTGTCTGATTTTGGATTTTTTTTTTTTTTTCCAAAATCAGACTTGACACCAGAGAGGCTGAATACCGCACTGAGTCAATGCGGTCTTAGCCTCTCTGGTGTCAACACTCTGTCTGATTTTGGATTTTTTTTTTTTTTTTTCCAAAATCAGACTTGACACCAGAGAGGCTGAATAACGCACTGAGTCAATGCGGTCTTAGCCTCTCTGGTCTCAACACTCTGTCTGATTTTGGATTTTTTTTTTTTTTTTCCAAAATCAGACTTGACACCAGAGAGGCTGAGTACCGAACTGAGTCAATGCGGTCTTAGCCTCTCTGGTGTCAACACTCTGTCTGATTTTGGATTTTTTTTTTTTTTTTCCAAAATCAGACTTGACACCAGAGAGGCTGAATACCGCACTGAGTCAATGCGGTCTTAGCCTCTCTGGTGTCAACACTCTGTCTGATTTTGGATCTTTTTTTTTTTTTCTAAAATCAGACTTGACACCAGAGAGGCTGACTACCGCACTGAGTCAATGCGGTCTTAGCCTCTCTGGTCTCAGCACTCTGTCTGATTTTGGATTTTTTTTTTTTTTTCCAAAATCAGACTTGACACCAGAGAGGCTGAATACCGCACTGAGTCAATGCGGTCTTAGCCTCTCTGGTGTCAACACTCTGTCTGATTTTGGATTTTTTTTTTTTTTTTCCAAAATCAGACTTGACACCAGAGAGGCTGAATACCGCACTGAGTCAATGCGGTCTTAGCCTCTCTGGTCTCAACACTCTGTCTGATTTTGGATTTTTTTTTTTTTTTCCAAAATCAGACTTGACACCAGAGAGGCTGAATACCGCACTGAGTCAATGCGGTCTTAGCCTCTCTGGTGTCAACACTCTGTCTGATTTTGGATTTTTTTTTTTTTTTCCAAAATCAGACTTGACACCAGAGAGGCTGAATACCGCACTGAGTCAATGCGGTCTTAGCCTCTCTGGTGTCAACACTCTGTCTGATTTTGGATTTTTTTTTTTTTTTTCCAAAATCAGACTTGACACCAGAGAGGCTGAATACCGCACTGAGTCAATGCGGTCTTAGCCTCTCTGGTCTCAACACTCTGTCTGATTTTGGATTTTTTTTTTTTTTCCAAAATCAGACTTGACACCAGAGAGGCTGAATACCGCACTGAGTCAATGCGGTCTTAGCCTCTCTGGTGTCAACACTCTGTCTGATTTTGGATTTTTTTTTTTTTTTTTCCAAAATCAGACTTGACACCAGAGAGGCTGAATAACGCACTGAGTCAATGCGGTCTTAGCCTCTCTGGTCTCAACACTCTGTCTGATTTTGGATTTTTTTTTTTTTTTTCCAAAATCAGACTTGACACCAGAGAGGCTGAGTACCGAACTGAGTCAATGCGGTCTTAGCCTCTCTGGTGTCAACACTCTGTCTGATTTTGGATTTTTTTTTTTTTTTTCCAAAATCAGACTTGACACCAGAGAGGCTGAATACCGCACTGAGTCAATGCGGTCTTAGCCTCTCTGGTCTCAACACTCTGTCTGATTTTGGATTTTTTTTTTTTTTTTTTTCCCAAAATCAGACTTGACACCAGAGAGGCTGAATACCGCACTGAGTCAATGCGGTCTTAAATCAGACTTGACACCAGAGAGGCTGAATACCGCACTGAGTCAATGCGGTCTTAGCCTCTCTGGTCTCAACACTCTGTCTGATTTTGGATTTTTTTTTTTTTTTTTTTCCCAAAATCAGACTTGACACCAGAGAGGCTGAATACCGCACTGAGTCAATGCGGTCTTAGCCTCTCTGGTGTCAACACTCTGTCTGATTTTGGATTTTTTTTTTTTTTTCCCAAAATCAGACTTGACACCAGAGAGGCTGAATACCGCACTGAGTCAATGCGGTCTTAGCCTCTCTGGTCTCAACACTCTGTCTGATTTTGGATTTTTTTTTTTTTTTCCAAAATCAGACTTGACACCAGAGAGGCTGAATACCGCACTGAGTCAATGCGGTCTTAGCCTCTCTGGTGTCAACACTCTGTCTGATTTTGGATTTTTTTTTTTTTTTTTCCAAAATCAGACTTGACACCAGAGAGGCTGAATACCGCACTGAGTCAATGCGGTCTTAGCCTCTCTGGTCTCAACACTCTGTCTGATTTTGGATTTTTTTTTTTTTTTTTTTCCAAAATCAGACTTGACACCAGAGAGGCTGAATACCGCACTGAGTCAATGCGGTCTTAGCCTCTCTGGTGTCAACACTCTGTCTGATTTTGGATTTTTTTTTTTTTTCCCAAAATCAGACTTGACACCAGAGAGGCTGAATACCGCACTGAGTCAATGCGGTCTTAGCCTCTCTGGTCTCAACACTCTGTCTGATTTTGGATTTTTTTTTTTTTTTTGCAAAATCAGACTTGACACCAGAGAGGCTGAATACCGCACTGAGTCAATGCGGTCTTAGCCTCTCTGGTGTCAACACTCTGTCTGATTTTGGATTTTTTTTTTTTTTTTTCCAAAATCAGACTTGACACCAGAGAGGCTGAATACCGCACTGAGTCAATGCGGTCTTAGCCTCTCTGGTCTCAACACTCTGTCTGATTTTGGATTTTTTTTTTTTTTTCCAAAATCAGACTTGACACCAGAGAGGCTGAATACCGCACTGAGTCAATGCGGTCTGAGCCTCTCTGGTGTCAACACTCTGTCTGATTTTGGATTTTTTTTTTTTTTTTCCAAAATCAGACTTGACACCAGAGAGGCTGAATACCGCACTGAGTCAATGCGGTCTTAGCCTCTCTGGTCTCAACACTCTGTCTGATTTTGGATTTTTTTTTTTTTTTTCCAAAATCAGACTTGACACCAGAGAGGCTGAATACCGAACTGAGTCAATGCGGTCTTAGCCTCTCTGGTGTCAACACTCTGTCTGATTTTGGATTTTTTTTTTTTTTTTCCAAAATCAGACTTGACACCAGAGAGGCTGAATACCGCACTGAGTCAATGCAGGCTTAGCCTCTCTGGTCTCAACACTCTGTCTGATTTTGGATTTTTTTTTTTTTTTTTCCAAAATCAGACTTGACACCAGAGAGGCTGAATACCGCACTGAGTCAATGCGGTCTTAGCCTCTCTGGTGTCAACACTCTGTCTGATTTTGGATCTTTTTTTTTTTTTCCAAAATCAGACTTGACACCAGAGAGGCTGAATACCGCACTGAGTCAATGCGGTCTTAGCCTCTCTGGTCTCAGCACTCTGTCTGATTTTGGATTTTTTTTTTTTTTTTCTAAAATCAGACTTGACACCAGAGAGGCTGAATACTGCACTGAGTCAATGCGGTCTTAGCCTCTCTGGTGTCAACACTCTGTCTGATTTTGGATTATTTCTTTTTTTTTCCAAAATCAGACTTGACACCAGAGAGGCTGAATACCGCACTGAGTCAATGCGGTCTTAGCCTCTCTGGTCTCAACACTCTGTCTGATTTTGGATTTTTTTTTTTTTTTCCAAAATCAGACTTGACACCAGAGAGGCTGAATACCGCACTGAGTCAATGCGGTCTTAGCCTCTCTGGTGTCAACACTCTGTCTGATTTTGGATTTTTTTTTTTTTTTTCCAAAATCAGACTTGACACCAGAGAGGCTGAATACCGCACTGAGTCAATGCGGTCTTAGCCTCTCTGGTCTGAACACTCTGTCTGATTTTTGATTTTTTTTTTTTTTTTTCCAAAATCAGACTTGACACCAGAGAGGCTGAGTACCGAACTGAGTCAATGCGGTCTTAGCCTCTCTGGTGTCAACACTCTGTCTGATTTTGGATTTTTTTTTTTTTTTTTCCAAAATCAGACTTGACACCAGAGAGGCTGAATACCCCACTGAGTCAATGCGGTCTTAGCCTCTCTGGTCTCAACACTCTGTCTGATTTTGGATTTTTTTTTTTTTTTTTTCCAAAATCAGACTTGACACCAGAGAGGCTGAATACCGCACTGAGTCAATGCGGTCTTAGCCTCTCTGGTGTCAACACTCTGTCTGATTTTGGATCTTTTTTTTTTTTTCCAAAATCAGACTTGACACCAGAGAGGCTGAATACCGCACTGAGTCAATGCGGTCTTAGCCTCTCTGGTCTCAGCACTCTGTCTGATTTTGGATTTTTTTTTTTTTTTCCAAAATCAGACTTGACACCAGAGAGGCTGAATACCGCACTGAGTCAATGCGGTCTTAGCCTCTCTGGTGTCAACACTCTGTCTGATTTTGGATTTTTTTTTTTTTTTCCAAAATCAGTCTTGACACCAGAGAGGCTGAATACCGCACTGAGTCAATGCGGTCTTAGCCTCTCTGGTCTCAACACTCTGTCTGATTTTGGATTATTATTATTTTTTTCCAAAATCAGACTTGACACCAGAGAGGCTGAATAACGCACTGAGTCAATGCGGTCTTAGCCTCTCTGGTCTCAACACTCTGTCTGATTTTGGATTTTTTTTTTTTTTTTTCCAAAATCAGACTTGACACCAGAGAGGCTGAATACCACACTGAGTCAATGCGGTCTTAGCCTCTCTGGTGTCAACACTCTGTCTGATATTTGATTTTTTTTTTTTTTTTTCTCAAAATCAGACTTGACACCAGAGAGGCTGAATACCACACTGAGTCAATGCGGTCTTAGCCTCTCTGGTGTCAACACTCTGTCTGATTTTGGATTTATTTTTATTTTTTTCCAAAATCAGACTTGACACCAGAGAGGCTGAATACCGCACTGAGTCAATGCGGTCTTAGCCTCTCTGGTGTCAACACTCTGTCTGAATTTGGATTTTTTTTTTTTTTTTTTTTAGAGGCTGAATACCGCACTGAGTCAATGCAGTCTTAGCCTCTCTGGTCTCAACACTCTGTCTGATTTTGGATTTTTTTTTTTTTTTTTTTTCCCAAAATCAGACTTGACACCAGAGAGGCTGAATACCGCACTGAGTCAATGCGGTCTTAGCCTCTCTGGTGTCAACACTCTGTCTGATTTTGGATTTTTTTTTTTTTTTTTTTTCCAAAATCAGACTTGACACCAGAGAGGCTGAATACCGCACTGAGTCAATGCGGTCTTAGCCTCTCTGGTGTCAACACTCTGTCTGATTTTGGATTTTTTTTTTTTTTTCCAAAATCAGACTTGACACCAGAGAGGCTGAATACCGCACTGAGTCAATGCGGTCTTAGCCTCTCTGGTCTCAACACTCTGTCTGATTTTAGATTTTTTTTTTTTTTCCAAAATCAGACGACACCAGAGAGGCTGAATACCGCACTGAGTCAATGCAGTCTTAGCCTCTCTGGTGTCAACACTCTGTCTGATTTTTGATTTTTGATTTTTTTTTTCCAAAATCAAACTTGACACAAGAGAGGCTGAATACCGCACTGAGTCAATGCGGTCTTAGCCTCTCTGGTGTCAACACTCTGTCTGATTTTGGATTTTTTTTTTTTTTCCAAAATCAGACTTGACACCAGAGAGGCTGAATACCGCACTGAGTCAATGCGGTCTTAGCCTCTCTGGTCTCAACACTCTGTCTGATTTTGGATTATTATTATTTTTTTCCAAAATCAGACTTGACACCAGAGAGGCTGAATAACGCACTGAGTCAATGCGGTCTTAGCCTCTCTGGTCTCAACACTCTGTCTGATTTTGGATTTTTTTTTTTTTTTCCAAAATCAGACTTGACACCAGAGAGGCTGAATACCGCACTGAGTCAATGCGGTCTTAGCCTCTCTGGTCTCAACACTCTGTCTGATTTTAGATTTTTTTTTTTTTTCCAAAATCAGACGACACCAGAGAGGCTGAATACCGCACTGAGTCAATGCGGTCTTAGCCTCTCTGGTGTCAACACTCTGTCTGATTTTTGATTTTTGATTTTTTTTTTCCAAAATCAAACTTGACACAAGAGAGGCTGAATACCGCACTGAGTCAATGCGGTCTTAGCCTCTCTGGTGTCAACACTCTGTCTGATTTTGGATTTTTTTTTTTTTTCCAAAATCAGACTTGACACCAGAGAGGCTGAATACCACACTGAGTCAATGCGGTCTTAGCCTCTCTGGTGTCAACACTCTGTCTGAATTTGGATTATTATTATTTTTTTTCCAAAATCAGACTTGACACCAGAGAGGCTGAATAACGCACTGAGTCAATGCGGTCTTAGCCTCTCTGGTCTCAACACTCTGTCTGATTTTGGATTTTTTTTTTTTTTTTTCCAAAATCAGACTTGACACCGGAGAGGCTGAATACCGCACTGAGTCAATGCGGTCTTAGCCTCTCTGGTCTCAACACTCTGTCTGATTTTGGATTATTATTATTTTTTTCCAAAATCAGACTTGACACCAGAGAGGCTGAATAACGCACTGAGTCAATGCGGTCTTAGCCTCTCTGGTCTCAACACTCTGTCTGATTTTGGATTTTTTTTTTTTTTCCAAAATCAGACTTGACACCAGAGAGGCTGAATACCGCACTGAGTCAATGCGGTCTTAGCCTCTCTGGTCTGAACACTCTGTCTGATTTTGGATTTTTTTTTTTTTTTTTCCAAAATCAGACTTGACACCAGAGAGGCTGAGTACCGAACTGAGTCAATGCGGTCTTAGCCTCTCTGGTGTCAACACTCTGTCTGATTTTGGATTTTTTTTTTTTTTTTTCCAAAATCAGACTTGACACCAGAGAGGCTGAATACCCCACTGAGTCAATGCGGTCTTAGCCTCTCTGGTCTCAACACTCTGTCTGATTTTGGATTTTTTTTTTTTTTTTTTCCAAAATCAGACTTGACACCAGAGAGGCTGAATACCGCACTGAGTCAATGCGGTCTTAGCCTCTCTGGTGTCAACACTCTGTCTGATTTTGGATCTTTTTTTTTTTTTCCAAAATCAGACTTGACACCAGAGAGGCTGAATACCGCACTGAGTCAATGCGGTCTTAGCCTCTCTGGTCTCAGCACTCTGTCTGATTTTGGATTTTTTTTTTTTTTTCCAAAATCAGACTTGACACCAGAGAGGCTGAATACCGCACTGAGTCAATGCGGTCTTAGCCTCTCTGGTGTCAACACTCTGTCTGATTTTGGATTTTTTTTTTTTTTTCCAAAATCAGACTTGACACCAGAGAGGCTGAATACCGCACTGAGTCAATGCGGTCTTAGCCTCTCTGGTCTCAACACTCTGTCTGATTTTGGATTATTATTTTTTTTTTCCAAAATCAGACTTGACACCAGAGAGGCTGAATAACGCACTGAGTCAATGCGGTCTTAGCCTCTCTGGTCTCAACACTCTGTCTGATTTTGGATTTTTTTTTTTTTTTTTTCCAAAATCAGACTTGACACCAGAGAGGCTGAATACCGCACTGAGTCAATGCGGTCTTAGCCTCTCTGGTGTCAACACTCTGTCTGATATTTGATTTTTTTTTTTTTTTTTTCAAAATCAGACTTGACACCAGAGAGGCTGAATACCACACTGAGTCAATGCGGTCTTAGCCTCTCTGGTGTCAACACTCTGTCTGATTTTGGATTTATTTTTATTTTTTTCCAAAATCAGACTTGACACCAGAGAGGCTGAATACCGCACTGAGTCAATGCGGTCTTAGCCTCTCTGGTGTCAACACTCTGTCTGAATTTGTATTTTTTTTTTTTTTTTTTTTAGAGGCTGAATACCGCACTGAGTCAATGCAGTCTTAGCCTCTCTGGTCTCAACACTCTGTCTGATTTTGGATTTTTTTTTTTTTTTTTTTTCCCAAAATCAGACTTGACACCAGAGAGGCTGAATACCGCACTGAGTCAATGCGGTCTTAGCCTCTCTGGTGTCAACACTCTGTCTGAATTTGGATTATTATTATTTTTTTCCAAAATCAGACTTGACACCAGAGAGGCTGAATAACGCACTGAGTCAATGCGGTCTTAGCCTCTCTGGTCTCAACACTCTGTCTGATTTTGGATTTTTTTTTTTTTTTTTCCAAAATCAGACTTGACACCAGAGAGGCTGAATACCGCACTGAGTCAATGCGGTCTTAGCCTCTCTGGTCTCAACACTCTGTCTGATTTTGGATTATTATTATTTTTTTCCAAAATCAGACTTGACACCAGAGAGGCTGAATAACGCACTGAGTCAATGCGGTCTTAGCCTCTCTGGTCTCAACACTCTGTCTGATTTTGGATTTTTTTTTTTTTTTCCAAAATCAGACTTGACACCAGAGAGGCTGAATACCGCACTGAGTCAATGCGGTCTTAGCCTCTCTGGTCTCAACACTCTGTCTGATTTTAGATTTTTTTTTTTTTTCCAAAATCAGACGACACCAGAGAGGCTGAATACCGCACTGAGTCAATGCGGTCTTAGCCTCTCTGGTGTCAACACTCTGTCTGATTTTTGATTTTTGATTTTTTTTTTCCAAAATCAAACTTGACACAAGAGAGGCTGAATACCGCACTGAGTCAATGCGGTCTTAGCCTCTCTGGTGTCAACACTCTGTCTGATTTTGGATTTTTTTTTTTTTTCCAAAATCAGACTTGACACCAGAGAGGCTGAATACCACACTGAGTCAATGCGGTCTTAGCCTCTCTGGTGTCAACACTCTGTCTGAATTTGGATTATTATTATTTTTTTCCAAAATCAGACTTGACACCAGAGAGGCTGAATAACGCACTGAGTCAATGCGGTCTTAGCCTCTCTGGTCTCAACACTCTGTCTGATTTTGGATTTTTTATTTTTATTTTCCAAAATCAGACTTGACACCAGAGAGGCTGAATACCGCACTGAGTCAATGTGGTCTTAGCCTCTCTGGTCTCAACACTCTGTCTGATTTTGGATTATTATTATTTTTTTCCAAAATCAGACTTGACACCAGAGAGGCTGAATAACGCACTGAGTCAATGCGGTCTTAGCCTCTCTGGTCTCAACACTCTGTCTGATTTTGGATTTTTTTTTTTTTCCAAAATCAGACTTGACACCAGAGAGGCTGAATACCGCACTGAGTCAATGCGGTCTTAGCCTCTCTGGTCTCAACACTCTGTCTGATTTTGGATTATTATTATTTTTTTTCCAAAATCAGACTTGACACCAGAGAGGCTGAATACCGCACTGAGTCAATGCGGTCTTAGCCTCTCTGGTGTCAACACTCTGTCTGATTTTGGATTTTTTTTTTTTTTTTTTTTTCAAAATCAGACTTGACACCAGAGAGGCTGAATACCGCACTGAGTCAATGCGGTCTTAGCCTCTCTGGTCTCAACACTCTGTCTGATTTTGGATTTTTTTTTTTTTTTTCCCCAAAATCAGACTTGACACCAGAGAGGCTGAATACCGCACTGAGTCAATGCGGTCTTAGCCTCTCTGGTGTCAACACTCTGTCTGATTTTTGATTTTTTTTTTTTTTTTTTCAAAAATCAGACTTGACACCAGAGAGGCTGAATACCACACTGAGTCAATGCGGTCTTAGCCTCTCTGGTGTCAACACTCTGTCTGAATTTGGATTTTTTTTTTTCTTTTTTTTTTCAAAATCAGACTTGACACCAGAGAGGCTGAATACCGCACTGAGTCAATGCGGTCTTAGCCTCTCTGGTCTCAACACTCTGTCTGATTTTGGATTTTATTTTTTTATTTTTTTCCCAAAATCAGACTTGACACCAGAGAGGCTGAATACCGCACTGAGTCAATGCGGTCTTAGCCTCTCTGGTGTCAACACTCTGTCTGATTTTGGATTTTTTTTTTTTTTTTCCCAAAATCAGACTTGACACCAGAGAGGCTGAATACCGCACTGAGTCAATGCGGTCTTAGCCTCTCTGGTCTCAACACTCTGTCTGATTTTGGATTTTTTTTTTTTTTTCCAAAATCAGACTTGACACCAGAGAGGCTGAATACCGCACTGAGTCAATGCGGTCTTAGCCTCTCTGGTGTCAACACTCTGTCTGATTTTGGATTTTTTTTTTTTTCCAAAATCAGACTTGACACCAGAGAGGCTGAATACCACACTGAGTCAATGCGGTCTTAGCCTCTCTGGTGTCAACACTCTGTCTGATTTTGGATTTTTTTTTTTTTTTTCCAAAATCAGACTTGACACCAGAGAGGCTGAATACCGCACTGAGTCAATGCGGTCTTAGCCTCTCTGGTCTCAACACTCTGTCTGATTTTGGATTTTTTTTTTTTTTTTTTTCCAAAATCAGACTTGACACCAGAGAGGCTGAATACCGCACTGAGTCAATGCGGTCTTAGCCTCTCTGGTCTCAACACTCTGTCTGATTTTGGATTTTTTTTTTTTTTTTCCAAAATCAGACTTGACACCAGAGAGGCTGAATACCGCACTGAGTCAATGCGGTCTTAGCCTCTCTGGTGTCAACACTCTGTCTGATTTTGGATTTTTTTTTTTTTCCAAAATCAGACTTCACACCAGAGAGGCTGAATACCACACTGAGTCAATGCGGTCTTAGCCTCTCTGGTGTCAACACTCTGTCTGATTTTGGATTTTTTTTTTTTTTTTCCAAAATCAGACTTGACACCAGAGAGGCTGAATACCGCACTGAGTCAATGCGGTCTTAGCCTCTCTGGTCTCAACACTCTGTCTGATTTTGGATTTTTTTTTTTTTTTTTTCCAAAATCAGACTTGACACCAGAGAGGCTGAATACCGCACTGAGTCAATGCCGTCTTAGCCTCTCTGGTGTCAACACTGTCTGATTTTGGATTTTTTTTTTTTTTTTTTCCAAAATCAGACTTGACACCAGAGAGGCTGAATACCGCACTGAGTCAATGCGGTCTTAGCCTCTCTGGTCTCAACACTCTGTCTGATTTTGGATTTTTTTTTTTTTTTCCAAAATCAGACTTGACACCAGAGAGGCTGAATACCGCACTGAGTCAATGCGGTCTTAGCCTCTCTGGTGTCAACACTCTGTCTGAATTTGGATTTTTTTTTTTTTTTTTTTTAGAGGCTGAATACCGCACTGAGTCAATGCAGTCTTAGCCTCTCTGGTCTCAACACTCTGTCTGATTTTGGATTTTTTTTTTTTTTTTTTTTCCCAAAATCAGACTTGACACCAGAGAGGCTGAATACCGCACTGAGTCAATGCGGTCTTAGCCTCTCTGGTGTCAACACTCTGTCTGATTTTGGATTTTTTTTTTTTTTTTTTTCCAAAATCAGACTTGACACCAGAGAGGCTGAATACCGCACTGAGTCAATGCGGTCTTAGCCTCTCTGGTGTCAACACTCTGTCTGATTTTGGATTTTTTTTTTTTTTCTCCAAAATCAGACTTGACACCAGAGAGGCTGAATACCGCACTGAGTCAATGCGGTCTTAGCCTCTCTGGTCTCAACACTCTGTCTGATTTTAGATTTTTTTTTTTTTTTCCAAAATCAGACGACACCAGAGAGGCTGAATACCGCACTGAGTCAATGCGGTCTTAGCCTCTCTGGTGTCAACACTCTGTCTGATTTTTGATTTTTGATTTTTTTTTTCCAAAATCAAACTTGACACAAGAGAGGCTGAATACCGCACTGAGTCAATGCGGTCTTAGCCTCTCTGGTGTCAACACTCTGTCTGATTTTGGATTTTTTTTTTTTTTCCAAAATTAGACTTGACACCAGAGAGGCTGAATACCACACTGAGTCAATGCGGTCTTAGCCTCTCTGGTGTCAACACTCTGTCTGAATTTGGATTATTATTATTTTTTTCCAAAATCAGACTTGACACCAGAGAGGCTGAATAACGCACTGAGTCAATGCGGTCTTAGCCTCTCTGGTCTCAACACTCTGTCTGATTTTGGATTTTTTTTTTTTTTTTTCCAAAATCAGACTTGACACCAGAGAGGCTGAATACCGCACTGAGTCAATGCGGTCTTAGCCTCTCTGGTCTCAACACTCTGTCTGATTTTGGATTATTATTATTTTTTTCCAAAATCAGACTTGACACCAGAGAGGCTGAATAACGCACTGAGTCAATGCGGTCTTAGCCTCTCTGGTCTCAACACTCTGTCTGATTTTGGATTTTTTTTTTTTTTTCCAAAATCAGACTTGACACCAGAGAGGCTGAATACCGCACTGAGTCAATGCGGTCTTAGCCTCTCTGGTCTCAACACTCTGTCTGATTTTAGATTTTTTTTTTTTTTCCAAAATCAGACGACACCAGAGAGGCTGAATACCGCACTGAGTCAATGCGGTCTTAGCCTCTCTGGTGTCAACACTCTGTCTGATTTTTGATTTTTGATTTTTTTTTTCCAAAATCAAACTTGACACAAGAGAGGCTGAATACCGCACTGAGTCAATGCGGTCTTAGCCTCTCTGGTGTCAACACTCTGTCTGATTTTGGATTTTTTTTTTTTTTCCAAAATCAGACTTGACACCAGAGAGGCTGAATACCACACTGAGTCAATGCGGTCTTAGCCTCTCTGGTGTCAACACTCTGTCTGAATTTGGATTATTATTTTTTTTTCCAAAATCAGACTTGACACCAGAGAGGCTGAATAACGCACTGAGTCAATGCGGTCTTAGCCTCTCTGGTCTCAACACTCTGTCTGATTTTGGATTTTTTATTTTTATTTTCCAAAATCAGACTTGACACCAGAGAGGCTGAATACCGCACTGAGTCAATGCGGTCTTAGCCTCTCTGGTCTCAACACTCTGTCTGATTTTGGATTATTATTATTTTTTTCCAAAATCAGACTTGACACCAGAGAGGCTGAATACCGCACTGAGTCAATGCGGTCTTAGCCTCTCTGGTCTCAACACTCTGTCTGATTTTGGATTATTATTATTTTTTTTCCAAAATCAGACTTGACACCAGAGAGGCTGAATACCGCACTGAGTCAATGCGGTCTTAGCCTCTCTGGTGTCAACACTCTGTCTGATTTTGGATTTTTTTTTTTTTTTTTTTTTCAAAATCAGACTTGACACCAGAGAGGCTGAATACCGCACTGAGTCAATGCGGTCTTAGCCTCTCTGGTCTCAACACTCTGTCTGATTTTGGATTTTATTTTTTTATTTTTTTCCCAAAATCAGACTTGACACCAGAGAGGCTGAATACCGCACTGAGTCAATGTGGTCTTAGCCTCTCTGGTGTCAACACTCTGTCTGATTTTGGATTTTTTTTTTTTTTTTCCCAAAATCAGACTTGACACCAGAGAGGCTGAATACCGCACTGAGTCAATGCGGTCTTAGCCTCTCTGGTCTCAACACTCTGTCTGATTTTGGATTTTTTTTTTTTTTTCCAAAATCAGACTTGACACCAGAGAGGCTGAATACCGCACTGAGTCAATGCGGTCTTAGCCTCTCTGGTGTCAACACTCTGTCTGATTTTGGATTTTTTTTTTTTTCCAAAATCAGACTTCACACCAGAGAGGCTGAATACCACACTGAGTCAATGCGGTCTTAGCCTCTCTGGTGTCAACACTCTGTCTGATTTTGGATTTTTTTTTTTTTTTTCCAAAATCAGACTTGACACCAGAGAGGCTGAATACCGCACTGAGTCAATGCGGTCTTAGCCTCTCTGGTCTCAACACTCTGTCTGATTTTGGATTTTTTTTTTTTTTTTTTTCCAAAATCAGACTTGACACCAGAGAGGCTGAATACCGCACTGAGTCAATGCGGTCTTAGCCTCTCTGGTCTCAACACTCTGTCTGATTTTGGATTTTTTTTTTTTTTTTTCCAAAATCAGACTTGACACCAGAGAGGCTGAATACCGCACTGAGTCAATGCGGTCTTAGCCTCTCTGGTGTCAACACTCTGTCTGATTTTGGATTTTTTTTTTTTTCCAAAATCAGACTTCACACCAGAGAGGCTGAATACCACACTGAGTCAATGCGGTCTTAGCCTCTCTGGTGTCAACACTCTGTCTGATTTTGGATTTTTTTTTTTTTTTTCCAAAATCAGACTTGACACCAGAGAGGCTGAATACCGCACTGAGTCAATGCGGTCTTAGCCTCTCTGGTCTCAACACTCTGTCTGCTTTTGGATTTTTTTTTTTTTTTTTCCAAAATCAGACTTGACACCAGAGAGGCTGAATACCGCACTGAGTCAATGCCGTCTTAGCCTCTCTGGTGTCAACACTGTCTGATTTTGGATTTTTTTTTTTTTTTTTTCCAAAATCAGACTTGACACCAGAGAGGCTGAATACCGCACTGAGTCAATGCGGTCTTAGCCTCTCTGGTCTCAACACTCTGTCTGATTTTGGATTTTTTATTTTTATTTTCCAAAATCAGACTTGACACCAGAGAGGCTGAATACCGCACTGAGTCAATGTGGTCTTAGCCTCTCTGGTCTCAACACTCTGTCTGATTTTGGATTATTATTATTTTTTTCCAAAATCAGACTTGACACCAGAGAGGCTGAATAACGCACTGAGTCAATGCGGTCTTAGCCTCTCTGGTCTCAACACTCTGTCTGATTTTGGATTTTTTTTTTTTTCCAAAATCAGACTTGACACCAGAGAGGCTGAATACCGCACTGAGTCAATGCGGTCTTAGCCTCTCTGGTCTCAACACTCTGTCTGATTTTGGATTATTATTATTTTTTTTCCAAAATCAGACTTGACACCAGAGAGGCTGAATACCGCACTGAGTCAATGCGGTCTTAGCCTCTCTGGTGTCAACACTCTGTCTGATTTTGGATTTTTTTTTTTTTTTTTTTTTCAAAATCAGACTTGACACCAGAGAGGCTGAATACCGCACTGAGTCAATGCGGTCTTAGCCTCTCTGGTCTCAACACTCTGTCTGATTTTGGATTTTTTTTTTTTTTTTCCCCAAAATCAGACTTGACACCAGAGAGGCTGAATACCGCACTGAGTCAATGCGGTCTTAGCCTCTCTGGTGTCAACACTCTGTCTGATTTTTGATTTTTTTTTTTTTTTTTTCAAAAATCAGACTTGACACCAGAGAGGCTGAATACCACACTGAGTCAATGCGGTCTTAGCCTCTCTGGTGTCAACACTCTGTCTGAATTTGGATTTTTTTTTTTCTTTTTTTTTTCAAAATCAGACTTGACACCAGAGAGGCTGAATACCGCACTGAGTCAATGCGGTCTTAGCCTCTCTGGTGTCAACACTCTGTCTGATTTTGGATTTTTTTTTTTTTTTTCCCAAAATCAGACTTGACACCAGAGAGGCTGAATACCGCACTGAGTCAATGCGGTCTTAGCCTCTCTGGTCTCAACACTCTGTCTGATTTTGGATTTTTTTTTTTTTTTCCAAAATCAGACTTGACACCAGAGAGGCTGAATACCGCACTGAGTCAATGCGGTCTTAGCCTCTCTGGTGTCAACACTCTGTCTGATTTTGGATTTTTTTTTTTTTCCAAAATCAGACTTGACACCAGAGAGGCTGAATACCACACTGAGTCAATGCGGTCTTAGCCTCTCTGGTGTCAACACTCTGTCTGATTTTGGATTTTTTTTTTTTTTTTCCAAAATCAGACTTGACACCAGAGAGGCTGAATACCGCACTGAGTCAATGCGGTCTTAGCCTCTCTGGTCTCAACACTCTGTCTGATTTTGGATTTTTTTTTTTTTTTTTTTCCAAAATCAGACTTGACACCAGAGAGGCTGAATACCGCACTGAGTCAATGCGGTCTTAGCCTCTCTGGTCTCAACACTCTGTCTGATTTTGGATTTTTTTTTTTTTTTTCCAAAATCAGACTTGACACCAGAGAGGCTGAATACCGCACTGAGTCAATGCGGTCTTAGCCTCTCTGGTGTCAACACTCTGTCTGATTTTGGATTTTTTTTTTTTTCCAAAATCAGACTTCACACCAGAGAGGCTGAATACCACACTGAGTCAATGCGGTCTTAGCCTCTCTGGTGTCAACACTCTGTCTGATTTTGGATTTTTTTTTTTTTTTTCCAAAATCAGACTTGACACCAGAGAGGCTGAATACCGCACTGAGTCAATGCGGTCTTAGCCTCTCTGGTCTCAACACTCTGTCTGATTTTGGATTTTTTTTTTTTTTTTTTCCAAAATCAGACTTGACACCAGAGAGGCTGAATACCGCACTGAGTCAATGCCGTCTTAGCCTCTCTGGTGTCAACACTGTCTGATTTTGGATTTTTTTTTTTTTTTTTTCCAAAATCAGACTTGACACCAGAGAGGCTGAATACCGCACTGAGTCAATGCGGTCTTAGCCTCTCTGGTCTCAACACTCTGTCTGATTTTGGATTTTTTTTTTTTTTCCAAAATCAGACTTGACACCAGAGAGGCTGAATACCGCACTGAGTCAATGCGGTCTTAGCCTCTCTGGTCTCAACACTCTGTCTGATTTTGGATTATTATTATTTTTTTTCCAAAATCAGACTTGACACCAGAGAGGCTGAATACCGCACTGAGTCAATGCGGTCTTAGCCTCTCTGGTGTCAACACTCTGTCTGATTTTGGATTTTTTTTTTTTTTTTTTTTTCAAAATCAGACTTGACACCAGAGAGGCTGAATACCGCACTGAGTCAATGCGGTCTTAGCCTCTCTGGTGTCAACACTCTGTCTGATTTTGGATTTTTTTTTTTTTTTTTTTTAGAGGCTGAATACCGCACTGAGTCAATGCAGTCTTAGCCTCTCTGGTCTCAACACTCTGTCTGATTTTGGATTTTTTTTTTTTTTTTTTTTCCCAAAATCAGACTTGACACCAGAGAGGCTGAATACCGCACTGAGTCAATGCGGTCTTAGCCTCTCTGGTGTCAACACTCTGTCTGATTTTGGATTTTTTTTTTTTTTTTTTTCCAAAATCAGACTTGACACCAGAGAGGCTGAATACCGCACTGAGTCAATGCGGTCTTAGCCTCTCTGGTGTCAACACTCTGTCTGATTTTGGATTTTTTTTTTTTTTCTCCAAAATCAGACTTGACACCAGAGAGGCTGAATACCGCACTGAGTCAATGCGGTCTTAGCCTCTCTGGTCTCAACACTCTGTCTGATTTTAGATTTTTTTTTTTTTTTCCAAAATCAGACGACACCAGAGAGGCTGAATACCGCACTGAGTCAATGCGGTCTTAGCCTCTCTGGTGTCAACACTCTGTCTGATTTTTGATTTTTGATTTTTTTTTTCCAAAATCAAACTTGACACAAGAGAGGCTGAATACCGCACTGAGTCAATGCGGTCTTAGCCTCTCTGGTGTCAACACTCTGTCTGATTTTGGATTTTTTTTTTTTTTCCAAAATTAGACTTGACACCAGAGAGGCTGAATACCACACTGAGTCAATGCGGTCTTAGCCTCTCTGGTGTCAACACTCTGTCTGAATTTGGATTATTATTATTTTTTTCCAAAATCAGACTTGACACCAGAGAGGCTGAATAACGCACTGAGTCAATGCGGTCTTAGCCTCTCTGGTCTCAACACTCTGTCTGATTTTGGATTTTTTTTTTTTTTTTTCCAAAATCAGACTTGACACCAGAGAGGCTGAATACCGCACTGAGTCAATGCGGTCTTAGCCTCTCTGGTCTCAACACTCTGTCTGATTTTGGATTATTATTATTTTTTTCCAAAATCAGACTTGACACCAGAGAGGCTGAATAACGCACTGAGTCAATGCGGTCTTAGCCTCTCTGGTCTCAACACTCTGTCTGATTTTGGATTTTTTTTTTTTTTTCCAAAATCAGACTTGACACCAGAGAGGCTGAATACCGCACTGAGTCAATGCGGTCTTAGCCTCTCTGGTCTCAACACTCTGTCTGATTTTAGATTTTTTTTTTTTTCCAAAATCAGACGACACCAGAGAGGCTGAATACCGCACTGAGTCAATGCGGTCTTAGCCTCTCTGGTGTCAACACTCTGTCTGATTTTTGATTTTTGATTTTTTTTTTCCAAAATCAAACTTGACACAAGAGAGGCTGAATACCGCACTGAGTCAATGCGGTCTTAGCCTCTCTGGTGTCAACACTCTGTCTGATTTTGGATTTTTTTTTTTTTTCCAAAATCAGACTTGACACCAGAGAGGCTGAATACCACACTGAGTCAATGCGGTCTTAGCCTCTCTGGTGTCAACACTCTGTCTGAATTTGGATTATTATTTTTTTTTTCCAAAATCAGACTTGACACCAGAGAGGCTGAATAACGCACTGAGTCAATGCGGTCTTAGCCTCTCTGGTCTCAACACTCTGTCTGATTTTGGATTTTTTATTTTTATTTTCCAAAATCAGACTTGACACCAGAGAGGCTGAATACCGCACTGAGTCAATGCGGTCTTAGCCTCTCTGGTCTCAACACTCTGTCTGATTTTGGATTATTATTATTTTTTTCCAAAATCAGACTTGACACCAGAGAGGCTGAATAACGCACTGAGTCAATGCGGTCTTAGCCTCTCTGGTCTCAACACTCTGTCTGATTTTGGATTTTTTTTTTTTTTCCAAAATCAGACTTGACACCAGAGAGGCTGAATACCGCACTGAGTCAATGCGGTCTTAGCCTCTCTGGTCTCAACACTCTGTCTGATTTTGGATTATTATTATTTTTTTTCCAAAATCAGACTTGACACCAGAGAGGCTGAATACCGCACTGAGTCAATGCGGTCTTAGCCTCTCTGGTGTCAACACTCTGTCTGATTTTGGATTTTTTTTTTTTTTTTTTTTTCAAAATCAGACTTGACACCAGAGAGGCTGAATACCGCACTGAGTCAATGCGGTCTTAGCCTCTCTGGTCTCAACACTCTGTCTGATTTTGGATTTTATTTTTTTATTTTTTTCCCAAAATCAGACTTGACACCAGAGAGGCTGAATACCGCACTGAGTCAATGTGGTCTTAGCCTCTCTGGTGTCAACACTCTGTCTGATTTTGGAATTTTTTTTTTTTTTTCCCAAAATCAGACTTGACACCAGAGAGGCTGAATACCGCACTGAGTCAATGCGGTCTTAGCCTCTCTGGTCTCAACACTCTGTCTGATTTTGGATTTTTTTTTTTTTTTCCAAAATCAGACTTGACACCAGAGAGGCTGAATACCGCACTGAGTCAATGCGGTCTTAGCCTCTCTGGTGTCAACACTCTGTCTGATTTTTGATTTTTGATTTTTTTTTTCCAAAATCAAACTTGACACAAGAGAGGCTGAATACCGCACTGAGTCAATGCGGTCTTAGCCTCTCTGGTGTCAACACTCTGTCTGATTTTGGATTTTTTTTTTTTTTCCAAAATTAGACTTGACACCAGAGAGGCTGAATACCACACTGAGTCAATGCGGTCTTAGCCTCTCTGGTGTCAACACTCTGTCTGAATTTGGATTATTATTATTTTTTTCCAAAATCAGACTTGACACCAGAGAGGCTGAATAACGCACTGAGTCAATGCGGTCTTAGCCTCTCTGGTCTCAACACTCTGTCTGATTTTGGATTTTTTTTTTTTTTTTTCCAAAATCAGACTTGACACCAGAGAGGCTGAATACCGCACTGAGTCAATGCGGTCTTAGCCTCTCTGGTCTCAACACTCTGTCTGATTTTGGATTATTATTATTTTTTTCCAAAATCAGACTTGACACCAGAGAGGCTGAATAACGCACTGAGTCAATGCGGTCTTAGCCTCTCTGGTCTCAACACTCTGTCTGATTTTGGATTTTTTTTTTTTTTCCAAAATCAGACTTGACACCAGAGAGGCTGAATACCGCACTGAGTCAATGCGGTCTTAGCCTCTCTGGTCTCAACACTCTGTCTGATTTTAGATTTTTTTTTTTTTTCCAAAATCAGACGACACCAGAGAGGCTGAATACCGCACTGAGTCAATGCGGTCTTAGCCTCTCTGGTGTCAACACTCTGTCTGATTTTTGATTTTTGATTTTTTTTTTCCAAAATCAAACTTGACACAAGAGAGGCTGAATACCGCACTGAGTCAATGCGGTCTTAGCCTCTCTGGTGTCAACACTCTGTCTGATTTTGGATTTTTTTTTTTTTTTCCAAAATCAGACTTGACACCAGAGAGGCTGAATACCACACTGAGTCAATGCGGTCTTAGCCTCTCTGGTGTCAACACTCTGTCTGAATTTGGATTATTATTATTTTTTTCCAAAATCAGACTTGACACCAGAGAGGCTGAATAACGCACTGAGTCAATGCGGTCTTAGCCTCTCTGGTCTCAACACTCTGTCTGATTTTGGATTTTTTATTTTTATTTTCCAAAATCAGACTTGACACCAGAGAGGCTGAATACCGCACTGAGTCAATGCGGTCTTAGCCTCTCTGGTCTCAACACTCTGTCTGATTTTGGATTATTATTATTTTTTTCCAAAATCAGACTTGACACCAGAGAGGCTGAATAACGCACTGAGTCAATGCGGTCTTAGCCTCTCTGGTCTCAACACTCTGTCTGATTTTGGATTTTTTTTTTTTTTCCAAAATCAGACTTGACACCAGAGAGGCTGAATACCGCACTGAGTCAATGCGGTCTTAGCCTCTCTGGTCTCAACACTCTGTCTGATTTTGGATTATTATTATTTTTTTTCCAAAATCAGACTTGACACCAGAGAGGCTGAATACCGCACTGAGTCAATGCGGTCTTAGCCTCTCTGGTGTCAACACTCTGTCTGATTTTGGATTTTTTTTTTTTTTTTTTTTCAAAATCAGACTTGACACCAGAGAGGCTGAATACCGCACTGAGTCAATGCGGTCTTAGCCTCTCTGGTCTCAACACTCTGTCTGATTTTGGATTTTATTTTTTTATTTTTTTCCCAAAATCAGACTTGACACCAGAGAGGCTGAATACCGCACTGAGTCAATGTGGTCTTAGCCTCTCTGGTGTCAACACTCTGTCTGATTTTGGATTTTTTTTTTTTTTTTCCCAAAATCAGACTTGACACCAGAGAGGCTGAATACCGCACTGAGTCAATGCGGTCTTAGCCTCTCTGGTCTCAACACTCTGTCTGATTTTGGATTTTTTTTTTTTTTTCCAAAATCAGACTTGACACCAGAGAGGCTGAATACCGCACTGAGTCAATGCGGTCTTAGCCTCTCTGGTGTCAACACTCTGTCTGATTTTGGATTTTTTTTTTTTTCCAAAATCAGACTTCACACCAGAGAGGCTGAATACCACACTGAGTCAATGCGGTCTTAGCCTCTCTGGTGTCAACACTCTGTCTGATTTTGGATTTTTTTTTTTTTTTTCCAAAATCAGACTTGACACCAGAGAGGCTGAATACCGCACTGAGTCAATGCGGTCTTAGCCTCTCTGGTCTCAACACTCTGTCTGATTTTGGATTTTTTTTTTTTTTTTTTTCCAAAATCAGACTTGACACCAGAGAGGCTGAATACCGCACTGAGTCAATGCGGTCTTAGCCTCTCTGGTCTCAACACTCTGTCTGATTTTGGATTTTTTTTTTTTTTTTCCAAAATCAGACTTGACACCAGAGAGGCTGAATACCGCACTGAGTCAATGCGGTCTTAGCCTCTCTGGTGTCAACACTCTGTCTGATTTTGGATTTTTTTTTTTTTCCAAAATCAGACTTCACACCAGAGAGGCTGAATACCACACTGAGTCAATGCGGTCTTAGCCTCTCTGGTGTCAACACTCTGTCTGATTTTGGATTTTTTTTTTTTTTTTCCAAAATCAGACTTGACACCAGAGAGGCTGAATACCGCACTGAGTCAATGCGGTCTTAGCCTCTCTGGTCTCAACACTCTGTCTGATTTTGGATTTTTTTTTTTTTTTTTTCCAAAATCAGACTTGACACCAGAGAGGCTGAATACCGCACTGAGTCAATGCCGTCTTAGCCTCTCTGGTGTCAACACTGTCTGATTTTGGATTTTTTTTTTTTTTTTTTCCAAAATCAGACTTGACACCAGAGAGGCTGAATACCGCACTGAGTCAATGCGGTCTTAGCCTCTCTGGTCTCAACACTCTGTCTGATTTTGGATTTTTTTTTTTTTTTCCAAAATCAGACTTGACACCAGAGAGGCTGAATACCGCACTGAGTCAATGCGGTCTTAGCCTCTCTGGTGTCAACACTCTGTCTGATTTTTTTTTTTTTTTTTTTTTTTCAAAAATCAGACTTGACACCAGAGAGGCTGAATACCGCACTGAGTCAATGCGGTCTTAGCCTCTCTGGTCTCAACACTCTGTCTGATTTTGGATTTTTTTTTTTTTTCCAAAATCAGACTTGACACCAGAGAGGCTGAATACCGCACTGAGTCAATGCGGTCTTAGCCTCTCTGGTGTCAACACTCTGTCTGATTTTGGATTTTTTTTTTTTTTTTCCAAAATCAGACTTGACACCAGAGAGGCTGAATACCGCACTGAGTCAATGCGGTCTTAGCCTCTCTGGTCTCAACACTCTGTCTGATTTTGGATTTTTTTTTTTTTTTTTTTCCAAAATCAGACTTGACACCAGAGAGGCTGAATACCGCACTGAGTCAATGCGGTCTTAGCCTCTCTGGTCTCAACACTCTGTCTGATTTTGGATTTTTTTTTTTTTTTTCCAAAATCAGACTTGACACCAGAGAGGCTGAATACCGCACTGAGTCAATGCGGTCTTAGCCTCTCTGGTGTCAACACTCTGTCTGATTTTGGATTTTTTTTTTTTTCCAAAATCAGACTTCACACCAGAGAGGCTGAATACCACACTGAGTCAATGCGGTCTTAGCCTCTCTGGTGTCAACACTCTGTCTGATTTTGGATTTTTTTTTTTTTTTTCCAAAATCAGACTTGACACCAGAGAGGCTGAATACCGCACTGAGTCAATGCGGTCTTAGCCTCTCTGGTCTCAACACTCTGTCTGATTTTGGATTTTTTTTTTTTTTTTTTCCAAAATCAGACTTGACACCAGAGAGGCTGAATACCGCACTGAGTCAATGCCGTCTTAGCCTCTCTGGTGTCAACACTGTCTGATTTTGGATTTTTTTTTTTTTTTTTTCCAAAATCAGACTTGACACCAGAGAGGCTGAATACCGCACTGAGTCAATGCGGTCTTAGCCTCTCTGGTCTCAACACTCTGTCTGATTTTGGATTTTTTTTTTTTTTTCCAAAATCAGACTTGACACCAGAGAGGCTGAATACCGCACTGAGTCAATGCGGTCTTAGCCTCTCTGGTGTCAACACTCTGTCTGATTTTTTTTTTTTTTTTTTTTTTTCAAAAATCAGACTTGACACCAGAGAGGCTGAATACCGCACTGAGTCAATGCGGTCTTAGCCTCTCTGGTCTCAACACTCTGTCTGATTTTGGATTTTTTTTTTTTTTCCAAAATCAGACTTGACACCAGAGAGGCTGAATACCGCACTGAGTCAATGCGGTCTTAGCCTCTCTGGTGTCAACACTCTGTCTGATTTTGGATTTTTTTTTTTTTTTTCCAAAATCAGACTTGACACCAGAGAGGCTGAATACCGCACTGAGTCAATGCGGTCTTAGCCTCTCTGGTCTCAGCACTCTGTCTGATTTTGGATTTTTTTTTTTTTTTTCCAAAATCAGACTTGACACCAGAGAGGCTGAATAACGCACTGAGTCAATGCGGTCTTAGCCTCTCTGGTCTCAACACTCTGTCTGATTTTGGATTTTTTTTTTTTTTTTTTTCCAAAATCAGACTTGACACCAGAGAGGCTGAATACCGCACTGAGTCAATGCGGTCTTAGCCTCTCTGGTGTCAACACTCTGTCTGATTTTTGATATATATTTTTTTTTTTCCAAAATCAGACTTGACACCAGAGAGGCTGAATAACGCACTGAGTCAATGCGGTCTTAGCCTCTCTGGTGTCAACACTCTGTCTGATTTTGGATTTATTTTTATTTTTTTCCAAAATCAGACTTGACACCAGAGAGGCTGAATACCGCACTGAGTCAATGCGGTCTTAGCCTCTCTGGTGTCAACACTCTGTCTGAATTTGGATTTTTTTTTTTTTTTTTTTTTAGAGGCTGAATACCGCACTGAGTCAATCCAGTCTTAGCCTCTCTGGTCTCAACACTCTGTCTGATTTTGGATTTTTTTTTTTTCTTTTTTTTTCCCAAAATCAGACTTGACACCAGAGAGGCTGAATACCGCACTGAGTCAATGCGGTCTTAGCCTCTCTGGTGTCAACACTCTGTCTGATTTTGGATTTTTTTTTTTTTTTTTTTCCAAAATCAGACTTGACACCAGAGAGGCTGAATACCGCACTGAGTCAATGCAGTCTTAGCCTCTCTGGTCTCAACACTCTGTCTGATTTTGGATTTCTTTTTTCTTTTTTTTCCCCAAAATCAGACTTGACACCAGAGAGGCTGAATACCGCACTGAGTCAATGCGGTCTTAGCCTCTCTGGTGTCAACACTCTGTCTGATTTTGGATTTTTTTTTTTTTTTTTCCAAAATCAGACTTGACACCAGAGAGGCTGAATACCGCACTGAGTCAATGCGGTCTTAGCCTCTCTGGTCTCAACACTCTGTCTGATTTTGGATTTTTTTTTTTTTTTCCAAAATCAGACTTGACACCAGAGAGGCTGAATACCGCACTGAGTCAATGCGGTCTTAGCCTCTCTGGTGTCAACACTCTGTCTGATTTTGGATTTTTTTTTTTTTTTCCAAAATCAGACTTGACACCAGAGAGGCTAAATACCACACTGAGTCAATGCGGTCTTAGCCTCTCTGGTGTCAACACTCTGTCTGATTTTGGATTTTTTTTTTTTTTTCAAAATCAGACTTGACACCAGAGAGGCTGAATACCGCACTGAGTCAATGCGGTCTTAGCCTCTCTGGTCTCAACACTCTGTCTGATTTTGGATTTTTTTTTTTTTTTCCAAAATCAGACTTGACACCAGAGAGGCTGAATACTGCACTGAGTCAATGCGGTCTTAGCCTCTCTGGTGTCAACACTCTGTCTGATTTTGGATTTTTTTTTTTTTTTTCCAAAATCAGACTTGACATCAGAGAGGCTGAATACCGCACTGAGTCAATGCGGTCTTAGCCTCTCTGGTCTCAACACTCTGTCTGATTTTGGATTTTTTTTTTTTTTTTCCAAAATCAGACTTGACACCAGAGAGGCTGAATACCGCACTGAGTCAATGCGGTCTTAGCCTCTCTGGTGTCAACACTCTGTCTGATTTTTGATTTTTGATTTTTTTTTTCCAAAATCAGACTTGACACCAGAGAGGCTGAATACCACAATGAGTCAATGCGGTCTTAGCCTCTCTGGTCTCAACACTCTGTCTGATTTTGGATTTTTTTTTTTTTTTTTCCAAAATCAGACTTGACACCAGAGAGGCTGAATACCGCACTGAGTCAATGCGGTCTTAGCCTCTCTGGTGTCAACACTCTGTCTGAATTTGGATTTTTTTTTTTTTTTTTTTTTAGAGGCTGAATACCGCACTGAGTCAATCCAGTCTTAGCCTCTCTGGTCTCAACACTCTGTCTGATTTTGGATTTTTTTTTTTTTTTTTTTCCCAAAATCAGACTTGACACCAGAGAGGCTGAATACCGCACTGAGTCAATGCGGTCTTAGCCTCTCTGGTGTCAACACTCTGTCTGATTTTGGATTTTTTTTTTTTTTTTTTTTCCAAAATCAGACTTGACACCAGAGAGGCTGAATACCGCACTGAGTCAATGCAGTCTTAGCCTCTCTGGTCTCAACACTCTGTCTGATTTTGGATTTTGGATTTTTTTTTTTCCCGAAATCAGACTTGACACCAGAGAGGCTGAATACCGCACTGAGTCAATGCGGTCTTAGCCTCTCTGGTGTCAACACTCTGTCTGATTTTGGATTTTTTTTTTTTTTTTTCCAAAATCAGACTTGACACCAGAGAGGCTGAATACCGCACTGAGTCAATGCGGTCTTAGCCTCTCTGGTCTCAACACTCTGTCTGATTTTGGATTTTTTTTTTTTTTTCCAAAATCAGACTTGACACCAGAGAGGCTGAATACCGCACTGAGTCAATGCGGTCTTAGCCTCTCTGGTGTCAACACTCTGTCTGATTTTGGATTTTTTTTTTTTTTTCCAAAATCAGACTTGACACCAGAGAGGCTAAATACCACACTGAGTCAATGCGGTCTTAGCCTCTCTGGTGTCAACACTCTGTCTGATTTTGGATTTTTTTTTTTTTTTCAAAATCAGACTTGACACCAGAGAGGCTGAATACCGCACTGAGTCAATGCGGTCTTAGCCTCTCTGGTCTCAACACTCTGTCTGATTTTGGATTTTTTTTTTTTTTTCCAAAATCAGACTTGACACCAGAGAGGCTGAATACTGCACTGAGTCAATGCGGTCTTAGCCTCTCTGGTGTCAACACTCTGTCTGATTTTGGATTTTTTTTTTTTTTTTCAAAAATCAGACTTGACACCAGAGAGGCTGAATACCGCACTGAGTCAATGCGGTCTTAGCCTCTCTGGTCTCAACACTCTGTCTGATTTTGGATTTTTTTTTTTTTTCCAAAATCAGACGACACCAGAGAGGCTGAATACCGCACTGAGTCAATGCGGTCTTAGCCTCTCTGGTGTCAACACTCTGTCTGATTTTTGATTTTTGATTTTTTTTTTCCAAAATCAAACTTGACACCAGAGAGGCTGAATACCGCACTGAGTCAATGCGGTCTTAGCCTCTCTGGTGTCAACACTCTGTCTGATTTTGGATTTTTTTTTTTTTTCCAAAATCAGACTTGACACCAGAGAGGCTGAATACCACACTGAGTCAATGCGGTCTTAGCCTCTCTGGTGTCAACACTCTGTCTGAATTTGGATTATTATTATTTTTTTCCAAAATCAGACTTGACACCAGAGAGGCTGAATAACGCACTGAGTCAATGCGGTCTTAGCCTCTCTGGTCTCAACACTCTGTCTGATTTTGGATTTTTTTTTTTTTTTTTCAAAAATCAGACTTGACACCAGAGAGGCTGAATACCGCACTGAGTCAATGCGGTCTTAGCCTCTCTGGTCTCAACACTCTGTCTGATTTTGGATTATTATTATTTTTTTCCAAAATCAGACTTGACACCAGAGAGGCTGAATAACGCACTGAGTCAATGCGGTCTTAGCCTCTCTGGTCTCAACACTCTGTCTGATTTTGGATTTTTTTTTTTTTTTCCAAAATCAGACTTGACACCAGAGAGGCTGAATACCGCACTGAGTCAATGCGGTCTTAGCCTCTCTGGTCTCAACACTCTGTCTGATTTTGGATTATTATTTTTTTTTTTCCAAAATCAGACTTGACACCAGAGAGGCTGAATACCGCACTGAGTCAATGCGGTCTTAGCCTCTCTGGTGTCAACACTCTGTCTGATTTTGGATTTTTTTTTTTTTTTTTTTTCAAAATCAGACTTGACACCAGAGAGGCTGAATACCGCACTGAGTCAATGCGGTCTTAGCCTCTCTGGTCTCAACACTCTGTCTGATTTTGGATTTTTTTTTTTTTTCCCCCCCAAAATCAGACTTGACACCAGAGAGGCTGAATACCGCACTGAGTCAATGCGGTCTTAGCCTCTATGGTGTCAACACTCTGTCTGATTTTTGATTTTTTTTTTTTTTTTTCAAAAATCAGACTTGACACCAGAGAGGCTGAATACCACACTGAGTCAATGCGGTCTTAGCCTCTCTGGTGTCAACACTCTGTCTGAATTTGGATTTTTTTTTTCTTTTTTTTTCAAAATCAGACTTGACACCAGAGAGGCTGAATACCGCCCTGAGTCAATGCGGTCTTAGCCTCTCTGGTCTCAACACTCTGTCTGATTTTGGATTTTTTTTTTTTTTTTTTTTCCCAAAATCAGACTTGACACCAGAGAGGCTGAATACCGCACTGAGTCAATGCGGTCTTAGCCTCTCTGGTGTCAACACTCTGTCTGATTTTGGATTTTTTTTTTTTTTTTCCCAAAATCAGACTTGACACCAGAGAGGCTGAATACCGCACTGAGTCAATGCGGTCTTAGCCTCTCTGGTCTCAACACTCTGTCTGATTTTGGATTTTTTTTTTTTTTCCAAAATCAGACTTGACACCAGAGAGGCTGAATACCGCACTGAGTCAATGCGGTCTTAGCCTCTCTGGTGTCAACACTCTGTCTGATTTTGGATTTTTTTTTTTTTTCCAAAATCAGACTTGACACCAGAGAGGCTGAATACCACACTGAGTCAATGCGGTCTTAGCCTCTCTGGTGTCAACACTCTGTCTGATTTTGGATTTTTTTTTTTTTTTTTTTCCAAAATCAGACTTGACACCAGAGAGGCTGAATACCGCACTGAGTCAATGCAGTCTTAGCCTCTCTGGTCTCAACACTCTGTCTGATTTTGGATTTTTTTTTTTTTTTTTTTCCCGAAATCAGACTTGACACCAGAGAGGCTGAATACCGCACTGAGTCAATGCGGTCTTAGCCTCTCTGGTGTCAACACTCTGTCTGATTTTGGATTTTTTTTTTTTTTTTCCAAAATCAGACTTGACACCAGAGAGGCTGAATACCGCACTGAGTCAATGCGGTCTTAGCCTCTCTGGTCTCAACACTCTGTCTGATTTTGGATTTTTTTTTTTTTTTCCAAAATCAGACTTGACACCAGAGAGGCTGAATACCGCACTGAGTCAATGCGGTCTTAGCCTCTCTGGTGTCAACACTCTGTCTGATTTTGGATTTTTTTTTTTTTTTCCAAAATCAGACTTGACACCAGAGAGGCTAAATACCACACTGAGTCAATGCGGTCTTAGCCTCTCTGGTGTCAACACTCTGTCTGATTTTGGATTTTTTTTTTTTTTTCAAAATCAGACTTGACACCAGAGAGGCTGAATACCGCACTGAGTCAATGCGGTCTTAGCCTCTCTGGTCTCAACACTCTGTCTGATTTTGGATTTTTTTTTTTTTTTCCAAAATCAGACTTGACACCAGAGAGGCTGAATACTGCACTGAGTCAATGCGGTCTTAGCCTCTCTGGTGTCAACACTCTGTCTGATTTTGGATTTTTTTTTTTTTTTTCAAAAATCAGACTTGACACCAGAGAGGCTGAATACCGCACTGAGTCAATGCGGTCTTAGCCTCTCTGGTGTCAACACTCTGTCTGAATTTGGATTATTATTTTTTTTTTCCAAAATCAGACTTAACACCAGAGAGGCTGAATAACGCACTGAGTCAATGCGGTCTTAGCCTCTCTGGTCTCAACACTCTGTCTGATTTTGGATTTTTTTTTTTTTTTTTCAAAAATCAGACTTGACACCAGAGAGGCTGAATACCGCACTGAGTCAATGCGGTCTTAGCCTCTCTGGTCTCAACACTCTGTCTGATTTTGGATTATTATTATTTTTTTCCAAAATCAGACTTGACACCAGAGAGGCTGAATAACGCACTGAGTCAATGCGGTCTTAGCCTCTCTGGTCTCAACACTCTGTCTGATTTTGGATTTTTTTTTTTTTTCCAAAATCAGACTTGACACCAGAGAGGCTGAATACCGCACTGAGTCAATGCGGTCTTAGCCTCTCTGGTCTCAACACTCTGTCTGATTTTGGATTATTATTTTTTTTTTTCCAAAATCAGACTTGACACCAGAGAGGCTGAATACCGCACTGAGTCAATGCGGTCTTAGCCTCTCTGGTGTCAACACTCTGTCTGATTTTGGATTTTTTTTTTTTTTTTTTTTCAAAATCAGACTTGACACCAGAGAGGCTGAATACCGCACTGAGTCAATGCGGTCTTAGCCTCTCTGGTCTCAACACTCTGTCTGATTTTGGATTTTTTTTTTTTTTTCCCCCCAAAATCAGACTTGACACCAGAGAGGCTGAATACCGCACTGAGTCAATGCGGTCTTAGCCTCTCTGGTGTCAACACTCTGTCTGATTTTTGATTTTTTTTTTTTTTTTTTCAAAAATCAGACTTGACACCAGAGAGGCTGAATACCACACTGAGTCAATGCGGTCTTAGCCTCTCTGGTGTCAACACTCTGTCTGAATTTGGATTTTTTTTTTCTTTTTTTTTCAAAATCAGACTTGACACCAGAGAGGCTGAATACCGCCCTGAGTCAATGCGGTCTTAGCCTCTCTGGTCTCAACACTCTGTCTGATTTTGGATTTTTTTTTTTTTTTTTTTTCCCAAAATCAGACTTGACACCAGAGTGGCTGAATACCGCACTGAGTCAATGCGGTCTTAGCCTCTCTGGTGTCAACACTCTGTCTGATTTTGGATTTTTTTTTTTTTTTTCCCAAAATCAGACTTGACACCAGAGAGGCTGAATACCGCACTGAGTCAATGCGGTCTTAGCCTCTCTGGTCTCAACACTCTGTCTGATTTTGGATTTTTTTTTTTTTTCCAAAATCAGACTTGACACCAGAGAGGCTGAATACCGCACTGAGTCAATGCGGTCTTAGCCTCTCTGGTGTCAACACTCTGTCTGATTTTGGATTTTTTTTTTTTTTCCAAAATCAGACGTGACACCAGAGAGGCTGAATACCACACTGAGTCAATGCGGTCTTAGCCTCTCTGGTGTCAACACTCTGTCTGATTTTGGATTTTTTTTTTTTTTTTTTTCCAAAATCAGACTTGACACCAGAGAGGCTGAATACCGCACTGAGTCAATGCAGTCTTAGCCTCTCTGGTCTCAACACTCTGTCTGATTTTGGATTTTTTTTTTTTTTTTTTTCCCGAAATCAGACTTGACACCAGAGAGGCTGAATACCGCACTGAGTCAATGCGGTCTTAGCCTCTCTGGTGTCAACACTCTGTCTGATTTTGGATTTTTTTTTTTTTTTTCCAAAATCAGACTTGACACCAGAGAGGCTGAATACCGCACTGAGTCAATGCGGTCTTAGCCTCTCTGGTCTCAACACTCTGTCTGATTTTGGATTTTTTTTTTTTTTTTCAAAATCAGACTTGACACCAGAGAGGCTGAATACCGCACTGAGTCAATGCGGTCTTAGCCTCTCTGGTGTCAACACTCTGTCTGATTTTGGATTTTTTTTTTTTTTTCCAAAATCAGACTTGACACCAGAGAGGCTAAATACCACACTGAGTCAATGCGGTCTTAGCCTCTCTGGTGTCAACACTCTGTCTGATTTTGGATTTTTTTTTTTTTTTCAAAATCAGACTTGACACCAGAGAGGCTGAATACCGCACTGAGTCAATGCGGTCTTAGGCTCTCTGGTCTCAACACTCTGTCTGATTTTGGATTTTTTTTTTTTTTTCCAAAATCAGACTTGACACCAGAGAGGCTGAATACTGCACTGAGTCAATGCGGTCTTAGCCTCTCTGGTGTCAACACTCTGTCTGATTTTGGATTTTTTTTTTTTTTTTCAAAAATCAGACTTGACACCAGAGAGGCTGAATACCGCACTGAGTCAATGCGGTCTTAGCCTCTCTGGTCTCAACACTCTGTCTGATTTTGGATTTTTTTTTTTTTCTAAAATCAGACGACACCAGAGAGGCTGAATACCGCACTGAGTCAATGCGGTCTTAGCCTCTCTGGTGTCAACACTCTGTCTGATTTTTGATTTTTGATTTTTTTTTTCCAAAATCAAACTTGACACCAGAGAGGCTGAATACCGCACTGAGTCAATGCGGTCTTAGCCTCTCTGGTGTCAACACTCTGTCTGATTTTGGATTTTTTTTTTTTTTCCAAAATCAGACTTGACACCAGAGAGGCTGAATACCACACTGAGTCAATGCGGTCTTAGCCTCTCTGGTGTCAACACTCTGTCTGAATTTGGATTATTATTTTTTTTTTCCAAAATCAGACTTGACACCAGAGAGGCTGAATAACGCACTGAGTCAATGCGGTCTTAGCCTCTCTGGTCTCAACACTCTGTCTGATTTTGGATTTTTTTTTTTTTTTTTCCAAAATCAGACTTGACACCAGAGAGGCTGAATACCGCACTGAGTCAATGCGGTCTTAGCCTCTCTGGTCTCAACACTCTGTCTGATTTTGGATTATTATTATTTTTTTCCAAAATCAGACTTGACACCAGAGAGGCTGAATAACGCACTGAGTCAATGCGGTCTTAGCCTCTCTGGTCTCAACACTCTGTCTGATTTTGGATTTTTTTTTTTTTCCAAAATCAGACTTGACACCAGAGAGGCTGAATACCGCACTGAGTCAATGCGGTCTTAGCCTCTCTGGTCTCAACACTCTGTCTGATTTTGGATTATTATTTTTTTTTTTCCAAAATCAGACTTGACACCAGAGAGGCTGAATACCGCACTGAGTCAATGCGGTCTTAGCCTCTCTGGTGTCAACACTCTGTCTGATTTTGGATTTTTTTTTTTTTTTTTTTTTCAAAATCAGACTTGACACCAGAGAGGCTGAATACCGCACTGAGTCAATGCGGTCTTAGCCTCTCTGGTCTCAACACTCTGTCTGATTTTGGATTTTTTTTTTTTTTCCCCCCCAAAATCAGACTTGACACCAGAGAGGCTGAATACCGCACTGAGTCAATGCGGTCTTAGCCTCTCTGGTGTCAACACTCTGTCTGATTTTTGATTTTTTTTTTTTTTTTTCAAAAATCAGACTTGACACCAGAGAGGCTGAATACCACACTGAGTCAATGCGGTCTTAGCCTCTCTGGTGTCAACACTCTGTCTGAATTTGGATTTTTTTTTTCTTTTTTTTTCAAAATCAGACTTGACACCAGAGAGGCTGAATACCGCCCTGAGTCAATGCGGTCTTAGCCTCTCTGGTCTCAACACTCTGTCTGATTTTGGATTTTTTTTTTTTTTTTTTTTCCCAAAATCAGACTTGACACCAGAGAGGCTGAATACCGCACTGAGTCAATGCGGTCTTAGCCTCTCTGGTGTCAACACTCTGTCTGATTTTGGATTTTTTTTTTTTTTTTCCCAAAATCAGACTTGACACCAGAGAGGCTGAATACCGCACTGAGTCAATGCGGTCTTAGCCTCTCTGGTCTCAACACTCTGTCTGATTTTGGATTTTTTTTTTTTTTCCAAAATCAGACTTGACACCAGAGAGGCTGAATACCGCACTGAGTCAATGCGGTCTTAGCCTCTCTGGTGTCAACACTCTGTCTGATTTTGGATTTTTTTTTTTTTTCCAAAATCAGACGTGACACCAGAGAGGCTGAATACCACACTGAGTCAATGCGGTCTTAGCCTCTCTGGTGTCAACACTCTGTCTGATTTTGGATTTTTTTTTTTTTTTTTTCCAAAATCAGACTTGACACCAGAGAGGCTGAATACCGCACTGAGTCAATGCAGTCTTAGCCTCTCTGGTCTCAACACTCTGTCTGATTTTGGATTTTTTTTTTTTTTTTTTTCCCGAAATCAGACTTGACACCAGAGAGGCTGAATACCGCACTGAGTCAATGCGGTCTTAGCCTCTCTGGTGTCAACACTCTGTCTGATTTTGGATTTTTTTTTTTTTTTTCCAAAATCAGACTTGACACCAGAGAGGCTGAATACCGCACTGAGTCAATGCGGTCTTAGCCTCTCTGGTCTCAACACTCTGTCTGATTTTGGATTTTTTTTTTTTTTTTCAAAATCAGACTTGACACCAGAGAGGCTGAATACCGCACTGAGTCAATGCGGTCTTAGCCTCTCTGGTGTCAACACTCTGTCTGATTTTGGATTTTTTTTTTTTTTTCCAAAATCAGACTTGACACCAGAGAGGCTAAATACCACACTGAGTCAATGCGGTCTTAGCCTCTCTGGTGTCAACACTCTGTCTGATTTTGGATTTTTTTTTTTTTTTCAAAATCAGACTTGACACCAGAGAGGCTGAATACCGCACTGAGTCAATGCGGTCTTAGGCTCTCTGGTCTCAACACTCTGTCTGATTTTGGATTTTTTTTTTTTTTTCCAAAATCAGACTTGACACCAGAGAGGCTGAATACTGCACTGAGTCAATGCGGTCTTAGCCTCTCTGGTGTCAACACTCTGTCTGATTTTGGATTTTTTTTTTTTTTTTCAAAAATCAGACTTGACACCAGAGAGGCTGAATACCGCACTGAGTCAATGCGGTCTTAGCCTCTCTGGTCTCAACACTCTGTCTGATTTTGGATTTTTTTTTTTTTCTAAAATCAGACGACACCAGAGAGGCTGAATACCGCACTGAGTCAATGCGGTCTTAGCCTCTCTGGTGTCAACACTCTGTCTGATTTTTGATTTTTGATTTTTTTTTTCCAAAATCAAACTTGACACCAGAGAGGCTGAATACCGCACTGAGTCAATGCGGTCTTAGCCTCTCTGGTGTCAACACTCTGTCTGATTTTGGATTTTTTTTTTTTTTCCAAAATCAGACTTGACACCAGAGAGGCTGAATACCACACTGAGTCAATGCGGTCTTAGCCTCTCTGGTGTCAACACTCTGTCTGAATTTGGATTATTATTATTTTTTTCCAAAATCAGACTTGACACCAGAGAGGCTGAATAACGCACTGAGTCAATGCGGTCTTAGCCTCTCTGGTCTCAACACTCTGTCTGATTTTGGATTTTTTTTTTTTTTTTTCCAAAATCAGACTTGACACCAGAGAGGCTGAATACCGCACTGAGTCAATGCGGTCTTAGCCTCTCTGGTCTCAACACTCTGTCTGATTTTTGATTTTTTTTTTTTTTTTTCAAAAATCAGACTTGACACCAGAGAGGCTGAATACCACACTGAGTCAATGCGGTCTTAGCCTCTCTGGTGTCAACACTCTGTCTGAATTTGGATTTTTTTTTTCTTTTTTTTTCAAAATCAGACTTGACACCAGAGAGGCTGAATACCGCCCTGAGTCAATGCGGTCTTAGCCTCTCTGGTGTCAACACTCTGTCTGATTTTGGATTTTTTTTTTTTTTCCAAAATCAGACTTGACACCAGAGAGGCTGAATACCGCACTGAGTCAATGCGGTCTTAGCCTCTCTGGTGTCAACACTCTGTCTGATTTTGGATTTTTTTTTTTTTTTTCCAAAATCAGACTTGACACCAGAGAGGCTAAATACCACACTGAGTCAATGCGGTCTTAGCCTCTCTGGTGTCAACACTCTGTCTGATTTTGGATTTTTTTTTTTTTTTCAAAATCAGACTTGACACCAGAGAGGCTGAATACCGCACTGAGTCAATGCGGTCTTAGGCTCTCTGGTCTCAACACTCTGTCTGATTTTGGATTTTTTTTTTTTTTTCCAAAATCAGACTTGACACCAGAGAGGCTGAATACTGCACTGAGTCAATGCGGTCTTAGCCTCTCTGGTGTCAACACTCTGTCTGATTTTGGATTTTTTTTTTTTTTTTCAAAAATCAGACTTGACACCAGAGAGGCTGAATACCGCACTGAGTCAATGCGGTCTTAGCCTCTCTGGTCTCAACACTCTGTCTGATTTTGGATTTTTTTTTTTTTCTAAAATCAGACGACACCAGAGAGGCTGAATACCGCACTGAGTCAATGCGGTCTTAGCCTCTCTGGTGTCAACACTCTGTCTGATTTTTGATTTTTGATTTTTTTTTTCCAAAATCAAACTTGACACCAGAGAGGCTGAATACCGCACTGAGTCAATGCGGTCTTAGCCTCTCTGGTGTCAACACTCTGTCTGATTTTGGATTTTTTTTTTTTTTCCAAAATCAGACTTGACACCAGAGAGGCTGAATACCACACTGAGTCAATGCGGTCTTAGCCTCTCTGGTGTCAACACTCTGTCTGAATTTGGATTATTATTATTTTTTTCCAAAATCAGACTTGACACCAGAGAGGCTGAATAACGCACTGAGTCAATGCGGTCTTAGCCTCTCTGGTCTCAACACTCTGTCTGATTTTGGATTTTTTTTTTTTTTTTTCCAAAATCAGACTTGACACCAGAGAGGCTGAATACCGCACTGAGTCAATGCGGTCTTAGCCTCTCTGGTCTCAACACTCTGTCTGATTTTTGATTTTTTTTTTTTTTTTTCAAAAATCAGACTTGACACCAGAGAGGCTGAATACCACACTGAGTCAATGCGGTCTTAGCCTCTCTGGTGTCAACACTCTGTCTGAATTTGGATTTTTTTTTTCTTTTTTTTTCAAAATCAGACTTGACACCAGAGAGGCTGAATACCGCCCTGAGTCAATGCGGTCTTAGCCTCTCTGGTGTCAACACTCTGTCTGATTTTGGATTTTTTTTTTTTTTCCAAAATCAGACTTGACACCAGAGAGGCTGAATACCACACTGAGTCAATGCGGTCTTAGCCTCTCTGGTGTCAACACTCTGTCTGAATTTGGATTATTATTTTTTTTTTCCAAAATCAGACTTGACACCAGAGAGGCTGAATAACGCACTGAGTCAATGCGGTCTTAGCCTCTCTGGTCTCAACACTCTGTCTGATTTTGGATTTTTTTTTTTTTTTTTCCAAAATCAGACTTGACACCAGAGAGGCTGAATACCGCACTGAGTCAATGCGGTCTTAGCCTCTCTGGTCTCAACACTCTGTCTGATTTTGGATTATTATTATTTTTTTCCAAAATCAGACTTGACACCAGAGAGGCTGAATAACGCACTGAGTCAATGCGGTCTTAGCCTCTCTGGTCTCAACACTCTGTCTGATTTTGGATTTTTTTTTTTTTCCAAAATCAGACTTGACACCAGAGAGGCTGAATACCGCACTGAGTCAATGCGGTCTTAGCCTCTCTGGTCTCAACACTCTGTCTGATTTTGGATTATTATTTTTTTTTTTCCAAAATCAGACTTGACACCAGAGAGGCTGAATACCGCACTGAGTCAATGCGGTCTTAGCCTCTCTGGTGTCAACACTCTGTCTGATTTTGGATTTTTTTTTTTTTTTTTTTTTCAAAATCAGACTTGACACCAGAGAGGCTGAATACCGCACTGAGTCAATGCGGTCTTAGCCTCTCTGGTCTCAACACTCTGTCTGATTTTGGATTTTTTTTTTTTTTTCCCCCCAAAATCAGACTTGACACCAGAGAGGCTGAATACCGCACTGAGTCAATGCGGTCTTAGCCTCTCTGGTGTCAACACTCTGTCTGATTTTTGATTTTTTTTTTTTTTTTTCAAAAATCAGACTTGACACCAGAGAGGCTGAATACCACACTGAGTCAATGCGGTCTTAGCCTCTCTGGTGTCAACACTCTGTCTGAATTTGGATTTTTTTTTTCTTTTTTTTTCAAAATCAGACTTGACACCAGAGAGGCTGAATACCGCCCTGAGTCAATGCGGTCTTAGCCTCTCTGGTCTCAACACTCTGTCTGATTTTGGATTTTTTTTTTTTTTTTTTTTCCCAAAATCAGACTTGACACCAGAGAGGCTGAATACCGCACTGAGTCAATGCGGTCTTAGCCTCTCTGGTGTCAACACTCTGTCTGATTTTTGATTTTTTTTTTTTTTTTTCAAAAATCAGACTTGACACCAGAGAGGCTGAATACCACACTGAGTCAATGCGGTCTTAGCCTCTCTGGTGTCAACACTCTGTCTGATTTTGGATTTTTTTTTTTTTTTCAAAATCAGACTTGACACCAGAGAGGCTGAATACCGCACTGAGTCAATGCGGTCTTAGCCTCTCTGGTCTCAACACTCTGTCTGATTTTGGATTTTTTTTTTTTTTTCCAAAATCAGACTTGACACCAGAGAGGCTGAATACTGCACTGAGTCAATGCGGTCTTAGCCTCTCTGGTGTCAACACTCTGTCTGATTTTGGATTTTTTTTTTTTTTTTCAAAAATCAGACTTGACACCAGAGAGGCTGAATACCGCACTGAGTCAATGCGGTCTTAGCCTCTCTGGTGTCAACACTCTGTCTGAATTTGGATTATTATTTTTTTTTTCCAAAATCAGACTTAACACCAGAGAGGCTGAATAACGCACTGAGTCAATGCGGTCTTAGCCTCTCTGGTCTCAACACTCTGTCTGATTTTGGATTTTTTTTTTTTTTTTTCAAAAATCAGACTTGACACCAGAGAGGCTGAATACCGCACTGAGTCAATGCGGTCTTAGCCTCTCTGGTCTCAACACTCTGTCTGATTTTGGATTATTATTATTTTTTTCCAAAATCAGACTTGACACCAGAGAGGCTGAATAACGCACTGAGTCAATGCGGTCTTAGCCTCTCTGGTCTCAACACTCTGTCTGATTTTGGATTTTTTTTTTTTTTTCCAAAATCAGACTTGACACCAGAGAGGCTGAATACCGCACTGAGTCAATGCGGTCTTAGCCTCTCTGGTCTCAACACTCTGTCTGATTTTGGATTATTTTTTTTTTTTTTCCAAAATCAGACTTGACACCAGAGAGGCTGAATACCGCACTGAGTCAATGCGGTCTTAGCCTCTCTGGTGTCAACACTCTGTCTGATTTTGGATTTTTTTTTTTTTTTTTTTTCAAAATCAGACTTGACACCAGAGAGGCTGAATACCGCACTGAGTCAATGCGGTCTTAGCCTCTCTGGTCTCAACACTCTGTCTGATTTTGGATTTTTTTTTTTTTTTCCCCCCAAAATCAGACTTGACACCAGAGAGGCTGAATACCGCACTGAGTCAATGCGGTCTTAGCCTCTCTGGTGTCAACACTCTGTCTGATTTTTGATTTTTTTTTTTTTTTTTTCAAAAATCAGACTTGACACCAGAGAGGCTGAATACCACACTGAGTCAATGCGGTCTTAGCCTCTCTGGTGTCAACACTCTGTCTGAATTTGGATTTTTTTTTTCTTTTTTTTTCAAAATCAGACTTGACACCAGAGAGGCTGAATACCGCCCTGAGTCAATGCGGTCTTAGCCTCTCTGGTCTCAACACTCTGTCTGATTTTGGATTTTTTTTTTTTTTTTTTTTCCCAAAATCAGACTTGACACCAGAGAGGCTGAATACCGCACTGAGTCAATGCGGTCTTAGCCTCTCTGGTGTCAACACTCTGTCTGATTTTGGATTTTTTTTTTTTTTTTCCCAAAATCAGACTTGACACCAGAGAGGCTGAATACCGCACTGAGTCAATGCGGTCTTAGCCTCTCTGGTCTCAACACTCTGTCTGATTTTGGATTTTTTTTTTTTTTCCAAAATCAGACTTGACACCAGAGAGGCTGAATACCGCACTGAGTCAATGCGGTCTTAGCCTCTCTGGTGTCAACACTCTGTCTGATTTTGGATTTTTTTTTTTTTTCCAAAATCAGACGTGACACCAGAGAGGCTGAATACCACACTGAGTCAATGCGGTCTTAGCCTCTCTGGTGTCAACACTCTGTCTGATTTTGGATTTTTTTTTTTTTTTTTTTCCAAAATCAGACTTGACACCAGAGAGGCTGAATACCGCACTGAGTCAATGCAGTCTTAGCCTCTCTGGTCTCAACACTCTGTCTGATTTTGGATTTTTTTTTTTTTTTTTTTCCCGAAATCAGACTTGACACCAGAGAGGCTGAATACCGCACTGAGTCAATGCGGTCTTAGCCTCTCTGGTGTCAACACTCTGTCTGATTTTGGATTTTTTTTTTTTTTTTCCAAAATCAGACTTGACACCAGAGAGGCTGAATACCGCACTGAGTCAATGCGGTCTTAGCCTCTCTGGTCTCAACACTCTGTCTGATTTTGGATTTTTTTTTTTTTTTTCAAAATCAGACTTGACACCAGAGAGGCTGAATACCGCACTGAGTCAATGCGGTCTTAGCCTCTCTGGTGTCAACACTCTGTCTGATTTTGGATTTTTTTTTTTTTTTCCAAAATCAGACTTGACACCAGAGAGGCTAAATACCACACTGAGTCAATGCGGTCTTAGCCTCTCTGGTGTCAACACTCTGTCTGATTTTGGATTTTTTTTTTTTTTTCAAAATCAGACTTGACACCAGAGAGGCTGAATACCGCACTGAGTCAATGCGGTCTTAGGCTCTCTGGTCTCAACACTCTGTCTGATTTTGGATTTTTTTTTTTTTTTCCAAAATCAGACTTGACACCAGAGAGGCTGAATACTGCACTGAGTCAATGCGGTCTTAGCCTCTCTGGTGTCAACACTCTGTCTGATTTTGGATTTTTTTTTTTTTTTTCAAAAATCAGACTTGACACCAGAGAGGCTGAATACCGCACTGAGTCAATGCGGTCTTAGCCTCTCTGGTCTCAACACTCTGTCTGATTTTGGATTTTTTTTTTTTTCTAAAATCAGACGACACCAGAGAGGCTGAATACCGCACTGAGTCAATGCGGTCTTAGCCTCTCTGGTGTCAACACTCTGTCTGATTTTTGATTTTTGATTTTTTTTTTCCAAAATCAAACTTGACACCAGAGAGGCTGAATACCGCACTGAGTCAATGCGGTCTTAGCCTCTCTGGTGTCAACACTCTGTCTGATTTTGGATTTTTTTTTTTTTTCCAAAATCAGACTTGACACCAGAGAGGCTGAATACCACACTGAGTCAATGCGGTCTTAGCCTCTCTGGTGTCAACACTCTGTCTGAATTTGGATTATTATTTTTTTTTTCCAAAATCAGACTTGACACCAGAGAGGCTGAATAACGCACTGAGTCAATGCGGTCTTAGCCTCTCTGGTCTCAACACTCTGTCTGATTTTGGATTTTTTTTTTTTTTTTTCCAAAATCAGACTTGACACCAGAGAGGCTGAATACCGCACTGAGTCAATGCGGTCTTAGCCTCTCTGGTCTCAACACTCTGTCTGATTTTGGATTATTATTATTTTTTTCCAAAATCAGACTTGACACCAGAGAGGCTGAATAACGCACTGAGTCAATGCGGTCTTAGCCTCTCTGGTCTCAACACTCTGTCTGATTTTGGATTTTTTTTTTTTTCCAAAATCAGACTTGACACCAGAGAGGCTGAATACCGCACTGAGTCAATGCGGTCTTAGCCTCTCTGGTCTCAACACTCTGTCTGATTTTGGATTATTATTTTTTTTTTTCCAAAATCAGACTTGACACCAGAGAGGCTGAATACCGCACTGAGTCAATGCGGTCTTAGCCTCTCTGGTGTCAACACTCTGTCTGATTTTGGATTTTTTTTTTTTTTTTTTTTTCAAAATCAGACTTGAGACCAGAGAGGCTGAATACCGCACTGAGTCAATGCGGTCTTAGCCTCTCTGGTCTCAACACTCTGTCTGATTTTGGATTTTTTTTTTTTTTTCCCCCCAAAATCAGACTTGACACCAGAGAGGCTGAATACCGCACTGAGTCAATGCGGTCTTAGCCTCTCTGGTGTCAACACTCTGTCTGATTTTTGATTTTTTTTTTTTTTTTTCAAAAATCAGACTTGACACCAGAGAGGCTGAATACCACACTGAGTCAATGCGGTCTTAGCCTCTCTGGTGTCAACACTCTGTCTGAATTTGGATTTTTTTTTTCTTTTTTTTTCAAAATCAGACTTGACACCAGAGAGGCTGAATACCGCCCTGAGTCAATGCGGTCTTAGCCTCTCTGGTCTCAACACTCTGTCTGATTTTGGATTTTTTTTTTTTTTTTTTTTCCCAAAATCAGACTTGACACCAGAGAGGCTGAATACCGCACTGAGTCAATGCGGTCTTAGCCTCTCTGGTGTCAACACTCTGTCTGATTTTGGATTTTTTTTTTTTTTTTCCCAAAATCAGACTTGACACCAGAGAGGCTGAATACCGCACTGAGTCAATGCGGTCTTAGCCTCTCTGGTCTCAACACTCTGTCTGATTTTGGATTTTTTTTTTTTTTTCCAAAATCAGACTTGACACCAGAGAGGCTGAATACCGCACTGAGTCAATGCGGTCTTAGCCTCTCTGGTGTCAACACTCTGTCTGATTTTGGATTTTTTTTTTTTTTTTTTCCAAAATCAGACTTGACACCAGAGAGGCTGAATACCGCACTGAGTCAATGCAGTCTTAGCCTCTCTGGTCTCAACACTCTGTCTGATTTTGGATTTTTTTTTTTTTTTTTTTCCCGAAATCAGACTTGACACCAGAGAGGCTGAATACCGCACTGAGTCAATGCGGTCTTAGCCTCTCTGGTGTCAACACTCTGTCTGATTTTGGATTTTTTTTTTTTTTTTCCAAAATCAGACTTGACACCAGAGAGGCTGAATACCGCACTGAGTCAATGCGGTCTTAGCCTCTCTGGTCTCAACACTCTGTCTGATTTTGGATTTTTTTTTTTTTTTTCAAAATCAGACTTGACACCAGAGAGGCTGAATACCGCACTGAGTCAATGCGGTCTTAGCCTCTCTGGTGTCAACACTCTGTCTGATTTTGGATTTTTTTTTTTTTTTCCAAAATCAGACTTGACACCAGAGAGGCTAAATACCACACTGAGTCAATGCGGTCTTAGCCTCTCTGGTGTCAACACTCTGTCTGATTTTGGATTTTTTTTTTTTTTTCAAAATCAGACTTGACACCAGAGAGGCTGAATACCGCACTGAGTCAATGCGGTCTTAGGCTCTCTGGTCTCAACACTCTGTCTGATTTTGGATTTTTTTTTTTTTTTCCAAAATCAGACTTGACACCAGAGAGGCTGAATACTGCACTGAGTCAATGCGGTCTTAGCCTCTCTGGTGTCAACACTCTGTCTGATTTTGGATTTTTTTTTTTTTTTTCAAAAATCAGACTTGACACCAGAGAGGCTGAATACCGCACTGAGTCAATGCGGTCTTAGCCTCTCTGGTCTCAACACTCTGTCTGATTTTGGATTTTTTTTTTTTTCTAAAATCAGACGACACCAGAGAGGCTGAATACCGCACTGAGTCAATGCGGTCTTAGCCTCTCTGGTGTCAACACTCTGTCTGATTTTTGATTTTTGATTTTTTTTTTCCAAAATCAAACTTGACACCAGAGAGGCTGAATACCGCACTGAGTCAATGCGGTCTTAGCCTCTCTGGTGTCAACACTCTGTCTGATTTTGGATTTTTTTTTTTTTTCCAAAATCAGACTTGACACCAGAGAGGCTGAATACCACACTGAGTCAATGCGGTCTTAGCCTCTCTGGTGTCAACACTCTGTCTGAATTTGGATTATTATTATTTTTTTCCAAAATCAGACTTGACACCAGAGAGGCTGAATAACGCACTGAGTCAATGCGGTCTTAGCCTCTCTGGTCTCAACACTCTGTCTGATTTTGGATTTTTTTTTTTTTTTTTCCAAAATCAGACTTGACACCAGAGAGGCTGAATACCGCACTGAGTCAATGCGGTCTTAGCCTCTCTGGTCTCAACACTCTGTCTGATTTTTGATTTTTTTTTTTTTTTTTCAAAAATCAGACTTGACACCAGAGAGGCTGAATACCACACTGAGTCAATGCGGTCTTAGCCTCTCTGGTGTCAACACTCTGTCTGAATTTGGATTTTTTTTTTCTTTTTTTTTCAAAATCAGACTTGACACCAGAGAGGCTGAATACCGCCCTGAGTCAATGCGGTCTTAGCCTCTCTGGTGTCAACACTCTGTCTGATTTTGGATTTTTTTTTTTTTTCCAAAATCAGACTTGACACCAGAGAGGCTGAATACCACACTGAGTCAATGCGGTCTTAGCCTCTCTGGTGTCAACACTCTGTCTGAATTTGGATTATTATTTTTTTTTTCCAAAATCAGACTTGACACCAGAGAGGCTGAATAACGCACTGAGTCAATGCGGTCTTAGCCTCTCTGGTCTCAACACTCTGTCTGATTTTGGATTTTTTTTTTTTTTTTTCCAAAATCAGACTTGACACCAGAGAGGCTGAATACCGCACTGAGTCAATGCGGTCTTAGCCTCTCTGGTCTCAACACTCTGTCTGATTTTGGATTATTATTATTTTTTTCCAAAATCAGACTTGACACCAGAGAGGCTGAATAACGCACTGAGTCAATGCGGTCTTAGCCTCTCTGGTCTCAACACTCTGTCTGATTTTGGATTTTTTTTTTTTTTCCAAAATCAGACTTGACACCAGAGAGGCTGAATACCGCACTGAGTCAATGCGGTCTTAGCCTCTCTGGTCTCAACACTCTGTCTGATTTTGGATTATTATTTTTTTTTTTCCAAAATCAGACTTGACACCAGAGAGGCTGAATACCGCACTGAGTCAATGCGGTCTTAGCCTCTCTGGTGTCAACACTCTGTCTGATTTTGGATTTTTTTTTTTTTTTTTTTTTCAAAATCAGACTTGACACCAGAGAGGCTGAATACCGCACTGAGTCAATGCGGTCTTAGCCTCTCTGGTCTCAACACTCTGTCTGATTTTGGATTTTTTTTTTTTTTTCCCCCCAAAATCAGACTTGACACCAGAGAGGCTGAATACCGCACTGAGTCAATGCGGTCTTAGCCTCTCTGGTGTCAACACTCTGTCTGATTTTTGATTTTTTTTTTTTTTTTTCAAAAATCAGACTTGACACCAGAGAGGCTGAATACCACACTGAGTCAATGCGGTCTTAGCCTCTCTGGTGTCAACACTCTGTCTGAATTTGGATTTTTTTTTTCTTTTTTTTTCAAAATCAGACTTGACACCAGAGAGGCTGAATACCGCCCTGAGTCAATGCGGTCTTAGCCTCTCTGGTCTCAACACTCTGTCTGATTTTGGATTTTTTTTTTTTTTTTTTTTCCCAAAATCAGACTTGACACCAGAGAGGCTGAATACCGCACTGAGTCAATGCGGTCTTAGCCTCTCTGGTCTCAACACTCTGTCTGATTTTGGATTATTATTATTTTTTTCCAAAATCAGACTTGACACCAGAGAGGCTGAATAACGCACTGAGTCAATGCGGTCTTAGCCTCTCTGGTCTCAACACTCTGTCTGATTTTGGATTTTTTTTTTTTTTCCAAAATCAGACTTGACACCAGAGAGGCTGAATACCGCACTGAGTCAATGCGGTCTTAGCCTCTCTGGTCTCAACACTCTGTCTGATTTTGGATTATTATTTTTTTTTTTCCAAAATCAGACTTGACACCAGAGAGGCTGAATACCGCACTGAGTCAATGCGGTCTTAGCCTCTCTGGTGTCAACACTCTGTCTGATTTTGGATTTTTTTTTTTTTTTTTTTTCAAAATCAGACTTGACACCAGAGAGGCTGAATACCGCACTGAGTCAATGCGGTCTTAGCCTCTCTGGTCTCAACACTCTGTCTGATTTTGGATTTTTTTTTTTTTTCCCCCCCAAAATCAGACTTGACACCAGAGAGGCTGAATACCGCACTGAGTCAATGCGGTCTTAGCCTCTCTGGTGTCAACACTCTGTCTGATTTTTGATTTTTTTTTTTTTTTTTCAAAAATCAGACTTGACACCAGAGAGGCTGAATACCACACTGAGTCAATGCGGTCTTAGCCTCTCTGGTGTCAACACTCTGTCTGAATTTGGATTTTTTTTTTCTTTTTTTTTCAAAATCAGACTTGACACCAGAGAGGCTGAATACCGCCCTGAGTCAATGCGGTCTTAGCCTCTCTGGTCTCAACACTCTGTCTGATTTTGGATTTTTTTTTTTTTTTTTTTTCCCAAAATCAGACTTGACACCAGAGAGGCTGAATACCGCACTGAGTCAATGCGGTCTTAGCCTCTCTGGTGTCAACACTCTGTCTGATTTTGGATTTTTTTTTTTTTTTTCCCAAAATCAGACTTGACACCAGAGAGGCTGAATACCGCACTGAGTCAATGCGGTCTTAGCCTCTCTGGTCTCAACACTCTGTCTGATTTTGGATTTTTTTTTTTTTTCCAAAATCAGACTTGACACCAGAGAGGCTGAATACCGCACTGAGTCAATGCGGTCTTAGCCTCTCTGGTGTCAACACTCTGTCTGATTTTGGATTTTTTTTTTTTTTCCAAAATCAGACTTGACACCAGAGAGGCTGAATACCACACTGAGTCAATGCGGTCTTAGCCTCTCTGGTGTCAACACTCTGTCTGATTTTGGATTTTTTTTTTTTTTTTTTTCCAAAATCAGACTTGACACCAGAGAGGCTGAATACCGCACTGAGTCAATGCAGTCTTAGCCTCTCTGGTCTCAACACTCTGTCTGATTTTGGATTTTTTTTTTTTTTTTTTTCCCGAAATCAGACTTGACACCAGAGAGGCTGAATACCGCACTGAGTCAATGCGGTCTTAGCCTCTCTGGTGTCAACACTCTGTCTGATTTTGGATTTTTTTTTTTTTTTTCCAAAATCAGACTTGACACCAGAGAGGCTGAATACCGCACTGAGTCAATGCGGTCTTAGCCTCTCTGGTCTCAACACTCTGTCTGATTTTGGATTTTTTTTTTTTTTTCCAAAATCAGACTTGACACCAGAGAGGCTGAATACCGCACTGAGTCAATGCGGTCTTAGCCTCTCTGGTGTCAACACTCTGTCTGATTTTGGATTTTTTTTTTTTTTTCCAAAATCAGACTTGACACCAGAGAGGCTAAATACCACACTGAGTCAATGCGGTCTTAGCCTCTCTGGTGTCAACACTCTGTCTGATTTTGGATTTTTTTTTTTTTTTCAAAATCAGACTTGACACCAGAGAGGCTGAATACCGCACTGAGTCAATGCGGTCTTAGCCTCTCTGGTCTCAACACTCTGTCTGATTTTGGATTTTTTTTTTTTTTTCCAAAATCAGACTTGACACCAGAGAGGCTGAATACTGCACTGAGTCAATGCGGTCTTAGCCTCTCTGGTGTCAACACTCTGTCTGATTTTGGATTTTTTTTTTTTTTTTCAAAAATCAGACTTGACACCAGAGAGGCTGAATACCGCACTGAGTCAATGCGGTCTTAGCCTCTCTGGTGTCAACACTCTGTCTGAATTTGGATTATTATTATTTTTTTCCAAAATCAGACTTAACACCAGAGAGGCTGAATAACGCACTGAGTCAATGCGGTCTTAGCCTCTCTGGTCTCAACACTCTGTCTGATTTTGGATTTTTTTTTTTTTTTTTCAAAAATCAGACTTGACACCAGAGAGGCTGAATACCGCACTGAGTCAATGCGGTCTTAGCCTCTCTGGTCTCAACACTCTGTCTGATTTTGGATTATTATTATTTTTTTCCAAAATCAGACTTGACACCAGAGAGGCTGAATAACGCACTGAGTCAATGCGGTCTTAGCCTCTCTGGTCTCAACACTCTGTCTGATTTTGGATTTTTTTTTTTTTTCCAAAATCAGACTTGACACCAGAGAGGCTGAATACCGCACTGAGTCAATGCGGTCTTAGCCTCTCTGGTCTCAACACTCTGTCTGATTTTGGATTATTATTTTTTTTTTTCCAAAATCAGACTTGACACCAGAGAGGCTGAATACCGCACTGAGTCAATGCGGTCTTAGCCTCTCTGGTGTCAACACTCTGTCTGATTTTGGATTTTTTTTTTTTTTTTTTTTCAAAATCAGACTTGACACCAGAGAGGCTGAATACCGCACTGAGTCAATGCGGTCTTAGCCTCTCTGGTCTCAACACTCTGTCTGATTTTGGATTTTTTTTTTTTTTTCCCCCCAAAATCAGACTTGACACCAGAGAGGCTGAATACCGCACTGAGTCAATGCGGTCTTAGCCTCTCTGGTGTCAACACTCTGTCTGATTTTTGATTTTTTTTTTTTTTTTTTCAAAAATCAGACTTGACACCAGAGAGGCTGAATACCACACTGAGTCAATGCGGTCTTAGCCTCTCTGGTGTCAACACTCTGTCTGAATTTGGATTTTTTTTTTCTTTTTTTTTCAAAATCAGACTTGACACCAGAGAGGCTGAATACCGCCCTGAGTCAATGCGGTCTTAGCCTCTCTGGTCTCAACACTCTGTCTGATTTTGGATTTTTTTTTTTTTTTTTTTTCCCAAAATCAGACTTGACACCAGAGAGGCTGAATACCGCACTGAGTCAATGCGGTCTTAGCCTCTCTGGTGTCAACACTCTGTCTGATTTTGGATTTTTTTTTTTTTTTTCCCAAAATCAGACTTGACACCAGAGAGGCTGAATACCGCACTGAGTCAATGCGGTCTTAGCCTCTCTGGTCTCAACACTCTGTCTGATTTTGGATTTTTTTTTTTTTTTCCAAAATCAGACTTGACACCAGAGAGGCTGAATACCGCACTGAGTCAATGCGGTCTTAGCCTCTCTGGTGTCAACACTCTGTCTGATTTTGGATTTTTTTTTTTTTTCCAAAATCAGACGTGACACCAGAGAGGCTGAATACCACACTGAGTCAATGCGGTCTTAGCCTCTCTGGTGTCAACACTGTCTGATTTTGGATTTTTTTTTTTTTTTTTTTCCAAAATCAGACTTGACACCAGAGAGGCTGAATACCGCACTGAGTCAATGCAGTCTTAGCCTCTCTGGTCTCAACACTCTGTCTGATTTTGGATTTTTTTTTTTTTTTTTTTCCCGAAATCAGACTTGACACCAGAGAGGCTGAATACCGCACTGAGTCAATGCGGTCTTAGCCTCTCTGGTGTCAACACTCTGTCTGATTTTGGATTTTTTTTTTTTTTTTCCAAAATCAGACTTGACACCAGAGAGGCTGAATACCGCACTGAGTCAATGCGGTCTTAGCCTCTCTGGTCTCAACACTCTGTCTGATTTTGGATTTTTTTTTTTTTTTTCAAAATCAGACTTGACACCAGAGAGGCTGAATACCGCACTGAGTCAATGCGGTCTTAGCCTCTCTGGTGTCAACACTCTGTCTGATTTTGGATTTTTTTTTTTTTTTCCAAAATCAGACTTGACACCAGAGAGGCTAAATACCACACTGAGTCAATGCGGTCTTAGCCTCTCTGGTGTCAACACTCTGTCTGATTTTGGATTTTTTTTTTTTTTTCAAAATCAGACTTGACACCAGAGAGGCTGAATACCGCACTGAGTCAATGCGGTCTTAGGCTCTCTGGTCTCAACACTCTGTCTGATTTTGGATTTTTTTTTTTTTTTCCAAAATCAGACTTGACACCAGAGAGGCTGAATACTGCACTGAGTCAATGCGGTCTTAGCCTCTCTGGTGTCAACACTCTGTCTGATTTTGGATTTTTTTTTTTTTTTTCAAAAATCAGACTTGACACCAGAGAGGCTGAATACCGCACTGAGTCAATGCGGTCTTAGCCTCTCTGGTCTCAACACTCTGTCTGATTTTGGATTTTTTTTTTTTTCTAAAATCAGACGACACCAGAGAGGCTGAATACCGCACTGAGTCAATGCGGTCTTAGCCTCTCTGGTGTCAACACTCTGTCTGATTTTTGATTTTTGATTTTTTTTTTCCAAAATCAAACTTGACACCAGAGAGGCTGAATACCGCACTGAGTCAATGCGGTCTTAGCCTCTCTGGTGTCAACACTCTGTCTGATTTTGGATTTTTTTTTTTTTTCCAAAATCAGACTTGACACCAGAGAGGCTGAATACCACACTGAGTCAATGCGGTCTTAGCCTCTCTGGTGTCAACACTCTGTCTGAATTTGGATTATTATTTTTTTTTTCCAAAATCAGACTTGACACCAGAGAGGCTGAATAACGCACTGAGTCAATGCGGTCTTAGCCTCTCTGGTCTCAACACTCTGTCTGATTTTGGATTTTTTTTTTTTTTTTTCCAAAATCAGACTTGACACCAGAGAGGCTGAATACCGCACTGAGTCAATGCGGTCTTAGCCTCTCTGGTCTCAACACTCTGTCTGATTTTGGATTATTATTATTTTTTTCCAAAATCAGACTTGACACCAGAGAGGCTGAATAACGCACTGAGTCAATGCGGTCTTAGCCTCTCTGGTCTCAACACTCTGTCTGATTTTGGATTTTTTTTTTTTTCCAAAATCAGACTTGACACCAGAGAGGCTGAATACCGCACTGAGTCAATGCGGTCTTAGCCTCTCTGGTCTCAACACTCTGTCTGATTTTGGATTATTATTTTTTTTTTTCCAAAATCAGACTTGACACCAGAGAGGCTGAATACCGCACTGAGTCAATGCGGTCTTAGCCTCTCTGGTGTCAACACTCTGTCTGATTTTGGATTTTTTTTTTTTTTTTTTTTTCAAAATCAGACTTGACACCAGAGAGGCTGAATACCGCACTGAGTCAATGCGGTCTTAGCCTCTCTGGTCTCAACACTCTGTCTGATTTTGGATTTTTTTTTTTTTTTCCCCCCAAAATCAGACTTGACACCAGAGAGGCTGAATACCGCACTGAGTCAATGCGGTCTTAGCCTCTCTGGTGTCAACACTCTGTCTGATTTTTGATTTTTTTTTTTTTTTTTCAAAAATCAGACTTGACACCAGAGAGGCTGAATACCACACTGAGTCAATGCGGTCTTAGCCTCTCTGGTGTCAACACTCTGTCTGAATTTGGATTTTTTTTTTCTTTTTTTTTCAAAATCAGACTTGACACCAGAGAGGCTGAATACCGCCCTGAGTCAATGCGGTCTTAGCCTCTCTGGTCTCAACACTCTGTCTGATTTTGGATTTTTTTTTTTTTTTTTTTTCCCAAAATCAGACTTGACACCAGAGAGGCTGAATACCGCACTGAGTCAATGCGGTCTTAGCCTCTCTGGTGTCAACACTCTGTCTGATTTTGGATTTTTTTTTTTTTTCTTCCCAAAATCAGACTTGACACCAGAGAGGCTGAATACCGCCCTGAGTCAATGCGGTCTTAGCCTCTCTGGTCTCAACACTCTGTCTGATTTTGGATTTTTTTTTTTTTTCCAAAATCAGACTTGACACCAGAGAGGCTGAATACCGCATTGACTCAATGCGGTCTTAGCCTCTCTGGTCTGAACACTCTGTCTGATTTTGGATTATTTCTTTTTTTTTCCAAAATCAGACTTGACACCAGAGAGGCTGAATACCGCACTGAGTCAATGCGGTCTTAGCCTCTCTGGTCTCAACACTCTGTCTGATTTTGGATTTTTTTTTTTTTTCCAAAATCAGACTTGACACCAGAGAGGCTGAATACCGCACTGAGTCAATGCGGTCTTAGCCTCTCTGGTGTCAACACTCTGTCTGATTTTGGATTTTTTTTTTTTTTTTTCCAAAATCAGACTTGACACCAGAGAGGCTGAATACCGCACTGAGTCAATGCGGTCTTAGCCTCTCTGGTCTGAACACTCTGTCTGATTTTGGATTTTTTTTTTTTTTTTTCCAAAATCAGACTTGACACCAGAGAGGCTGAATACCCCACTGAGTCAATGCGGTCTTAGCCTCTCTGGTCTCAACACTCTGTCTGATTTTGGATTTTTTTTTTTTTTTTTTTTCCAAAATCAGACTTGACACCAGAGAGGCTGAATACCGCACTGAGTCAATGCGGTCTTAGCCTCTCTGGTGTCAACACTCTGTCTGATTTTGGATTTTTTTTTTTTTTTCCAAAATCAGTCTTGACACCAGAGAGGCTGAATACCGCACTGAGTCAATGCGGTCTTAGCCTCTCTGGTCTCAACACTCTGTCTGATTTTGGATTATTATTTTTTTTTTCCAAAATCAGACTTGACACCAGAGAGGCTGAATAACGCACTGAGTCAATGCGGTCTTAGCCTCTCTGGTCTCAACACTCTGTCTGATTTTGGATTTTTTTTTTTTTTTTTCCAAAATCAGACTTGACACCAGAGAGGCTGAATACCGCACTGAGTCAATGCGGTCTTAGCCTCTCTGGTGTCAACACTCTGTCTGATTTTGGATTTATTTTTATTTTTTTCCAAAATCAGATTTGACACCAGAGAGGCTGAATACCGCACTGAGTCAATGCGGTCTTAGCCTCTCTGGTGTCAACACTCTGTCTGAATTTGGATTTTTTTTTTTTTTTTTTTTAGAGGCTGAATACCGCACTGAGTCAATGCAGTCTTAGCCTCTCTGGTCTCAACACTCTGTCTGATTTTGGATTTTTTTTTTTTTTTTTTTTCCCAAAATCAGACTTGACACCAGAGAGGCTGAATACCGCACTGAGTCAATGCGGTCTTAGCCTCTCTGGTGTCAACACTCTGTCTGATTTTGGATTTTTTTTTTTTTTTTTTTCCAAAATCAGACTTGACACCAGAGAGGCTGAATACCACACTGAGTCAATGCGGTCTTAGCCTCTCTGGTGTCAACACTCTGTCTGATTTTGGATTTTTTTTTTTTTTTTCCAAAATCAGACTTGACACCAGAGAGGCTGAATACCGCACTGAGTCAATGCGGTCTTAGCCTCTCTGGTCTCAACACTCTGTCTGATTTTGGATTTTTTTTTTTTTTTTCCAAAATCAGACTTGACACCAGAGAGGCTGAATACCGCACTGAGTCAATGCGGTCTTAGCCTCTCTGGTGTCAACACTCTGTCTGATTTTGGATTTTTTTTTTTTTTTCCAAAATCAAACTTGACACAAGAGAGGCTGAATACCGCACTGAGTCAATGCGGTCTTAGCCTCTCTGGTGTCAACACTCTGTCTGATTTTGGATTTTTTTTTTTTTTCCAAAATCAGACTTGACACCAGAGAGGCTGAATACCACACTGAGTCAATGCGGTCTTAGCCTCTCTGGTGTCAACACTCTGTCTGAATTTGGATTATTATTTTTTTTTTCCAAAATCAGACTTGACACCAGAGAGGCTGAATAACGCACTGAGTCAATGCGGTCTTAGCCTCTCTGGTCTCAACACTCTGTCTGATTTTGGATTTTTTTTTTTTTTTTTCCAAAATCAGACTTGACACCAGAGAGGCTGAATACCGCACTGAGTCAATGCGGTCTTAGCCTCTCTGGTCTCAACACTCTGTCTGATTTTGGATTATTATTATTTTTTTCCAAAATCAGACTTGACAGCAGAGAGGCTGAATAACGCACTGAGTCAATGCGGTCTTAGCCTCTCTGGTCTCAACACTCTGTCTGATTTTGGATTTTTTTTTTTTTTTCCAAAATCAGACTTGACACCAGAGAGGCTGAATACCGCACTGAGTCAATGCGGTCTTAGCCTCTCTGGTCTCAACACTCTGTCTGATTTTAGATTTTTTTTTTTTTTCCAAAATCAGACGACACCAGAGAGGCTGAATACCGCACTGAGTCAATGCGGTCTTAGCCTCTCTGGTGTCAACACTCTGTCTGATTTTTGATTTTTGATTTTTTTTTTCCAAAATCAAACTTGACACAAGAGAGGCTGAATACCGCACTGAGTCAATGCGGTCTTAGCCTCTCTGGTGTCAACACTCTGTCTGATTTTGGATTTTTTTTTTTTTTCCAAAATCAGACTTGACACCAGAGAGGCTGAATACCACACTGAGTCAATGCGGTCTTAGCCTCTCTGGTGTCAACACTCTGTCTGAATTTGGATTATTATTATTTTTTTCCAAAATCAGACTTGACACCAGAGAGGCTGAATAACGCACTGAGTCAATGCGGTCTTAGCCTCTCTGGTCTCAACACTCTGTCTGATTTTGGATTTTTTATTTTTATTTTCCAAAATCAGACTTGACACCAGAGAGGCTGAATACCGCACTGAGTCAATGCGGTCTTAGCCTCTCTGGTCTCAACACTCTGTCTGATTTTGGATTATTATTATTTTTTTCCAAAATCAGACTTGACACCAGAGAGGCTGAATAACGCACTGAGTCAATGCGGTCTTAGCCTCTCTGGTCTCAACACTCTGTCTGATTTTGGATTTTTTTTTTTTTTCCAAAATCAGACTTGACACCAGAGAGGCTGAATACCGCACTGAGTCAATGCGGTCTTAGCCTCTCTGGTCTGAACACTCTGTCTGATTTTGGATTTTTTTTTTTTTTTTTCCAAAATCAGACTTGACACCAGAGAGGCTGAGTACCGAACTGAGTCAATGCGGTCTTAGCCTCTCTGGTGTCAACACTCTGTCTGATTTTGGATTTTTTTTTTTTTTTTTCCAAAATCAGACTTGACACCAGAGAGGCTGAATACCCCACTGAGTCAATGCGGTCTTAGCCTCTCTGGTCTCAACACTCTGTCTGATTTTGGATTTTTTTTTTTTTTTTTTCCAAAATCAGACTTGACACCAGAGAGGCTGAATACCGCACTGAGTCAATGCGGTCTTAGCCTCTCTGGTGTCAACACTCTGTCTGATTTTGGATCTTTTTTTTTTTTTCCAAAATCAGACTTGACACCAGAGAGGCTGAATACCGCACTGAGTCAATGCGGTCTTAGCCTCTCTGGTCTCAGCACTCTGTCTGATTTTGGATTTTTTTTTTTTTTTCCAAAATCAGACTTGACACCAGAGAGGCTGAATACCGCACTGAGTCAATGCGGTCTTAGCCTCTCTGGTGTCAACACTCTGTCTGATTTTGGATTTTTTTTTTTTTTTCCAAAATCAGACTTGACACCAGAGAGGCTGAATACCGCACTGAGTCAATGCGGTCTTAGCCTCTCTGGTCTCAACACTCTGTCTGATTTTGGATTTTTTTTTTTTTTCCAAAATCAGACTTGACACCAGAGAGGCTGAATACCGCACTGAGTCAATGCGGTCTTAGCCTCTCTGGTCTGAACACTCTGTCTGATTTTGGATTTTTTTTTTTTTTTTTCCAAAATCAGACTTGACACCAGAGAGGCTGAGTACCGAACTGAGTCAATGCGGTCTTAGCCTCTCTGGTGTCAACACTCTGTCTGATTTTGGATTTTTTTTTTTTTTTTTCCAAAATCAGACTTGACACCAGAGAGGCTGAATACCCCACTGAGTCAATGCGGTCTTAGCCTCTCTGGTCTCAACACTCTGTCTGATTTTGGATTTTTTTTTTTTTTTTTTCCAAAATCAGACTTGACACCAGAGAGGCTGAATACCGCACTGAGTCAATGCGGTCTTAGCCTCTCTGGTGTCAACACTCTGTCTGATTTTGGATCTTTTTTTTTTTTTCCAAAATCAGACTTGACACCAGAGAGGCTGAATACCGCACTGAGTCAATGCGGTCTTAGCCTCTCTGGTCTCAGCACTCTGTCTGATTTTGGATTTTTTTTTTTTTTTCCAAAATCAGACTTGACACCAGAGAGGCTGAATACCGCACTGAGTCAATGCGGTCTTAGCCTCTCTGGTGTCAACACTCTGTCTGATTTTGGATTTTTTTTTTTTTTTCCAAAATCAGACTTGACACCAGAGAGGCTGAATACCGCACTGAGTCAATGCGGTCTTAGCCTCTCTGGTCTCAACACTCTGTCTGATTTTGGATTATTATTTTTTTTTTCCAAAATCAGACTTGACACCAGAGAGGCTGAATAACGCACTGAGTCAATGCGGTCTTAGCCTCTCTGGTCTCAACACTCTGTCTGATTTTGGATTTTTTTTTTTTTTTTTCCAAAATCAGACTTGACACCAGAGAGGCTGAATACCGCACTGAGTCAATGCGGTCTTAGCCTCTCTGGTGTCAACACTCTGTCTGATATTTGATTTTTTTTTTTTTTTTTTCAAAATCAGACTTGACACCAGAGAGGCTGAATACCACACTGAGTCAATGCGGTCTTAGCCTCTCTGGTGTCAACACTCTGTCTGATTTTGGATTTATTTTTATTTTTTTCCAAAATCAGACTTGACACCAGAGAGGCTGAATACCGCACTGAGTCAATGCGGTCTTAGCCTCTCTGGTGTCAACACTCTGTCTGAATTTGGATTTTTTTTTTTTTTTTTTTTAGAGGCTGAATACCGCACTGAGTCAATGCAGTCTTAGCCTCTCTGGTCTCAACACTCTGTCTGATTTTGGATTTTTTTTTTTTTTTTTTTTTCCCAAAATCAGACTTGACACCAGAGAGGCTGAATACCGCACTGAGTCAATGCGGTCTTAGCCTCTCTGGTGTCAACACTCTGTCTGATTTTGGATTTTTTTTTTTTTTTTTTTCCAAAATCAGACTTGACACCAGAGAGGCTGAATACCGCACTGAGTCAATGCGGTCTTAGCCTCTCTGGTGTCAACACTCTGTCTGATTTTGGATTTTTTTTTTTTTTTCCAAAATCAGACTTGACACCAGAGAGGCTGAATACCGCACTGAGTCAATGCGGTCTTAGCCTCTCTGGTCTCAACACTCTGTCTGATTTTAGATTTTTTTTTTTTTTCCAAAATCAGACGACACCAGAGAGGCTGAATACCGCACTGAGTCAATGCGGTCTTAGCCTCTCTGGTGTCAACACTCTGTCTGATTTTTGATTTTTGATTTTTTTTTCCAAAATCAAACTTGACACAAGAGAGGCTGAATACCGCACTGAGTCAATGCGGTCTTAGCCTCTCTGGTGTCAACACTCTGTCTGATTTTGGATTTTTTTTTTTTTTCCAAAATCAGACTTGACACCAGAGAGGCTGAATACCACACTGAGTCAATGCGGTCTTAGCCTCTCTGGTGTCAACACTCTGTCTGAATTTGGATTATTATTATTTTTTTCCAAAATCAGACTTGACACCAGAGAGGCTGAATAACGCACTGAGTCAATGCGGTCTTAGCCTCTCTGGTCTCAACACTCTGTCTGATTTTGGATTTTTTTTTTTTTTTTTTCCAAAATCAGACTTGACACCAGAGAGGCTGAATACCGCACTGAGTCAATGCGGTCTTAGCCTCTCTGGTCTCAACACTCTGTCTGATTTTGGATTATTATTATTTTTTTCCAAATCAGACTTGACACCAGAGAGGCTGAATAACGCACTGAGTCAATGCGGTCTTAGCCTCTCTGGTCTCAACACTCTGTCTGATTTTGGATTTTTTTTTTTTTTTCCAAAATCAGACTTGACACCAGAGAGGCTGAATACCGCACTGAGTCAATGCGGTCTTAGCCTCTCTGGTCTCAACACTCTGTCTGATTTTAGATTTTTTTTTTTTTTCCAAAATCAGACGACACCAGAGAGGCTGAATACCGCACTGAGTCAATGCGGTCTTAGCCTCTCTGGTGTCAACACTCTGTCTGATTTTTCATTTTTGATTTTTTTTTTCCAAAATCAAACTTGACACAAGAGAGGCTGAATACCGCACTGAGTCAATGCGGTCTTAGCCTCTCTGGTGTCAACACTCTGTCTGATTTTGGATTTTTTTTTTTTTTCCAAAATCAGACTTGACACCAGAGAGGCTGAATACCACACTGAGTCAATGCGGTCTTAGCCTCTCTGGTGTCAACACTCTGTCTGAATTTGGATTATTATTATTTTTTTCCAAAATCAGACTTGACACCAGAGAGGCTGAATAACGCACTGAGTCAATGCGGTCTTAGCCTCTCTGGTCTCAACACTCTGTCTGATTTTGGATTTTTTTTTTTTTTTTTCCAAAATCAGACTTGACACCAGAGAGGCTGAATACCGCACTGAGTCAATGCGGTCTTAGCCTCTCTGGTCTCAACACTCTGTCTGATTTTGGATTATTATTATTTTTTTCCAAAATCAGACTTGACACCAGAGAGGCTGAATAACGCACTGAGTCAATGCGGTCTTAGCCTCTCTGGTCTCAACACTCTGTCTGATTTTGGATTTTTTTTTTTTTTCCAAAATCAGACTTGACACCAGAGAGGCTGAATACCGCACTGAGTCAATGCGGTCTTAGCCTCTCTGGTCTCAACACTCTGTCTGATTTTGGATTATTATTATTTTTTTTCCAAAATCAGACTTGACACCAGAGAGGCTGAATACCGCACTGAGTCAATGCGGTCTTAGCCTCTCTGGTGTCAACACTCTGTCTGATTTTGGATTTTTTTTTTTTTTTTTTTTTCAAAATCAGACTTGACACCAGAGAGGCTGAATACCGCACTGAGTCAATGCGGTCTTAGCCTCTCTGGTCTCAACACTCTGTCTGATTTTGGATTTTTTTTTTTTTTTTTCCCAAAATCAGACTTGACACCAGAGAGGCTGAATACCGCACTGAGTCAATGCGGTCTTAGCCTCTCTGGTGTCAACACTCTGTCTGATTTTTGATTTTTTTTTTTTTTTTTTCAAAAATCAGACTTGACACCAGAGAGGCTGAATACCACACTGAGTCAATGCGGTCTTAGCCTCTCTGGTGTCAACACTCTGTCTGAATTTGGATTTTTTTTTTTCTTTTTTTTTTCAAAATCAGACTTGACACCAGAGAGGCTGAATACCGCACTGAGTCAATGCGGTCTTAGCCTCTCTGGTCTCAACACTCTGTCTGATTTTGGATTTTATTTTTTTATTTTTTTCCCAAAATCAGACTTGACACCAGAGAGGCTGAATACCGCACTGAGTCAATGCGGTCTTAGCCTCTCTGGTGTCAACACTCTGTCTGATTTTGGATTTTTTTTTTTTTTTTCCCAAAATCAGACTTGACACCAGAGAGGCTGAATACCGCACTGAGTCAATGCGGTCTTAGCCTCTCTGGTCTCAACACTCTGTCTGATTTTGGATTTTTTTTTTTTTTTCCAAAATCAGACTTGACACCAGAGAGGCTGAATACCGCACTGAGTCAATGCGGTCTTAGCCTCTCTGGTGTCAACACTCTGTCTGATTTTGGATTTTTTTTTTTTTTCCAAAATCAGACTTGACACCAGAGAGGCTGAATACCACACTGAGTCAATGCGGTCTTAGCCTCTCTGGTGTCAACACTCTGTCTGATTTTGGATTTTTTTTTTTTTTTTCCAAAATCAGACTTGACACCAGAGAGGCTGAATACCGCACTGAGTCAATGCGGTCTTAGCCTCTCTGGTCTCAACACTCTGTCTGATTTTGGATTTTTTTTTTTTTTTTTTTCCAAAATCAGACTTGACACCAGAGAGGCTGAATACCGCACTGAGTCAATGCGGTCTTAGCCTCTCTGGTGTCAACACTCTGTCTGATTTTGGATTTTTTTTTTTTTCCAAAATCAGACTTCACACCAGAGAGGCTGAATACCACACTGAGTCAATGCGGTCTTAGCCTCTCTGGTGTCAACACTCTGTCTGATTTTGGATTTTTTTTTTTTTTTTCCAAAATCAGACTTGACACCAGAGAGGCTGAATACCGCACTGAGTCAATGCGGTCTTAGCCTCTCTGGTCTCAACACTCTGTCTGATTTTGGATTTTTTTTTTTTTTTTTTCCAAAATCAGACTTGACACCAGAGAGGCTGAATACCGCACTGAGTCAATGCCGTCTTAGCCTCTCTGGTGTCAACACTGTCTGATTTTGGATTTTTTTTTTTTTTTTTTCCAAAATCAGACTTGACACCAGAGAGGCTGAATACCGCACTGAGTCAATGCGGTCTTAGCCTCTCTGGTCTCAACACTCTGTCTGATTTTGGATTTTTTTTTTTTTTTCCAAAATCAGACTTGACACCAGAGAGGCTGAATACCGCACTGAGTCAATGCGGTCTTAGCCTCTCTGGTGTCAACACTCTGTCTGATTTTTTTTTTTTTTTTTTTTTTTCCAAAATCAGACTTGACACCAGAGAGGCTGAATACCGCACTGAGTCAATGCGGTCTTAGCCTCTCTGGTCTCAACACTCTGTCTGATTTTGGATTTTTTTTTTTTTTCCAAAATCAGACTTGACACCAGAGAGGCTGAATACCGCACTGAGTCAATGCGGTCTTAGCCTCTCTGGTGTCAACACTCTGTCTGATTTTGGATTTTTTTTTTTTTTTTCCAAAATCAGACTTGACACCAGAGAGGCTGAATACCGCACTGAGTCAATGCGGTCTTAGCCTCTCTGGTCTCAGCACTCTGTCTGATTTTGGATTTTTTTTTTTTTTTTCCAAAATCAGACTTGACACCAGAGAGGCTGAATAACGCACTGAGTCAATGCGGTCTTAGCCTCTCTGGTCTCAACACTCTGTCTGATTTTGGATTTTTTTTTTTTTTTTTTTCTAAAATCAGACTTGACACCAGAGAGGCTGAATACCGCACTGAGTCAATGCGGTCTTAGCCTCTCTGGTGTCAACACTCTGTCTGATTTTTGATATTTTTTTTTTTTTTTCCAAAATCAGACTTGACACCAGAGAGGCTGAATAACGCACTGAGTCAATGCGGTCTTAGCCTCTCTGGTGTCAACACTCTGTCTGATTTTGGATTTATTTTTATTTTTTTCCAAAATCAGACTTGACACCAGAGAGGCTGAATACCGCACTGAGTCAATGCGGTCTTAGCCTCTCTGGTGTCAACACTCTGTCTGAATTTGGATTTTTTTTTTTTTTTTTTTTTAGAGGCTGAATACCGCACTGAGTCAATCCAGTCTTAGCCTCTCTGGTCTCAACACTCTGTCTGATTTTGGATTTTCTTTTTTTTTTTTTTTTCCCAAAATCAGACTTGACACCAGAGAGGCTGAATACCGCACTGAGTCAATGCGGTCTTAGCCTCTCTGGTGTCAACACTCTGTCTGATTTTGGATTTTTTTTTTTTTTTTTTTCCAAAATCAGACTTGACACCAGAGAGGCTGAATACCGCACTGAGTCAATGCAGTCTTAGCCTCTCTGGTCTCAACACTCTGTCTGATTTTGGATTTTTTTTTCTTTTTTTTTCCCCAAAATCAGACTTGACACCAGAGAGGCTGAATACCGCACTGAGTCAATGCGGTCTTAGCCTCTCTGGTGTCAACACTCTGTCTGATTTTGGATTTTTTTTTTTTTTTTTCCAAAATCAGACTTGACACCAGAGAGGCTGAATACCGCACTGAGTCAATGCGGTCTTAGCCTCTCTGGTCTCAACACTCTGTCTGATTTTGGATTTTTTTTTTTTTTTCCAAAATCAGACTTGACACCAGAGAGGCTGAATACCGCACTGAGTCAATGCGGTCTTAGCCTCTCTGGTGTCAACACTCTGTCTGATTTTGGATTTTTTTTTTTTTTTCCAAAATCAGACTTGACACCAGAGAGGCTAAATACCACACTGAGTCAATGCGGTCTTAGCCTCTCTGGTGTCAACACTCTGTCTGATTTTGGATTTTTTTTTTTTTTTCAAAATCAGACTTGACACCAGAGAGGCTGAATACCGCACTGAGTCAATGCGGTCTTAGCCTCTCTGGTCTCAACACTCTGTCTGATTTTGGATTTTTTTTTTTTTTTCCAAAATCAGACTTGACACCAGAGAGGCTGAATACTGCACTGAGTCAATGCGGTCTTAGCCTCTCTGGTGTCAACACTCTGTCTGATTTTGGATTTTTTTTTTTTTTTTCCAAAATCAGACTTGACACCAGAGAGGCTGAATACCGCACTGAGTCAATGCGGTCTTAGCCTCTCTGGTCTCAACACTCTGTCTGATTTTGGATTTTTTTTTTTTTTTTTCCAAAATCAGACTTGACACCAGAGAGGCTGAATACCGCACTGAGTCAATGCGGTCTTAGCCTCTCTGGTGTCAACACTCTGTCTGATTTTTGATTTTTTTTTTTTTTTTTCCAAAATCAGACTTGACACCAGAGAGGCTGAATACCACAATGAGTCAATGCGGTCTTAGCCTCTCTGGTCTCAACACTCTGTCTGATTTTGGATTTATTTTTATTTTTTTCCAAAATCAGACTTGACACCAGAGAGGCTGAATACCGCACTGAGTCAATGCGGTCTTAGCCTCTCTGGTGTCAACACTCTGTCTGAATTTGGATTTTTTTTTTTTTTTTTTTTTTAGAGGCTGAATACCGCACTGAGTCAATCCAGTCTTAGCCTCTCTGGTCTCAACACTCTGTCTGATTTTGGATTTTTTTTTTTTTTTTTTTTCCCAAAATCAGACTTGACACCAGAGAGGCTGAATACCGCACTGAGTCAATGCAGTCTTAGCCTCTCTGGTCTCAACACTCTGTCTGATTTTGGATTTTTTTTTTTTTTTTTTCCCCGAAATCAGACTTGACACCAGAGAGGCTGAATACCGCACTGAGTCAATGCGGTCTTAGCCTCTCTGGTGTCAACACTCTGTCTGATTTTGGATTTTTTTTTTTTTTTTCCAAAATCAGACTTGACACCAGAGAGGCTGAATACCGCACTGAGTCAATGCGGTCTTAGCCTCTCTGGTCTCAACACTCTGTCTGATTTTGGATTTTTTTTTTTTTTTCCAAAATCAGACTTGACACCAGAGAGGCTGAATACCGCACTGAGTCAATGCGGTCTTAGCCTCTCTGGTGTCAACACTCTGTCTGATTTTGGATTTTTTTTTTTTTTTCCAAAATCAGACTTGACACCAGAGAGGCTAAATACCACACTGAGTCAATGCGGTCTTAGCCTCTCTGGTGTCAACACTCTGTCTGATTTTGGATTTTTTTTTTTTTTTCAAAATCAGACTTGACACCAGAGAGGCTGAATACCGCACTGAGTCAATGCGGTCTTAGCCTCTCTGGTCTCAACACTCTGTCTGATTTTGGATTTTTTTTTTTTTTTCCAAAATCAGACTTGACACCAGAGAGGCTGAATACTGCACTGAGTCAATGCGGTCTTAGCCTCTCTGGTGTCAACACTCTGTCTGATTTTGGATTTTTTTTTTTTTTTTCAAAAATCAGACTTGACACCAGAGAGGCTGAATACCGCACTGAGTCAATGCGGTCTTAGCCTCTCTGGTCTCAACACTCTGTCTGATTTTGGATTTTTTTTTTTTTTCCAAAATCAGACGACACCAGAGAGGCTGAATACCGCACTGAGTCAATGCGGTCTTAGCCTCTCTGGTGTCAACACTCTGTCTGATTTTTGATTTTTGATTTTTTTTTTCCAAAATCAAACTTGACACCAGAGAGGCTGAATACCGCACTGAGTCAATGCGGTCTTAGCCTCTCTGGTGTCAACACTCTGTCTGATTTTGGATTTTTTTTTTTTTTCCAAAATCAGACTTGACACCAGAGAGGCTGAATACCACACTGAGTCAATGCGGTCTTAGCCTCTCTGGTGTCAACACTCTGTCTGAATTTGGATTATTATTATTTTTTTCCAAAATCAGACTTGACACCAGAGAGGCTGAATAACGCACTGAGTCAATGCGGTCTTAGCCTCTCTGGTCTCAACACTCTGTCTGATTTTGGATTTTTTTTTTTTTTTTTCCAAAATCAGACTTGACACCAGAGAGGCTGAATACCGCACTGAGTCAATGCGGTCTTAGCCTCTCTGGTCTCAACACTCTGTCTGATTTTGGATTATTATTATTTTTTTCCAAAATCAGACTTGACACCAGAGAGGCTGAATAACGCACTGAGTCAATGCGGTCTTAGCCTCTCTGGTCTCAACACTCTGTCTGATTTTGGATTTTTTTTTTTTTTCCAAAATCAGACTTGACACCAGAGAGGCTGAATACCGCACTGACTCAATGCGGTCTTAGCCTCTCTGGTCTCAACACTCTGTCTGATTTTGGATTATTTTTTTTTTTTTTCCAAAATCAGACTTGACACCAGAGAGGCTGAATACCGCACTGAGTCAATGCGGTCTTAGCCTCTCTGGTGTCAACACTCTGTCTGATTTTGGATTTTTTTTTTTTTTTTTTTCAAAATCAGACTTGACACCAGAGAGGCTGAATACCGCACTGAGTCAATGCGGTCTTAGCCTCTCTGGTCTCAACACTCTGTCTGATTTTGGATTTTTTTTTTTTTTTTTCCCCAAAATCAGACTTGACACCAGAGAGGCTGAATACCGCACTGAGTCAATGCGGTCTTAGCCTCTCTGGTGTCAACACTCTGTCTGATTTTTGATTTTTTTTTTTTTTTTTTCAAAAATCAGACTTGACACCAGAGAGGCTGAATACCACACTGAGTCAATGCGGTCTTAGCCTCTCTGGTGTCAACACTCTGTCTGAATTTGGATTTTTTTTTTCTTTTTTTTTCAAAATCAGACTTGACACCAGAGAGGCTGAATACCGCCCTGAGTCAATGCGGTCTTAGCCTCTCTGGTCTCAACACTCTGTCTGATTTTGGATTTTTTTTTTTTTTTTTTTTCCCAAAATCAGACTTGACACCAGAGAGGCTGAATACCGCACTGAGTCAATGCGGTCTTAGCCTCTCTGGTGTCAACACTCTGTCTGATTTTGGATTTTTTTTTTTTTTTTCCCAAAATCAGACTTGACACCAGAGAGGCTGAATACCGCACTGAGTCAATGCGGTCTTAGCCTCTCTGGTCTCAACACTCTGTCTGATTTTGGATTTTTTTTTTTTTTTCCAAAATCAGACTTGACACCAGAGAGGCTGAATACCGCACTGAGTCAATGCGGTCTTAGCCTCTCTGGTGTCAACACTCTGTCTGATTTTGGATTATTTTTTTTTTTCCAAAATCAGACTTGACACCAGAGAGGCTGAATACCACACTGAGTCAATGCGGTCTTAGCCTCTCTGGTGTCAACACTCTGTCTGATTTTGGATTTTTTTTTTTTTTTTCCAAAATCAGACTTGACACCAGAGAGGCTGAATACCGCACTGAGTCAATGCGGTCTTAGCCTCTCTGGTGTCAACACTCTGTCTGAATTTGGATTATTATTATTTTTTTCCAAAATCAGACTTGACACCAGAGAGGCTGAATAACGCACTGAGTCAATGCGGTCTTAGCCTCTCTGGTCTCAACACTCTGTCTGATTTTGGATTTTTTTTTTTTTTTTTCCAAAATCAGACTTGACACCAGAGAGGCTGAATACCGCACTGAGTCAATGCGGTCTTAGCCTCTCTGGTCTCAACACTCTGTCTGATTTTGGATTATTATTATTTTTTTCCAAAATCAGACTTGACACCAGAGAGGCTGAATAACGCACTGAGTCAATGCGGTCTTAGCCTCTCTGGTCTCAACACTCTGTCTGATTTTGGATTTTTTTTTTTTTTCCAAAATCAGACTTGACACCAGAGAGGCTGAATACCGCACTGAGTCAATGCGGTCTTAGCCTCTCTGGTCTCAACACTCTGTCTGATTTTGGATTATTATTATTTTTTTTCCAAAATCAGACTTGACACCAGAGAGGCTGAATACCGCACTGAGTCAATGCGGTCTTAGCCTCTCTGGTGTCAACACTCTGTCTGATTTTGGATTTTTTTTTTTTTTTTTTTCAAAATCAGACTTGACACCAGAGAGGCTGAATACCGCACTGAGTCAATGCGGTCTTAGCCTCTCTGGTCTCAACACTCTGTCTGATTTTGGATTTTTTTTTTTTTTTTCCCCCAAAATCAGACTTGACACCAGAGAGGCTGAATACCGCACTGAGTCAATGCGGTCTTAGCCTCTCTGGTGTCAACACTCTGTCTGATTTTTGATTTTTGATTTTTTTTTTTCAAAAATCAGACTTGACACCAGAGAGGCTGAATACCACACTGAGTCAATGCGGTCTTAGCCTCTCTGGTGTCAACACTCTGTCTGAATTTGGATTTTTTTTTTCTTTTTTTTTCAAAATCAGACTTGACACCAGAGAGGCTGAATACCGCACTGAGTCAATGCGGTCTTAGCCTCTCTGGTCTCAACACTCTGTCTGATTTTGGATTTTTTTTTTTTTTTTTTTCCCAAAATCAGACTTGACACCAGAGAGGCTGAATACCGCACTGAGTCAATGCGGTCTTAGCCTCTCTGGTGTCAACACTCTGTCTGATTTTGGATTTTTTTTTTTTTTTCCCAAAATCAGACTTGACACCAGAGAGGCTGAATACCGCACTGAGTCAATGCGGTCTTAGCCTCTCTGGTCTCAACACTCTGTCTGATTTTGGATTTTTTTTTTTTTTTCCAAAATCAGACTTGACACCAGAGAGGCTGAATACCGCACTGAGTCAATGCGGTCTTAGCCTCTCTGGTGTCAACACTCTGTCTGATTTTGGATTTTTTTTTTTTTTCCAAAATCAGACTTGACACCAGAGAGGCTGAATACCACACTGAGTCAATGCGGTCTTAGCCTCTCTGGTGTCAACACTCTGTCTGATTTTGGATTTTTTTTTTTTTTTTCCAAAATCAGACTTGACACCAGAGAGGCTGAATACCGCACTGAGTCAATGCGGTCTTAGCCTCTCTGGTCTCAACACTCTGTCTGATTTTGGATTTTTTTTTTTTTTTTTTTTCCAAAATCAGACTTGACACCAGAGAGGCTGAATACCGCACTGAGTCAATGCGGTCTTAGCCTCTCTGGTGTCAACACTCTGTCTGATTTTGGATTTCTTTTTTTTTTTTCCAAAATCAGACTTGACACCAGAGAGGCTGAATACCGCCCTGAGTCAATGCGGTCTTAGCCTCTCTGGTGTCAACACTCTGTCTAAATTTGGATTTTTTTTTTTTTTTTCCAAAATCAGACTTGACACCAGAGAGGCTGAATACCGCACTGAGTCAATGCGGTCTTAGCCTCTCTGGTCTCAACACTCTGTCTGATTTTGGATTTTTTTTTTTTTTTTCCAAAATCAGACTTGACACCAGAGAGGCTGAATACCGCACTGAGTCAATGCGGTCTTAGCCTCTCTGGTGTCAACACTCTGTCTGATTTTGGATTATTATTTTTTTTTTTCCAAAATCAGACTTGACACCAGAGAGGCTGAATACCGCACTGAGTCAATGCGGTCTTAGCCTCTCTGGTGTCAACACTCTGTCTGATTTTTGATTTTTTTTTTTTTTTTTTTCAAAAATCAGACTTGACACCAGAGAGGCTGAATACCACACTGAGTCAATGCGGTCTTAGCCTCTCTGGTGTCAACACTCTGTCTGAATTTGGATTTTTTTTTTCTTTTTTTTTCAAAATCAGACTTGACACCAGAGAGGCTGAATACCGCACTGAGTCAATGCGGTCTTAGCCTCTCTGGTCTCAACACTCTGTCTGATTTTGGATTTTTTTTTTTTTTTTTTTTTTCCCAAAATCAGACTTGACACCAGAGAGGCTGAATACCGCACTGAGTCAATGCGGTCTTAGCCTCTCTGGTGTCAACACTCTGTCTGATTTTGGATTTTTTTTTTTTTTTTCCCAAAATCAGACTTGACACCAGAGAGGCTGAATACCGCACTGAGTCAATGCGGTCTTAGCCTCTCTGGTCTCAACACTCTGTCTGATTTTGGATTTTTTTTTTTTTTTCCAAAATCAGACTTGACACCAGAGAGGCTGAATACCGCACTGAGTCAATGCGGTCTTAGCCTCTCTGGTGTCAACACTCTGTTTGATTTTGGATTTTTTTTTTTTTTCCAAAATCAGACTTGACACCAGAGAGGCTGAATACCACACTGAGTCAATGCGGTCTTAGCCTCTCTGGTGTCAACACTCTGTCTGATTTTGGATTTTTTTTTTTTTTTTCCAAAATCAGACTTGACACCAGAGAGGCTGAATACAGCACTGAGTCAATGCGGTCTTAGCCTCTCTGGTGTCAACACTCTGTCTGAATTTGGATTATTATTATTTTTTTCCAAAATCAGACTTGACACCAGAGAGGCTGAATAACGCACTGAGTCAATGCGGTCTTAGCCTCTCTGGTCTCAACACTCTGTCTGATTTTGGATTTTTTTTTTTTTTTTTTCAAAATCAGACTTGACACCAGAGAGGCTGAATACCGCACTGAGTCAATGCGGTCTTAGCCTCTCTGGTCTCAACACTCTGTCTGATTTTGGATTATTATAATTTTTTTCCAAAATCAGACTTGACACCAGAGAGGCTGAATAACGCACTGAGTCAATGCGGTCTTAGCCTCTCTGGTCTCAACACTCTGTCTGATTTTTGATTTTTGATTTTTTTTTTTCAAAAATCAGACTTGACACCAGAGAGGCTGAATACCACACTGAGTCAATGCGGTCTTAGCCTCTCTGGTGTCAACACTCTGTCTGAATTTGGATTTTTTTTTTCTTTTTTTTTCAAAATCAGACTTGACACCAGAGAGGCTGAATACTGCACTGAGTCAATGCGGTCTTAGCCTCTCTGGTCTCAACACTCTGTCTGATTTTGGATTTTTTTTTTTTTTTTTTTCCCAAAATCAGACTTGACACCAGAGAGGCTGAATACCGCACTGAGTCAATGCGGTCTTAGCCTCTCTGGTGTCAACACTCTGTCTGATTTTGGATTTTTTTTTTTTTTTCCCAAAATCAGACTTGACACCAGAGAGGCTGAATACCGCACTGAGTCAATGCGGTCTTAGCCTCTCTGGTCTCAACACTCTGTCTGATTTTGGATTTTTTTTTTTTTTTCCAAAATCAGACTTGACACCAGAGAGGCTGAATACCGCACTGAGTCAATGCGGTCTTAGCCTCTCTGGTGTCAACACTCTGTCTGATTTTGGATTTTTTTTTTTTTTCCAAAATCAGACTTGACACCAGAGAGGCTGAATACCACACTGAGTCAATGCGGTCTTAGCCTCTCTGGTGTCAACACTCTGTCTGATTTTGGATTTTTTTTTTTTTTTTCCAAAATCAGACTTGACACCAGAGAGGCTGAATACCGCACTGAGTCAATGCGGTCTTAGCCTCTCTGGTCTCAACACTCTGTCTGATTTTGGATTTTTTTTTTTTTTTTTTTTCCAAAATCAGACTTGACACCAGAGAGGCTGAATACCGCACTGAGTCAATGCGGTCTTAGCCTCTCTGGTGTCAACACTCTGTCTGATTTTGGATTTCTTTTTTTTTTTTCCAAAATCAGACTTGACACCAGAGAGGCTGAATACCGCCCTGAGTCAATGCGGTCTTAGCCTCTCTGGTGTCAACACTCTGTCTAAATTTGGATTTTTTTTTTTTTTTTCCAAAATCAGACTTGACACCAGAGAGGCTGAATACCGCACTGAGTCAATGCGGTCTTAGCCTCTCTGGTCTCAACACTCTGTCTGATTTTGGATTTTTTTTTTTTTTTTCCAAAATCAGACTTGACACCAGAGAGGCTGAATACCGCACTGAGTCAATGCGGTCTTAGCCTCTCTGGTGTCAACACTCTGTCTGATTTTGGATTATTATTATTTTTTTTCCAAAATCAGACTTGACACCAGAGAGGCTGAATACCGCACTGAGTCAATGCGGTCTTAGCCTCTCTGGTGTCAACACTCTGTCTGATTTTGGATTTTTTTTTTTTTTTTTTTCAAAATCAGACTTGACACCAGAGAGGCTGAATACCGCACTGAGTCAATGCGGTCTTAGCCTCTCTGGTCTCAACACTCTGTCTGATTTTGGATTTTTTTTTTTTTCCCCCCCCAAAATCAGACTTGACACCAGAGAGGCTGAATACCGCACTGAGTCAATGCGGTCTTAGCCTCTCTGGTGTCAACACTCTGTCTGATTTTTGATTTTTTTTTTTTTTTTTTCAAAAATCAGACTTGACACCAGAGAGGCTGAATACCACACTGAGTCAATGCGGTCTTAGCCTCTCTGGTGTCAACACTCTGTCTGAATTTGGATTTTTTTTTTCTTTTTTTTTCAAAATCAGACTTGACACCAGAGAGGCTGAATACCGCACTGAGTCAATGCGGTCTTAGCCTCTCTGGTCTCAACACTCTGTCTGATTTTGGATTTTTTTTTTTTTTTTTTTTTCCCAAAATCAGACTTGACACCAGAGAGGCTGAATACCGCACTGAGTCAATGCGGTCTTAGCCTCTCTGGTGTCAACACTCTGTCTGATTTTGGATTTTTTTTTTTTTTTTCCCAAAATCAGACTTGACACCAGAGAGGCTGAATACCGCACTGAGTCAATGCGGTCTTAGCCTCTCTGGTCTCAACACTCTGTCTGATTTTGGATTTTTTTTTTTTTTTCCAAAATCAGACTTGACACCAGAGAGGCTGAATACCGCACTGAGTCAATGCGGTCTTAGCCTCTCTGGTGTCAACACTCTGTCTGATTTTGGATTTTTTTTTTTTTTCCAAAATCAGACTTGACACCAGAGAGGCTGAATACCACACTGAGTCAATGCGGTCTTAGCCTCTCTGGTGTCAACACTCTGTCTGATTTTGGATTTTTTTTTTTTTTTTCCAAAATCAGACTTGACACCAGAGAGGCTGAATACCGCACTGAGTCAATGCGGTCTTAGCCTCTCTGGTGTCAACACTCTGTCTGAATTTGGATTATTATTATTTTTTTCCAAAATCAGACTTGACACCAGAGAGGCTGAATAACGCACTGAGTCAATGCGGTCTTAGCCTCTCTGGTCTCAACACTCTGTCTGATTTTGGATTTTTTTTTTTTTTTTTTCAAAATCAGACTTGACACCAGAGAGGCTGAATACCGCACTGAGTCAATGCGGTCTTAGCCTCTCTGGTCTCAACACTCTGTCTGATTTTGGATTATTATTATTTTTTTCCAAAATCAGACTTGACACCAGAGAGGCTGAATAACGCACTGAGTCAATGCGGTCTTAGCCTCTCTGGTCTCAACACTCTGTCTGATTTTGGATTTTTTTTTTTTTTCCAAAATCAGACTTGACACCAGAGAGGCTGAATACTGCACTGAGTCAATGCGGTCTTAGCCTCTCTGGTCTCAACACTCTGTCTGATTTTGGATTATTATTATTTTTTTTCCAAAATCAGACTTGACACCAGAGAGGCTGAATACCGCACTGAGTCAATGCGGTCTTAGCCTCTCTGGTGTCAACACTCTGTCTGATTTTGGATTTTGGATTTTTTTTTTTTTTTTTCAAAATCAGACTTGACACCAGAGAGGCTGAATACCGCACTGAGTCAATGCGGTCTTAGCCTCTCTGGTCTCAACACTCTGTCTGATTTTGGATTTTTTTTTTTTTCCCCCCCAAAATCAGACTTGACACCAGAGAGGCTGAATACCGCACTGAGTCAATGCGGTCTTAGCCTCTCTGGTGTCAACACTCTGTCTGATTTTTTTTTTTTTTTTTTTTTTTTTCAAAAATCAGACTTGACACCAGAGAGGCTGAATACCACACTGAGTCAATGCGGTCTTAGCCTCTCTGGTGTCAACACTCTGTCTGAATTTGGATTTTTTTTTTCTTTTTTTTTCAAAATCAGACTTGACACCAGAGAGGCTGAATACCGCACTGAGTCAATGCGGTCTTAGCCTCTCTGGTCTCAACACTCTGTCTGATTTTGGATTTTTTTTTTTTTTTTTTTTCCCAAAATCAGACTTGACACCAGAGAGGCTGAATACCGCACTGAGTCAATGCGGTCTTAGCCTCTCTGGTGTCAACACTCTGTCTGATTTTGGATTTTTTTTTTTTTTTTTCCAAAAATCAGACTTGACACCAGAGAGGCTGAATACCGCACTGAGTCAATGCGGTCTTAGCCTCTCTGGTCTCAACACTCTGTCTGATTTTGGATTTTTTTTTTTTTTTCCAAAATCAGACTTGACACCAGAGAGGCTGAATACCGCACTGAGTCAATGCGGTCTTAGCCTCTCTGGTGTCAACACTCTGTCTGATTTTGGATTTTTTTTTTTTTTTTCCAAAATCAGACTTGACACCAGAGAGGCTGAATACCGCACTGAGTCAATGCGGTCTTAGCCTCTCTGGTCTCAACACTCTGTCTGATTTTGGATTTTTTTTTTTTTTTTTTTCCAAAATCAGACTTGACACCAGAGAGGCTGAATACCGCACTGAGTCAATGCGGTCTTAGCCTCTCTGGTGTCAACACTCTGTCTGATTTTGGATTTCTTTTTTTTTTTCCAAAATCAGACTTGACACCAGAGAGGCTGAATACCGCCCTGAGTCAATGCGGTCTTAGCCTCTCTGGTGTCAACACTCTGTCTAAATTTGGATTTTTCTTTTTTTTTTTTCCAAAATCAGACTTGACACCAGAGAGGCTGAATACCGCACTGAGTCAATGCGGTCTTAGCCTCTCTGGTGTCAACACTCTGTCTGATTTTGGATTTTTTTTTTTTTCCAAAATCAGACTTCACACCAGAGAGGCTGAATACCACACTGAGTCAATGCGGTCTTAGCCTCTCTGGTGTCAACACTCTGTCTGATTTTGGATTTTTTTTTTTTTTCCAAAATCAGACTTGACACCAGAGAGGCTGAATACCACACTGAGTCAATGCGGTCTTAGCCTCTCTGGTGTCAACACTCTGTCTGATTTTGGATTTTTTTTTTTTTTTTCCAAAATCAGACTTGACACCAGAGAGGCTGAATACCGCACTGAGTCAATGCGGTCTTAGCCTCTCTGGTCTCAACACTCTGTCTGATTTTGGATTTTTTTTTTTTTTTTTTTCCAAAATCAGACTTGACACCAGAGAGGCTGAATACCGCACTGAGTCAATGCGGTCTTAGCCTCTCTGGTGTCAACACTCTGTCTGATTTTGGATTTTTTTTTTTTTTTTCCAAAATCAGACTTGACACCAGAGAGGCTGAATACCGCCCTGAGTCAATGCGGTCTTAGCCTCTCTGGTGTCAACACTCTGTCTAAATTTGGATTTTTCTTTTTTTTTTTTCCAAAATCAGACTTGACACCAGAGAGGCTGAATACCACACTGAGTCAATGCGGTCTTAGCCTCTCTGGTGTCAACACTCTGTCTGATTTTGGATTTTTTTTTTTTTTTTCAAAATCAGACTTGACACCAGAGAGGCTGAATACCGCACTGAGTCAATGCGGTCTTAGCCTCTCTGGTGTCAACACTCTGTCTGATTTTGGATTTTTTTTTTTTTTTTTTTCCAAAATCAGACTTGACACCAGAGAGGCTGAATACCGCACTGAGTCAATGCGGTCTTAGCCTCTCTGGTGTCAACACTGTCTGATTTTGGATTTTTTTTTTTTTTTTTTCCAAAATCAGACTTGACACCAGAGAGGCTGAATACCGCACTGAGTCAATGCGGTCTTAGCCTCTCTGGTCTCAACACTCTGTCTGATTTTGGATTTTTTTTTTTTTTTTCAAAATCAGACTTGACACCAGAGAGGCTGAATACCGCACTGAGTCAATGCGGTCTTAGCCTCTCTGGTGTCAACACTCTGTCTGATTTTGGATTTTTTTTTTTTTTTCCAAAATCAGACTTGACACCAGAGAGGCTGAATACCGCACTGAGTCAATGCGGTCTTAGCCTCTCTGGTGTCAACACTCTGTCTGATTTTTTTTTTTTTTTTTTTTTTTCCAAAATCAGACTTGACACCAGAGAGGCTGAATACCGCACTGAGTCAATGCGGTCTTAGCCTCTCTGGTCTCAACACTCTGTCTGATTTTGGATTTTTTTTTTTTTTTCCAAAATCAGACTTGACACCAGAGAGGCTGAATACCGCACTGAGTCAATGCGGTCTTAGCCTCTCTGGTGTCAACACTCTGTCTGATTTTGGATTTTTTTTTTTTTTTTCCAAAATCAGACTTGACACCAGAGAGGCTGAATACCGCACTGAGTCAATGCGGTCTTAGCCTCTCTGGTCTCAGCACTCTGTCTGATTTTGGATTTTTTTTTTTTTTTTTTTCCAAAATCAGACTTGACACCAGAGAGGCTGAATACCGCACTGAGTCAATGCGGTCTTAGCCTCTCTGGTGTCAACACTGTCTGATTTTGGATTTTTTTTTTTTTTTTTTCCAAAATCAGACTTGACACCAGAGAGGCTGAATACCGCACTGAGTCAATGCGGTCTTAGCCTCTCTGGTCTCAACACTCTGTCTGATTTTGGATTTTTTTTTTTTTTTTCAAAATCAGACTTGACACCAGAGAGGCTGAATACCGCACTGAGTCAATGCGGTCTTAGCCTCTCTGGTGTCAACACTCTGTCTGATTTTGGATTTTTTTTTTTTTTTTCCAAAATCAGACTTGACACCAGAGAGGCTGAATACCGCACTGAGTCAATGCGGTCTTAGCCTCTCTGGTGTCAACACTCTGTCTGATTTTTTTTTTTTTTTTTTTTTTTTCCAAAATCAGACTTGACACCAGAGAGGCTGAATACCGCACTGAGTCAATGCGGTCTTAGCCTCTCTGGTCTCAACACTCTGTCTGATTTTGGATTTTTTTTTTTTTTCCAAAATCAGACTTGACACCAGAGAGGCTGAATACCGCACTGAGTCAATGCGGTCTTAGCCTCTCTGGTGTCAACACTCTGGGCTCTATCGTTGCAGCCGCGCAGTTTCTAGGCCGAACGCCAGCCGCAGCGCAAAGCAGTGGGCGTGGAAAGGCGCACTTGATATCTTGGTATCGGCGCTAAACTCAGCCTCAACCATTATAACCACGCCTTTTAAGCGTAAAATTATGCATTGTCCGCTCATTGGAGAATTGCAGGGAAGAGACACACGCTTGCCTTTTAAGCTCCAATTCCTGGACAAATCCGGTAAAACCAGACAAAGCCAAGGGCTCCGCCGCCCCCCCCTCCCTTCATCCGGTCTGTCTATCTCCATATATAGGCTATTATTCCATATTATTATGCTTCTCAAACCAATAACTGCAGTTAAAATACTGCAAGCATGTAAATACGCTACACTATAGCAAGACCAAAGTGAAAATAATTTCTAAATGCATCTGATAGAAAAAAATATTGCCTATGGCTGGATGTCATGAGATTAGATGGCCAGAATGATATCGTTTTATCTCTCCTCCCCCACTGCACGATGCAACATCCTCTGAATGACACCTATCACTTTTACTGGATCTGATAACTTAATTCTATTTAATTTACAGGATTTTATTATTGAGTACGGTAATAGTATTTTATTTGGCCTATATATGCGTCCCCCCCACCCCCTGCCCACAGGCTCTGACAAATATGTTCATTCTCAATAAAATCTTCAGTAATCAATCAGAGGGGCTTTAAAAGCCAGATTGGCAGCAGCTGGCGCAGTGTGATCAATATGGCAGACGAAAACCGATCCACTAAATTCACAGCTGAGGAGAAGATGGTGCTGGCGAATCAGGTGATATATCTGTCCACCATTCATTTTGAATAGCTACAAAACAACTCTTTACTTAAGTTGTTTATTCATCTATCCATTCAGGTTCAAATGTACCATCGCGCACTGTTTGGGGAGGAGAATTACCCCGCCGACGCCCCGCGCCCAGTCCTGGACCGCCTGAGTGAGCCGCCCCAGGTGGCCGTCTATGCGCTGCGCTTGTTCAGCACCTCGGACAGCTCCGCTGCCACAGACGGGGGAAACATTTGGAAATAATTATAACTTTCTATGCTTTGCACACAGAAAAAATAAATACAACAGACAATTCTGTAATGAATAGCTGTAATGAAGAGTGGGGTTTGAAGAAGCGCTACACAACAGTTGATCCAGTTTATCTCTTTCTCTCTTTTCTTTCTCTCTCCCTTTCTCTCACATTAAACGATATACATGCCTATAATGTCAATTATCTGAATGAAATAATAATACATATTAATTAGGAATATTAGTAATATTAGTAGCCTAGCTAATTTCGGGGGGGGGGGGGGTAATAAAACGTAGAGCTATATTACACATAAATGGGGATTATTATGATAGCCTAAACTAAATTTATGAAACTGCATTACAGCTTCACCCAAAAAGCCTGAGAAGGGTTGCAATCTTATATTCTATTGTATTCTAAAGTATTTTTTTCTATATATTGTATTCTCCATTCACTTTCCTGTCCCCGGTGCACAGAATCCTGCTTTAGGCCAGCTTTTCAAAAGCGCAAAGCGCTAAAAGTCGGCCAGGTCGGAAGATGGCTGGAAGATAGTAGTACGCCGGTATTTAGCGCCGCCACGCCCACTTCGGCGCATTCAGGGACTCCGCCACGCCCATTCGGCCTAAAGCGCATTTGGCAGCCTAAAGCCTATTGCTATTTTCCCGAAACAGGCGCAAGGCACGTTTTTTTGCGTTTAAGGCCCGTTTTAGCGCCGAAGGCCTGTGGGAGAATAGGGACCCCTGTCTGATTTTGGATTTTTTTTTTTTTTTTCCAAAATCAGACTTGACACCAGAGAGGCTGAATACCGCACTGAGTCAATGCGGTCTTAGCCTCTCTGGTCTCAGCACTCTGTCTGATTTTGGATTTTTTTTTTTTTTTTTTTCCAAAATCAGACTTGACACCAGAGAGGCTGAATACCGCACTGAGTCAATGCGGTCTTAGCCTCTCTGGTGTCAACACTCTGTCTGATTTTTGATATTTTTTTTTTTTTTTCCAAAATCAGACTTGACACCAGAGAGGCTGAATACCACACTGAGTCAATGCGGTCTTAGCCTCTCTGGTGTCAACACTCTGTCTGATTTTGGATTTTTTTTTTTTTTTTTCCAAAATCAGACTTGACACCAGAGAGGCTGAATACCGCACTGAGTCAATGCGGTCTTAGCCTCTCTGGTGTCAACACTCTGTCTGAATTTGGATTTTTTTTTTTTTTTTTTTTTAGAGGCTGAATACCGCACTGAGTCAATCCAGTCTTAGCCTCTCTGGTCTCAACACTCTGTCTGATTTTGGATTTTTTTTTTTTTTTTTTTCCCAAAATCAGACTTGACACCAGAGAGGCTGAATACTGCACTGAGTCAATGCGGTCTTAGCCTCTCTGGTGTCAACACTCTGTCTGATTTTGGATTTTTTTTTTTTTTTTTTTCCAAAATCAGACTTGACACCAGAGAGGCTGAATACCGCACTGAGTCAATGCAGTCTTAGCCTCTCTGGTCTCAACACTCTGTCTGATTTTGGATTTTTTTTTTTTTTTTTCCCCCAAAATCAGACTTGACACCAGAGAGGCTGAATACCGCACTGAGTCAATGCGGTCTTAGCCTCTCTGGTGTCAACACTCTGTCTGATTTTGGATTTTTTTTTTTTTTTTCCAAAATCAGACTTGACACCAGAGAGGCTGAATACCGCACTGAGTCAATGCGGTCTTAGCCTCTCTGGTCTCAACACTCTGTCTGATTTTGGTTTTTTTTTTTTTTTCCCAAAATCAGACTTGACACCAGAGAGGCTGAATACCGCACTGAGTCAATGCGGTCTTAGCCTCTCTGGTGTCAACACTCTGTCTGATTTTGGATTTTTTTTTTTTTTTTTTTCCAAAATCAGACTTGACACCAGAGAGGCTGAATACCGCACTGAGTCAATGCAGTCTTAGCCTCTCTGGTCTCAACACTCTGTCTGATTTTGGATTTTTTTTTTTTTTTTTCCCCCAAAATCAGACTTGACACCAGAGAGGCTGAATACCGCACTGAGTCAATGCGGTCTTAGCCTCTCTGGTGTCAACACTCTGTCTGATTTTGGATTTTTTTTTTTTTTTTCCAAAATCAGACTTGACACCAGAGAGGCTGAATACCGCACTGAGTCAATGCGGTCTTAGCCTCTCTGGTCTCAACACTCTGTCTGATTTTGGATTTTTTTTTTTTTTCCCAAAATCAGACTTGACACCAGAGAGGCTGAATACCGCACTGAGTCAATGCGGTCTTAGCCTCTCTGGTGTCAACACTCTGTCTGATTTTGGATTTTTTTTTTTTTTTTTTTTTTCAAAATCAGACTTGACACCAGAGAGGCTGAATACTGCACTGAGTCAATGCGGTCTTAGCCTCTCTGGTCTCAACACTCTGTCTGATTTTGGATTTTTTTTTTTTTTTCCAAAATCAGACTTGACACCAGAGAGGCTGAATACTGCACTGAGTCAATGCGGTCTTAGCCTCTCTGGTGTCAACACTCTGTCTGATTTTGGATTTTTTTTTTTTTTTTTCCAAAATCAGACTTGACACCAGAGAGGCTGAATACCGCACTGAGTCAATGCGGTCTTAGCCTCTCTGGTCTCAACACTCTGTCTGATTTTGGATTTTTTTTTTTTTTTTCCAAAATCAGACTTGACACCAGAGAGGCTGAATACCGCACTGAGTCAATGCGGTCTTAGCCTCTCTGGTGTCAACACTCTGTCTGAATTTGGATTATTATTATTTTTTTCCAAAATCAGACTTGACACCAGAGAGGCTGAATAACGCACTGAGTCAATGCGGTCTTAGCCTCTCTGCTCTCAACACTCTGTCTGATTTTGGATTTTTTTTTTTTTTTTCAAAATCAGACTTGACACCAGAGAGGCTGAATACCGAACTGAGTCAATGCGGTCTTAGCCTCTCTGGTGTCAACACTCTGTCTGATTTTGGATTTTTTTTTTTTTTTTTTTTCCAAAATCAGACTTGACACCAGAGAGGCTGAATACCGCACTGAGTCAATGCGGTCTTAGCCTCTCTGGTCTCAACACTCTGTCTGATTTTGGATTTTTTTTTTTTTTTTTCCCAAAATCAGACTTGACACCAGAGAGGCTGAATACTGCACTGAGTCAATGCGGTCTTAGCCTCTCTGGTGTCAACACTCTGTCTGATTTTGGATCTTTTTTTTTTTTTCCAAAATCAGACTTGACACCAGAGAGGCTGAATACCGCACTGAGTCAATGCGGTCTTAGCCTCTCTGGTCTCAGCACTCTGTCTGATTTTGGATTTTTTTTTTTTTTTTCCAAAATCAGACTTGACACCAGAGAGGCTGAATACCGCACTGAGTCAATGCAGTCTTAGCCTCTCTGGTCTCAACACTTTGTCTGATTTTGGATTTTTTTTTTTTTTCCAAAATCAGACTTGACACCAGAGAGGCTGAATACCGCACTGAGTCAATGCGGTCTTAGCCTCTCTGGTGTCAACACTCTGTCTGATTTTGGATTTTTTTTTTTTTTTTCCTAAATCAGACTTGACACCAGAGAGGCTGAATACCGCACTGAGTCAATGCGGTCTTAGCCTCTCTGGTCTCAACACTCTGTCTGATTTTGGATTTTTTTTTTTTTTCCAAAATCAGACTTGACACCAGAGAGGCTGAATACCGCACTGAGTCAATGCGGTCTTAGCCTCTCTGGTGTCAACACTCTGTCTGATTTTGGATTTTTTTTTTTTTTTCCAAAATCAGACTTGACACCAGAGAGGCTGAATACCGCACTGAGTCAATGCGGTCTTAGCCTCTCTGGTGTCAACACTCTGTCTGATTTTGGATTTTTTTTTTTTTTTTTTTTTCCAAAATCAGACTTGACACCAGAGAGGCTGAATACCACACTGAGTCAATGCGGTCTTAGCCTCTCTGGTGTCAACACTCTGTCTGATTTTGGATTTTTTTTTTTTTTTCAAAATCAGACTTGACACCAGAGAGGCTGAATACCGCACTGAGTCAATGCGGTCTTAGCCTCTCTGGTCTCAACACTCTGTCTGATTTTGGATTTTTTTTTTTTTTTCCAAAATCAGACTTGACACCAGAGAGGCTGAATACTGCACTGAGTCAATGCGGTCTTAGCCTCTCTGGTGTCAACACTCTGTCTGATTTTGGATTTTTTTTTTTTTTTTCCAAAATCAGACTTGACACCAGAGAGGCTGAATACCGCACTGAGTCAATGCGGTCTTAGCCTCTCTGGTCTCAACACTCTGTCTGATTTTGGATTTTTTTTTTTTTTTTCCAAAATCAGACTTGACACCAGAGAGGCTGAATACCGCACTGAGTCAATGCGGTCTTAGCCTCTCTGGTGTCAACACTCTGTCTGAATTTGGATTATTATTATTTTTTTCCAAAATCAGACTTGACACCAGAGAGGCTGAATAACGCACTGAGTCAATGCAGTCTTAGCCTCTCTGGTCTCAACACTCTGTCTGATTTTGGATTTTTTTTTTTTTTTTTCCAAAATCAGACTTGACACCAGAGAGGCTGAATACCGAACTGAGTCAATGCGGTCTTAGCCTCTCTGGTGTCAACACTCTGTCTGATTTTGGATTTTTTTTTTTTTTTTTTCCAAAATCAGACTTGACACCAGAGAGGCTGAATACCGCACTGAGTCAATGCGGTCTTAGCCTCTCTGGTCTCAACACTCTGTCTGATTTTGGATTTTTTTTTTTTTTTTCCCAAAATCAGACTTGACACCAGAGAGGCTGAATACCGCACTGAGTCAATGCGGTCTTAGCCTCTCTGGTGTCAACACTCTGTCTGATTTTGGATCTTTTTTTTTTTTTCCAAAATCAGACTTGACACCAGAGAGGCTGAATACCGCACTGAGTCAATGCGGTCTTAGCCTCTCTGGTCTCAGCACTCTGTCTGATTTTGGATTTTTTTTTTTTTTTTCCAAAATCAGACTTGACACCAGAGAGGCTGAATACCGCACTGAGTCAATGCGGTCTTAGCCTCTCTGGTGTCAACACTCTGTCTGATTTTAGATTTTTTTTTTTTTTTCCAAAATCAGACTTGACACCAGAGAGGCTGAATACCGCACTGAGTCAATGCGGTCTTAGCCTCTCTGGTCTCAACACTTTGTCTGATTTTGGATTTTTTTTTTTTTTTTTTTCCCAAAATCAGACTTGACACCAGAGAGGCTGAATACCGCACTGAGTCAATCCAGTCTTAGCCTCTCTGGTCTCAACACTCTGTCTGATTTTGGATTTTTTTTTTTTTTTTCCAAAATCAGACTTGACACCAGAGAGGCTGAATACCGCACTGAGTCAATGCGGTCTTAGCCTCTCTGGTGTCAACACTCTGTCTGATTTTAGATTTTTTTTTTTTTTTCCAAAATCAGACTTGACACCAGAGAGGCTGAATACCGCACTGAGTCAATGCGGTCTTAGCCTCTCTGGTCTCAACACTTTGTCTGATTTTGGATTTTTTTTTTTTTTTTTTTCCCAAAATCAGACTTGACACCAGAGAGGCTGAATACCGCACTGAGTCAATGCGGTCTTAGCCTCTCTGGTGTCAACACTCTGTCTGATTTTGGATTTTTTTTTTTTTTTTTTTCCAAAATCAGACTTGACACCAGAGAGGCTGAATACCGCACTGAGTCAATGCGGTCTTAGCCTCTCTGGTGTCAACACTCTGTCTGATTTTGGATTTTTTTTTTTTTTTTTTCCAAAATCAGACTTGACACCAGAGAGGCTGAATACCGCACTGAGTCAATGCAGTCTTAGCCTCTCTGGTCTCAACACTCTGTCTGATTTTGGATTTTTTTTTTTTTTTTTTCCCCGAAATCAGACTTGACACCAGAGAGGCTGAATACCGCACTGAGTCAATGCGGTCTTAGCCTCTCTGGTGTCAACACTCTGTCTGATTTTGGATTTTTTTTTTCCAAAATCAGACTTGACACCAGAGAGGCTGAATACCGCACTGAGTCAATGCGGTCTTAGCCTCTCTGGTCTCAACACTCTGTCTGATTTTGGATTTTTTTTTTTTTTTTTTAAATCAAACTTGACACCAGAGAGGCTGAATACCGCACTGAGTCAATGCGGTCTTAGCCTCTCTGGTGTCAACACTCTGTCTGATTTTGGATTTTTTTTTTTTTTTCCAAAATCAGACTTGACACCAGAGAGGCTAAATACCACACTGAGTCAATGCGGTCTTAGCCTCTCTGGTGTCAACACTCTGTCTGATTTTGGATTTTTTTTTTTTTTTCAAAATCAGACTTGACACCAGAGAGGCTGAATACCGCACTGAGTCAATGCGGTCTTAGCCTCTCTGGTCTCAACACTCTGTCTGATTTTGGATTTTTTTTTTTTTTCCAAAATCAGACGACACCAGAGAGGCTGAATACCGCACTGAGTCAATGCGGTCTTAGCCTCTCTGGTGTCAACACTCTGTCTGATTTTTGATTTTTGATTTTTTTTTTCCAAAATCAAACTTGACACCAGAGAGGCTGAATACCGCACTGAGTCAATGCGGTCTTAGCCTCTCTGGTGTCAACACTCTGTCTGATTTTGGATTTTTTTTTTTTTTCCAAAATCAGACTTGACACCAGAGAGGCTGAATACCACACTGAGTCAATGCGGTCTTAGCCTCTCTGGTGTCAACACTCTGTCTGAATTTGGATTATTATTATTTTTTTCCAAAATCAGACTTGACACCAGAGAGGCTGAATAACGCACTGAGTCAATGCGGTCTTAGCCTCTCTGGTCTCAACACTCTGTCTGATTTTGGATTTTTTTTTTTTTTTTTCCAAAATCAGACTTGACACCAGAGAGGCTGAATACCGCACTGAGTCAATGCGGTCTTAGCCTCTCTGGTCTCAACACTCTGTCTGATTTTGGATTATTATTATTTTTTTCCAAAATCAGACTTGACACCAGAGAGGCTGAATAACGCACTGAGTCAATGCGGTCTTAGCCTCTCTGGTCTCAACACTCTGCCTGATTTTGGATTTTTTTTTTTTTTCCAAAATCAGACTTGACACCAGAGAGGCTGAATACCGCACTGAGTCAATGCGGTCTTAGCCTCTCTGGTCTCAACACTCTGTCTGATTTTGGATTATTATTATTTTTTTTCCAAAATCAGACTTGACACCAGAGAGGCTGAATACCGCACTGAGTCAATGCGGTCTTAGCCTCTCTGGTGTCAACACTCTGTCTGATTTTGGATTTTTTTTTTTTTTTTTTTCAAAATCAGACTTGACACCAGAGAGGCTGAATACCGCACTGAGTCAATGCGGTCTTAGCCTCTCTGGTCTCAACACTCTGTCTGATTTTGGATTTTTTTTTTTTTTTTCGCTCAAAATCAGACTTGACACCAGAGAGGCTGAATACCGCACTGAGTCAATGCGGTCTTAGCCTCTCTGGTGTCAACACTCTGTCTGATTTTTGATTTTTTTTTTTTTTTTTCAAAAATCAGACTTGACACCAGAGAGGCTGAATACCACACTGAGTCAATGCGGTCTTAGCCTCTCTGGTGTCAACACTCTGTCTGAATTTGGATTTTTTTTTTTCTTTTTTTTTCAAAATCAGACTTGACACCAGAGAGGCTGAATACCGCACTGAGTCAATGCGGTCTTAGCCTCTCTGGTCTCAACACTCTGTCTGATTTTGGATTTTTTTTTTTTTTTTTTTTTCCCAAAATCAGACTTGACACCAGAGAGGCTGAATACCGCACTGAGTCAATGCGGTCTTAGCCTCTCTGGTGTCAACACTCTGTCTGATTTTGGATTTTTTTTTTTTTTTTCCCAAAATCAGACTTGACACCAGAGAGGCTGAATACCGCACTGAGTCAATGCGGTCTTAGCCTCTCTGGTCTCAACACTCTGTCTGATTTTGGATTTTTTTTTTTTTTTCCAAAATCAGACTTGACACCAGAGAGGCTGAATACCGCACTGAGTCAATGCGGTCTTAGCCTCTCTGGTGTCAAGTCTGATTTTGAAAAAAAAAGAAAAAAAAAATCCAAATTCAGACAGAGTGTTGACACCAGAGAGGCTAAGACCGCATTGACTCAGTGTGGTATTCAGCCTCTCTGGTGTCAAGTCTGATTTTTGAAAAAAAAAAAAAAAAAATCAAAAATCAGACAGAGTGTTGACACCAGAGAGGCTAAGACCGCATTGACTCAGTGCGGTATTCAGCCTCTCTGGTGTCAAGTCTGATTTTGGGGGAAAAAAAAAAAAAAAATCCAAAATCAGACAGAGTGTTGAGACCAGAGAGGCTAAGACCGCATTGACTCAGTGCGGTATTCAGCCTCTCTGGTGTCAAGTCTGATTTTGAAAAAAAAAAAAAAAAAAATCCAAAATCAGACAGAGTGTTGACACCAGAGAGGCTAAGACCGCATTGACTCAGTGCGGTATTCAGCCTCTCTGGTGTCAAGTCTGATTTTGGAAAAAAAATAATAATAATCCAAAATCAGACAGAGTGTTGAGACCAGAGAGGCTAAGACCGCATTGACTCAGTGCGGTATTCAGCCTCTCTGGTGTCAAGTCTGATTTTGGAAAAAAAAAAAAAAAAAATCCAAAATCAGACAGAGTGTTGAGACCAGAGAGGCTAAGACTGCATTGACTCAGTGCGGTATTCAGCCTCTCTGGTGTCAAGTCTGATTTTGGAAAAAAAAAAAAAAAAAAATCCAAAATCAGACAGAGTGTTGAGACCAGAGAGGCTAAGACTGGATTGACTCAGTGCGGTATTCAGCCTCTAAAAAAAAAAAAAAAAAAAAATCCAAATTCAGACAGAGTGTTGACACCAGAGAGGCTAAGACCGCATTGACTCAGTGCGGTATTCAGCCTCTCTGGTGTCAAGTCTGATTTTGGAAAAAAATAAAAATAAATCCAAAATCAGACAGAGTGTTGACACCAGAGAGGCTAAGACCGCATTGACTCATTGTGGTATTCAGCCTCTCTGGTGTCAAGTCTGATTTTGGAAAAAAAAAAAAAAAAATCAAAAATCAGACAGAGTGTTGAGACCAGAGAGGCTAAGACCGCATTGACTCAGTGCGGTATTCAGCCTCTCTGGTGTCAAGTCTGATTTTGAAAAAAAAAAAAAAAAAAATCCAAAATCAGACAGAGTGTTGACACCAGAGAGGCTAAGACCGCATTGACTCAGTGCGGTATTCAGCCTCTCTGGTGTCAAGTCTGATTTTGGAAAAAAAATAATAATAATCCAAAATCAGACAGAGTGTTGAGACCAGAGAGGCTAAGACCGCATTGACTCAGTGCGGTATTCAGCCTCTCTGGTGTCAAGTCTGATTTTGGAAAAAAAAAAAAAAAAAATCCAAAATCAGACAGAGTGTTGAGACCAGAGAGGCTAAGACTGCATTGACTCAGTGCGGTATTCAGCCTCTCTGGTGTCAAGTCTGATTTTGGAAAAAAAAAAAAAAAAAAATCCAAAATCAGACAGAGTGTTGACACCAGAGAGGCTAAGACCGCATTGACTCAGTGCGGTATTCAGCCTCTCTGGTGTCAAGTCTGATTTTGGGAAAAAAAAAAAAAAAAAAATCCAAAATCAGACAGAGTGTTGAGACCAGAGAGGCTAAGACTGGATTGACTCAGTGCGGTATTCAGCCTCTAAAAAAAAAAAAAAAAAAAAATCAAAAATCAGACAGAGTGTTGACACCAGAGAGGCTAAGACCGCATTGACTCAGTGCGGTATTCAGCCTCTCTGGTGTCAAGTCTGATTTTGGAAAAAAAAAAAAAAAAAAATCCAAAATCAGACAGAGTGTTGAGACCAGAGAGGCTAAGACCGCATTGGCTCAGTGCGTTATTCAGCCTCTCTGGTGTCAAGTCTGATTTTGAAAAAAAAAAAAAAAATCCAAAATCAGACAGAGTGCTGAGACCAGAGAGGCTAAGACCGCATTGACTCAGTGCGGTATTCAGCCTCTCTGGTGTCAAGTCTGATTTTGGAAAAAAAAAATAATAATCCAAAATCAGACAGAGTGTTGACACCAGAGAGGCTAAGACCGCATTGACTCAGTGCGGTATTCAGCCTCTCTGGTGTCAAGTCTGATTTTGGAAAAAAAAAAAAAATCCAAAATCAGACAGAGTGTTGAGACCAGAGAGGCTAAGACCGCATTGACTCAGTGCGGTATTCAGCCTCTCTGGTGTCAAGTCTGATTTAGGAAAAAAAAAAAAAAAATCCAAAATCAGACAGAGTGTTGACACCAGAGAGGCTAAGACCGCATTGACTCAGTGCGGTATTCAGCCTCTCTGGTGTCAAGTCTGATTTTGGAAAAAAAAAAAAAATCCAAAATCAGACAAAGTGTTGAGACCAGAGAGGCTAAGACCGCATTGACTCAGTGCGGTATTCAGCCTCTCTGGTGTCAAGTCTGATTTTGGAAAAAAAAAAAAAAATCTAAAATCAGACAGAGTGTTGACACCAGAGAGGCTAAGACCGCATTGACTCAGTGCGGTATTCAGCCTCTCTGGTGTCAAGTCTGATTTTGGAAAAAAAAAAAAAAAAAAATCCAAAATCAGACAGAGTGCTGAGACCAGAGAGGCTAAGACCGCATTGACTCAGTGCGGTATTCAGCCTCTCTGGTGTCAAGTCTGATTTTGGAAAAAAAAAAAAAGATCCAAAATCAGACAGAGTGTTGACACCAGAGAGGCTAAGACCGCATTGACTCAGTGCGGTATTCAGCCTCTCTGGTGTCAAGTCTGATTTTGGGGAAAAAAAAAAAAAAAATCCAAAATCAGACAGAGTGTTGAGACCAGAGAGGCTAAGACCGCATTGACTCAGTGCAGTATTCAGCCTCTCTGGTGTCAAGTCTGATTTTGGAAAAAAAAAAAAAAAAAATCCAAAATCAGACAGAGTGTTGAGACCAGAGAGGCTAAGACCGCATTGACTCAGTGCGGTATTCAGCCTCTCTGGTGTCAAGTCTGATTTTGGAAAAAAAAAAAAAAAAAATCCAAAATCAGACAGAGTGTTGACACCAGAGAGGCTAAGACCGCATTGACTCAGTTCGGTATTCAGCCTCTCTGGTGTCAAGTCTGATTTTGGAAAAAAAAAAAAAAAAATCCAAAATCAGACAGAGTGTTGAGACCAGAGAGGCTAAGACCGCATTGACTCAGTGCGTTATTCAGCCTCTCTGGTGTCAAGTCTGATTTTGGAAAAAAATAATAATAATCCAAATTCAGACAGAGTGTTGACACCAGAGAGGCTAAGACCGCATTGACTCAGTGCGGTATTCAGCCTCTCTGGTGTCAAGTCTGATTTTGGAAAAAAAAAAAAAAAATCCAAAATCAGACAGAGTGTTGAGACCAGAGAGGCTAAGACCGCATTGACTCAGTGCAGTATTCAGCCTCTCTGGTGTCAAGTCTGATTTTGGAAAAAAAAAAAAAATCCAAAATCAGACAGAGTGTTGAGACCAGAGAGGCTAAGACCGCATTGACTCAGTGCGGTATTCAGCCTCTCTGGTGTCAAGTCTGATTTTGAAAAAAAAAAAAAAATCCAAAATCAGACAGAGTGTTGACACCAGAGAGGCTAAGACCGCATTGACTCAGTGTGGTATTTAGCCTCTCTGGTGTCAAGTCTGATTTTGGAAAAAAAAAAAAAAAAAAAAATCCAAAATCAGACAGAGTGTTGACACCAGAGAGGCTAAGACCGCATTGACTCAGTGCGGTATTCAGCCTCTCTGGTGTCAAGTCTGATTTTGGAAAAAAAAAAAAAAAAATCCAAAATCAGACAGAGTGTTGACACCAGAGAGGCTAAGACCGCATTGACTCAGTGCGGTATTCAGCCTCTCTGGTGTCAAGTCTGATTTTGGAAAAAAAAAAAAAAATCCAAAATCAGACAGAGTGTTGAGACCAGAGAGGCTAAGACCGCATTGACTCAGTGCGGTATTCAGCCTCTCTGGTGTCAAGTCTGAATTAAGAAAAAAAAAAAAAAAATCCAAAATCAGACAGAGTGCTGAGACCAGAGAGGCTAAGACCGCATTGACTCAGTGCGGTATTCAGCCTCTCTGGTGTCAAGTCTGATTTTGGGAAAAAAAAAAAAAAAAAAATCCAAAATCAGACAGAGTGTTGAGACCAGAGAGGCTAAGACTGGATTGACTCAGTGCGGTATTCAGCCTCTAAAAAAAAAAAAAAAAAAAAATCCAAATTCAGACAGAGTGTTGACACCAGAGAGGCTAAGACCGCATTGACTCAGTGCGGTATTCAGCCTCTCTGGTGTCAAGTCTGATTTTGGAAAAAAATAAAAATAAATCCAAAATCAGACAGAGTGTTGACACCAGAGAGGCTAAGACCGCATTGACTCATTGTGGTATTCAGCCTCTCTGGTGTCAAGTCTGATTTTGGAAAAAAAAAATCAAAAATCAAAAATCAGACAGAGTGTTGACACCAGAGAGGCTAAGACCGCATTGACTCAGTGCGGTATTCAGCCTCTCTGGTGTCAAGTCTGATTTTGGAAAAAAAAAAAAAAAAAAATCCAAAATCAGACAGTGTTGAGACCAGAGAGGCTAAGACCGCATTGACTCAGTGCGTTATTCAGCCTCTCTGGTGTCAAGTCTGATTTTGAAAAAAAAAAAAAAAATCCAAAATCAGACAGAGTGCTGAGACCAGAGAGGCTAAGACCGCATTGACTCAGTGCGGTATTCAGCCTCTCTGGTGTCAAGTCTGATTTTGGAAAAAAAAAATAATAATCCAAAATCAGACAGAGTGTTGACACCAGAGAGGCTAAGACCGCATTGACTCAGTGCGGTATTCAGCCTCTCTGGTGTCAAGTCTGATTTTGGAAAAAAAAAAAAAATCCAAAATCAGACAGAGTGTTGAGACCAGAGAGGCTAAGACCGCATTGACTCAGTGCGGTATTCAGCCTCTCTGGTGTCAAGTCTGATTTAGGAAAAAAAAAAAAAAAATCCAAAATCAGACAGAGTGTTGACACCAGAGAGGCTAAGACCGCATTGACTCAGTGCGGTATTCAGCCTCTCTGGTGTCAAGTCTGATTTTGGAAAAAAAAAAAAAAAAAAATCCAAAATCAGACAGTGTTGAGACCAGAGAGGCTAAGACCGCATTGACTCAGTGCGTTATTCAGCCTCTCTGGTGTCAAGTCTGATTTTGAAAAAAAAAAAAAAAATCCAAAATCAGACAGAGTGCTGAGACCAGAGAGGCTAAGACCGCATTGACTCAGTGCGGTATTCAGCCTCTCTGGTGTCAAGTCTGATTTTGGAAAAAAAAAATAATAATCCAAAATCAGACAGAGTGTTGACACCAGAGAGGCTAAGACCGCATTGACTCAGTGCGGTATTCAGCCTCTCTGGTGTCAAGTCTGATTTTGGAAAAAAAAAAAAAATCCAAAATCAGACAGAGTGTTGAGACCAGAGAGGCTAAGACCGCATTGACTCAGTGCGGTATTCAGCCTCTCTGGTGTCAAGTCTGATTTAGGAAAAAAAAAAAAAAAATCCAAAATCAGACAGAGTGTTGACACCAGAGAGGCTAAGACCGCATTGACTCAGTGCGGTATTCAGCCTCTCTGGTGTCAAGTCTGATTTTGGAAAAAAAAAAAAAAATCCAAAATCAGACAAAGTGTTGAGACCAGAGAGGCTAAGACCGCATTGACTCAGTGCGGTATTCAGCCTCTCTGGTGTCAAGTCTGATTTTGGAAAAAAAAAAAAAAATCTAAAATCAGACAGAGTGTTGACACCAGAGAGGCTAAGACCGCATTGACTCAGTGCGGTATTCAGCCTCTCTGGTGTCAAGTCTGATTTTGGAAAAAAAAAAAAAAAAAAATCCAAAATCAGACAGAGTGCTGAGACCAGAGAGGCTAAGACCGCATTGACTCAGTGCGGTATTCAGCCTCTCTGGTGTCAAGTCTGATTTTGGAAAGAAAAAAAAAAGATCCAAAATCAGACAGAGTGTTGACACCAGAGAGGCTAAGACCGCATTGACTCAGTGCGGTATTCAGCCTCTCTGGTGTCAAGTCTGATTTTGGGGAAAAAAAAAAAAAAAATCCAAAATCAGACAGAGTGTTGAGACCAGAGAGGCTAAGACCGCATTGACTCAGTGCGGTATTCAGCCTCTCTGGTGTCAAGTCTGATTTTGGAAAAAAAAAAAAAAAAAATCCAAAATCAGACAGAGTGTTGAGACCAGAGAGGCTAAGACCGCATTGACTCAGTGCGGTATTCAGCCTCTCTGGTGTCAAGTCTGATTTTGGAAAAAAAAAAAAAAAAAATCCAAAATCAGACAGAGTGTTGACACCAGAGAGGCTAAGACCGCATTGACTCAGTTCGGTATTCAGCCTCTCTGGTGTCAAGTCTGATTTTGGAAAAAAAAAAAAAAAAATCCAAAATCAGACAGAGTGTTGAGACCAGAGAGGCTAAGACCGCATTGACTCAGTGCGTTATTCAGCCTCTCTGGTGTCAAGTCTGATTTTGGAAAAAAATAATAATAATCCAAATTCAGACAGAGTGTTGACACCAGAGAGGCTAAGACCGCATTGACTCAGTGCGGTATTCAGCCTCTCTGGTGTCAAGTCTGATTTTGGAAAAAAAAAAAAAAAAATCCAAAATCAGACAGAGTGTTGAGACCAGAGAGGCTAAGACCGCATTGACTCAGTGCAGTATTCAGCCTCTCTGGTGTCAAGTCTGATTTTGGAAAAAAAAAAAAAATCCAAAATCAGACAGAGTGTTGAGACCAGAGAGGCTAAGACCGCATTGACTCAGTGCGGTATTCAGCCTCTCTGGTGTCAAGTCTGATTTTGAAAAAAAAAAAAAAATCCAAAATCAGACAGAGTGTTGACACCAGAGAGGCTAAGACCGCATTGACTCAGTGTGGTATTTAGCCTCTCTGGTGTCAAGTCTGATTTTGGAAAAAAAAAAAAAAAAAAAAATCCAAAATCAGACAGAGTGTTGACACCAGAGAGGCTAAGACCGCATTGACTCAGTGCGGTATTCAGCCTCTCTGGTGTCAAGTCTGATTTTGGAAAAAAAAAAAAAAAATCCAAAATCAGACAGAGTGTTGACACCAGAGAGGCTAAGACCGCATTGACTCAGTGCGGTATTCAGCCTCTCTGGTGTCAAGTCTGATTTTGGAAAAAAAAAAAAAAATCCAAAATCAGACAGAGTGTTGAGACCAGAGAGGCTAAGACCGCATTGACTCAGTGCGGTATTCAGCCTCTCTGGTGTCAAGTCTGAATTAAAAAAAAAAAAAAAAATCCAAAATCAGACAGAGTGCTGAGACCAGAGAGGCTAAGACCGCATTGACTCAGTGCGGTATTCAGCCTCTCTGGTGTCAAGTCTGATTTTGGAAAAAAAAAAAAAGATCCAAAATCAGACAGAGTGTTGACACCAGAGAGGCTAAGACCGCATTGACTCAGTGCGGTATTCAGCCTCTCTGGTGTCAAGTCTGATTTTGGGAAAAAAAAAAAAAAAAATCCAAAATCAGACAGAGTGTTGAGACCAGAGAGGCTAAGACCGCATTGACTCAGTGCGGTATTCAGCCTCTCTGGTGTCAAGTCTGATTTTGGAAAAAAAAAAAAAAAAAAATCCAAAATCAGACAGAGTGTTGACACCAGAGAGGCTAAGACCGCATTGACTCAGTTCGGTATTCAGCCTCTCTGGTGTCAAGTCTGATTTTGGAAAAAAAAAAAAAAAAATCCAAAATCAGACAGAGTGTTGAGACCAGAGAGGCTAAGACCGCATTGACTCAGTGCGTTATTCAGCCTCTCTGGTGTCAAGTCTGATTTTGGAAAAAAAAATAAATAATCCAAATTCAGACAGAGTGTTGACACCAGAGAGGCTAAGACCGCATTGACTCAGTGCGGTATTCAGCCTCTCTGGTGTCAAGTCTGATTTTGGAAAAAAAAAAAAAAAAAAAAATCCAAAATCAGACAGAGTGTTGACACCAGAGAGGCTAAGACCGCATTGACTCAGTGCGGTATTCAGCCTCTCTGGTGTCAAGTCTGATTTTGGAAAAAAAAAAAAAAATCCAAAATCAGACAGAGTGTTGACACCAGAGAGGCTAAGACCGCATTGACTCAGTGCGGTATTCAGCCTCTCTGGTGTCAAGTCTGATTTTGGAAAAAAAAAAAAAAATCCAAAATCAGACAGAGTGTTGAGACCAGAGAGGCTAAGACTGCATTGACTCAGTGCGGTATTCAGCCTCTCTGGTGTCAAGTCTGATTTTGGAAAAAAAAAAAAAAAATCCAAAATCAGACAGAGTGCTGAGACCAGAGAGGCTAAGACCGCATTGACTCAGTGCGGTATTCAGCCTCTCTGGTGTCAAGTCTGATTTTGGAAAAAAAAAAAAAGATCCAAAATCAGACAGAGTGTTGACACCAGAGAGGCTAAGACCGCATTGACTCAGTGCGGTATTCAGCCTCTCTGGTGTCAAGTCTGATTTTGGGAAAAAAAAAAAAAAAAATCCAAAATCAGACAGAGTGTTGAGACCAGAGAGGCTAAGACCGCATTGACTCAGTGCGGTATTCAGCCTCTCTGGTGTCAAGTCTGATTTTGGAAAAAAAAAAAAAAAAAATCCAAAATCAGACAGAGTGTTGACACCAGAGAGGCTAAGACCGCATTGACTCAGTTCGGTATTCAGCCTCTCTGGTGTCAAGTCTGATTTTGGAAAAAAAAAAAAAAAAATCCAAAATCAGACAGAGTGTTGAGACCAGAGAGGCTAAGACCGCATTGACTCAGTGCAGTATTCAGCCTCTCTGGTGTCAAGTCTGATTTTGGAAAAAAAAAAAAAATCCAAAATCAGACAGAGTGTTGAGACCAGAGAGGCTAAGACCGCATTGACTCAGTGCGGTATTCAGCCTCTCTGGTGTCAAGTCTGATTTTGAAAAAAAAAAAAAAATCCAAAATCAGACAGAGTGTTGACACCAGAGAGGCTAAGACCGCATTGACTCAGTGTGGTATTTAGCCTCTCTGGTGTCAAGTCTGATTTTGGAAAAAAAAAAAAAAAAAAAAATCCAAAATCAGACAGAGTGTTGACACCAGAGAGGCTAAGACCGCATTGACTCAGTGCGGTATTCAGCCTCTCTGGTGTCAAGTCTGATTTTGGAAAAAAAAAAAAAAATCCAAAATCAGACAGAGTGTTGACACCAGAGAGGCTAAGACCGCATTGACTCAGTGCGGTATTCAGCCTCTCTGGTGTCAAGTCTGATTTTGGAAAAAAAAAAAAAAATCCAAAATCAGACAGAGTGTTGAGACCAGAGAGGCTAAGACCGCATTGACTCAGTGCGGTATTCAGCCTCTCTGGTGTCAAGTCTGAATTAAGAAAAAAAAAAAAAAAAATCCAAAATCAGACAGAGTGCTGAGACCAGAGAGGCTAAGACCGCATTGACTCAGTGCGGTATTCAGCCTCTCTGGTGTCAAGTCTGATTTTGGAAAAAAAAAAAAAGATCCAAAATCAGACAGAGTGTTGACACCAGAGAGGCTAAGACCGCATTGACTCAGTGCGGTATTCAGCCTCTCTGGTGTCAAGTCTGATTTTGGGAAAAAAAAAAAAAAAAATCCAAAATCAGACAGAGTGTTGAGACCAGAGAGGCTAAGACCGCATTGACTCAGTGCGGTATTCAGCCTCTCTGGTGTCAAGTCTGATTTTGGAAAAAAAAAAAAAAAAAATCCAAAATCAGACAGAGTGTTGACACCAGAGAGGCTAAGACCGCATTGACTCAGTTCGGTATTCAGCCTCTCTGGTGTCAAGTCTGATTTTGGAAAAAAAAAAAAAAAAATCCAAAATCAGACAGAGTGTTGAGACCAGAGAGGCTAAGACCGCATTGACTCAGTGCGTTATTCAGCCTCTCTGGTGTCAAGTCTGATTTTGGAAAAAAATAATAATAATCCAAATTCAGACAGAGTGTTGACACCAGAGAGGCTAAGACCGCATTGACTCAGTGCGGTATTCAGCCTCTCTGGTGTCAAGTCTGATTTTGGAAAAAAAAAAAAAAAAAAAATCCAAAATCAGACAGAGTGTTGACACCAGAGAGGCTAAGACCGCATTGACTCAGTGCGGTATTCAGCCTCTCTGGTGTCAAGTCTGATTTCGGAAAAAAAAAAAAAAAAATCCAAAATCAGACAGAGTGTTGACACCAGAGAGGCTAAGACCGCATTGACTCAGTGCGGTATTCAGCCTCTCTGGTGTCAAGTCTGATTTTGGAAAAAAAAAAAAAAATCCAAAATCAGACAGAGTGTTGAGACCAGAGAGGCTAAGACCGCATTGACTCAGTGCGGTATTCAGCCTCTCTGGTGTCAAGTCTGATTTTGGAAAAAAAAAAAAAAAATCCAAAATCAGACAGAGTGCTGAGACCAGAGAGGCTAAGACCGCATTGACTCAGTGCGGTATTCAGCCTCTCTGGTGTCAAGTCTGATTTTGGAAAAAAAAAAAAAGATCCAAAATCAGACAGAGTGTTGAGACCAGAGAGGCTAAGACCGCATTGACTCAGTGCGGTATTCAGCCTCTCTGGTGTCAAGTCTGATTTTGGAAAAAAAAAAAAAAAATCCAAAATCAGACAGAGTGTTGACACCAGAGAGGCTAAGACCGCATTGACTCAGTGCAGTATTCAGCCTCTCTGGTGTCAAGTCTGATTTTGGAAAAAAAAAAAAAAATCCAAAATCAGACAGAGTGTTGAGACCAGAGAGGCTAAGACCGCATTGACTCAGTGCGGTATTCAGCCTCTCTGGTGTCAAGTCTGATTTTGAAAAAAAAAAAAAAATCCAAAATCAGACAGAGTGTTGACACCAGAGAGGCTAAGACCGCATTGACTCAGTGTGGTATTTAGCCTCTCTGGTGTCAAGTCTGATTTTGGAAAAAAAAAAAAAAAAAAAAAATCCAAAATCAGACAGAGTGTTGACACCAGAGAGGCTAAGACCGCATTGACTCAGTGCGGTATTCAGCCTCTCTGGTGTCAAGTCTGATTTTTGAAAAAAAAAAAAAAATCCAAAATCAGACAGAGTGTTGAGACCAGAGAGGCTAAGACCGCATTGACTCAGTGCGGTATTCAGCCTCTCTGGTGTCAAGTCTGATTTTGGAAAAAAAAAAAAAAAATCCAAAATCAGACAGAGTGTTGACACCAGAGAGGCTAAGACCGCATTGACTCAGTGCGGTATTCAGCCTCTCTGGTGTCAAGTCTGATTTTGGGGAAAAAAATAAAAAAAAAATCCAAAATCAGACAGAGTGTTGAGACCAGAGAGGCTAAGACTGCATTGACTCAGTGCGGTATTCAGCCTCTCTGGTGTCAAGTCTGATTTTGGAAAAAAAAAAAAAAAAAAATCCAAAATCAGACAGAGTGTTGACACCAGAGAGGCTAAGACCGCATTGACTCAGTGCGGTATTCAGCCTCTCTGGTGTCAAGTCTGATTTTGGGAAAAAAAAAAAAAAAAAAAATCCAAAATCAGACAGAGTGTTGAGACCAGAGAGGCTAAGACTGCATTGACTCAGTGCGGTATTCAGCCTCTCTGGTGTCAAGTCTGATTTTGGAAAAAAAAAAAAAAAAAAATCCAAAATCAGACAGAGTGTTGACACCAGAGAGGCTAAGACCGCATTGACTCAGTGCGGTATTCAGCCTCTCTGGTGTCAAGTCTGATTTCGGAAAAAAAAAAAAAAAATCCAAAATCAGACAGAGTGTTGACACCAGAGAGGCTAAGACCGCATTGACTCAGTGCGGTATTCAGCCTCTCTGGTGTCAAGTCTGATTTTGGAAAAAAAAAAAAAAATCCAAAATCAGACAGAGTGTTGAGACCAGAGAGGCTAAGACCGCATTGACTCAGTGCGGTATTCAGCCTCTCTGGTGTCAAGTCTGATTTTGGAAAAAAAAAAAAAAAAATCCAAAATCAGACAGAGTGCTGAGACCAGAGAGGCTAAGACCGCATTGACTCAGTGCGGTATTCAGCCTCTCTGGTGTCAAGTCTGATTTTGGAAAAAAAAAAAAAGATCCAAAATCAGACAGAGTGTTGAGACCAGAGAGGCTAAGACCGCATTGACTCAGTGCGGTATTCAGCCTCTCTGGTGTCAAGTCTGATTTTGGAAAAAAAAAAAAAAAATCCAAAATCAGACAGAGTGTTGACACCAGAGAGGCTAAGACCGCATTGACTCAGTGCAGTATTCAGCCTCTCTGGTGTCAAGTCTGATTTTGGAAAAAAAAAAAAAAATCCAAAATCAGACAGAGTGTTGAGACCAGAGAGGCTAAGACCGCATTGACTCAGTGCGGTATTCAGCCTCTCTGGTGTCAAGTCTGATTTTGAAAAAAAAAAAAAAATCCAAAATCAGACAGAGTGTTGACACCAGAGAGGCTAAGACCGCATTGACTCAGTGTGGTATTTAGCCTCTCTGGTGTCAAGTCTGATTTTGGAAAAAAAAAAAAAAAAAAAAAATCCAAAATCAGACAGAGTGTTGACACCAGAGAGGCTAAGACCGCATTGACTCAGTGCGGTATTCAGCCTCTCTGGTGTCAAGTCTGATTTTTGAAAAAAAAAAAAAAATCCAAAATCAGACAGAGTGTTGAGACCAGAGAGGCTAAGACCGCATTGACTCAGTGCGGTATTCAGCCTCTCTGGTGTCAAGTCTGATTTTGGAAAAAAAAAAAAAAAATCCAAAATCAGACAGAGTGTTGACACCAGAGAGGCTAAGACCGCATTGACTCAGTGCGGTATTCAGCCTCTCTGGTGTCAAGTCTGATTTTGGGGAAAAAAATAAAAAAAAAATCCAAAATCAGACAGAGTGTTGAGACCAGAGAGGCTAAGACTGCATTGACTCAGTGCGGTATTCAGCCTCTCTGGTGTCAAGTCTGATTTTGGAAAAAAAAAAAAAAAAAAATCCAAAATCAGACAGAGTGTTGACACCAGAGAGGCTAAGACCGCATTGACTCAGTGCGGTATTCAGCCTCTCTGGTGTCAAGTCTGATTTTGGGAAAAAAAAAAAAAAAAAAAAATCCAAAATCAGACAGAGTGTTGAGACCAGAGAGGCTAAGACTGCATTGACTCAGTGCGGTATTCAGCCTCTCTGGTGTCAAGTCTGATTTTGGAAAAAAAAAAAAAAAAAAATCCAAAATCAGACAGAGTGTTGACACCAGAGAGGCTAAGACCGCATTGACTCAGTGCGTTATTCAGCCTCTCTGGTGTCAAGTCTGATTTTGGAAAAAAAAAATAATAATCCAAATTCAGACAGAGTGTTGACACCAGAGAGGCTAAGACCGCATTGACTCAGTGCGGTATTCAGCCTCTCTGGTGTCAAGTCTGATTTTGGAAAAAAAAAAAAAAAATCCAAAATCAGACAGAGTGTTGAGACCAGAGAGGCTAAGACCGCATTGACTCAGTGCGGTATTCAGCCTCTCTGGTGTCAAGTCTGATTTTGGAAAAAAAAAAAAAAAATCCAAAATCAGACAGAGTGTTGACACCAGAGAGGCTAAGACCGCATTGACTCAGTGCAGTATTCAGCCTCTCTGGTGTCAAGTCTGATTTTGGAAAAAAAAAAAAAAATCCAAAATCAGACAGAGTGTTGAGACCAGAGAGGCTAAGACCGCATTGACTCAGTGCGGTATTCAGCCTCTCTGGTGTCAAGTCTGATTTTGGAAAAAAAAAAAAAAAATCCAAAATCAGACAGAGTGTTGAGACCAGAGAGGCTAAGACCGCATTGACTCAGTGCAGTATTCAGCCTCTCTGGTGTCAAGTCTGATTTTGGAAAAAAAAAAAAAATCCAAAATCAGACAGAGTGTTGAGACCAGAGAGGCTAAGACCGCATTGACTCAGTGCGGTATTCAGCCTCTCTGGTGTCAAGTCTGATTTTGAAAAAAAAAAAAAAATCCAAAATCAGACAGAGTGTTGACACCAGAGAGGCTAAGACCGCATTGACTCAGTGTGGTATTTAGCCTCTCTGGTGTCAAGTCTGATTTTGGAAAAAAAAAAAAAAAAAAAATCCAAAATCAGACAGAGTGTTGACACCAGAGAGGCTAAGACCGCATTGACTCAGTGCGGTATTCAGCCTCTCTGGTGTCAAGTCTGATTTTGGAAAAAAAAAAAAAAAATCCAAAATCAGACAGAGTGTTGACACCAGAGAGGCTAAGACCGCATTGACTCAGTGCGGTATTCAGCCTCTCTGGTGTCAAGTCTGATTTTGGAAAAAAAAAAAAAAATCCAAAATCAGACAGAGTGTTGAGACCAGAGAGGCTAAGACCGCATTGACTCAGTGCGGTATTCAGCCTCTCTGGTGTCAAGTCTGATTTAGAAAAAAAAAAAAAAAAATCCAAAATCAGACAGAGTGTTGACACCAGAGAGGCTAAGACCGCATTGACTCAGTGCGGTATTCAGCCTCTCTGGTGTCAAGTCTGATTTTGGAAAAAAAAAAAAAATCCAAAATCAGACAAAGTGTTGAGACCAGAGAGGCTAAGACCGCATTGACTCAGTGCGGTATTCAGCCTCTCTGGTGTCAAGTCTGATTTTGGAAAAAAAAAAAAAAATCTAAAATCAGACAGAGTGTTGACACCAGAGAGGCTAAGACCGCATTGACTCAGTGCGGTATTCAGCCTCTCTGGTGTCAAGTCTGATTTTGGAAAAAAAAAAAAAAAATCCAAAATCAGACAGAGTGCTGAGACCAGAGAGGCTAAGACCGCATTGACTCAGTGCGGTATTCAGCCTCTCTGGTGTCAAGTCTGATTTTGGAAACAAAAAAAAAAAAATCCAAAATCAGACAGAGTGCTGAGACCAGAGAGGCTAAGACCGCATTGACTCAGTGCGGTATTCAGCCTCTCTGGTGTCAAGTCTGATTTTGGAAAAAAAAAAAAAAAAATCCAAAATCAGACAGAGTGTTGACACCAGAGAGGCTAAGACCGCATTGACTCAGTTCGGTATTCAGCCTCTCTGGTGTCAAGTCTGATTTTGGAAAAAAAAAAAAAAAAATCCAAAATCAGACAGAGTGTTGAGACCAGAGAGGCTAAGACCGCATTGACTCAGTGCGGTATTCAGCCTCTCTGGTGTCAAGTCTGATTTTGGAAAAAAAAAAAAAAAATCCAAAATCAGACAGAGTGTTGAGACCAGAGAGGCTAAGACCGCATTGACTCAGTGCGGTATTCAGCCTCTCTGGTGTCAAGTCTGATTTTGGAAAAAAAAAAAAAAAAATCCAAAATCAGACAGAGTGTTGACACCAGAGAGGCTAAGACCGCATTGACTCAGTGCAGTATTCAGCCTCTCTGGTGTCAAGTCTGATTTTGGAAAAAAAAAAAAAAATCCAAAATCAGACAGAGTGTTGAGACCAGAGAGGCTAAGACCGCATTGACTCAGTGCGGTATTCAGCCTCTCTGGTGTCAAGTCTGATTTTGAAAAAAAAAAAAAAATCCAAAATCAGACAGAGTGTTGACACCAGAGAGGCTAAGACCGCATTGACTCAGTGTGGTATTTAGCCTCTCTGGTGTCAAGTCTGATTTTGGAAAAAAAAAAAAAAAAAAAAATCCAAAATCAGACAGAGTGTTGACACCAGAGAGGCTAAGACCGCATTGACTCAGTGCGGTATTCAGCCTCTCTGGTGTCAAGTCTGATTTTGGAAAAAAAAAAAAAAATCCAAAATCAGACAGAGTGTTGACACCAGAGAGGCTAAGACCGCATTGACTCAGTGCGGTATTCAGCCTCTCTGGTGTCAAGTCTGATTTTGGAAAAAAAAAAAAAAAATCCAAAATCAGACAGAGTGTTGACACCAGAGAGGCTAAGACCGCATTGACTCAGTGCGGTATTCAGCCTCTCTGGTGTCAAGTCTGATTTTGGGGAAAAAAATAAAAAAAAAATCCAAAATCAGACAGAGTGTTGAGACCAGAGAGGCTAAGACTGCATTGACTCAGTGCGGTATTCAGCCTCTCTGGTGTCAAGTCTGATTTTGGAAAAAAAAAAAAAAAAAAAATCCAAAATCAGACAGAGTGTTGACACCAGAGAGGCTAAGACCGCATTGACTCAGTGCGGTATTCAGCCTCTCTGGTGTCAAGTCTGATTTTGGGAAAAAAAAAAAAAAAAAAATCCAAAATCAGACAGAGTGTTGAGACCAGAGAGGCTAAGACTGCATTGACTCAGTGCGGTATTCAGCCTCTCTGGTGTCAAGTCTGATTTTGGAAAAAAAAAAAAAAAAAAATCCAAAATCAGACAGTGTTGACACCAGAGAGGCTAAGACCGCATTGACTCAGTGCGTTATTCAGCCTCTCTGGTGTCAAGTCTGATTTTGGAAAAAAATAAAAATAATCCAAATTCAGACAGAGTGTTGACACCAGAGAGGCTAAGACCGCATTGACTCAGTGCGGTATTCAGCCTCTCTGGTGTCAAGTCTGATTTTGGAAAAAAAAAAAAAAAATCCAAAATCAGACAGAGTGTTGAGACCAGAGAGGCTAAGACCGCATTGACTCAGTGCGGTATTCAGCCTCTCTGGTGTCAAGTCTGATTTTGGAAAAAAAAAAAAAAAATCCAAAATCAGACAGAGTGTTGACACCAGAGAGGCTAAGACCGCATTGACTCAGTGCAGTATTCAGCCTCTCTGGTGTCAAGTCTGATTTTGGAAAAAAAAAAAAAAATCCAAAATCAGACAGAGTGTTGAGACCAGAGAGGCTAAGACCGCATTGACTCAGTGCGGTATTCAGCCTCTCTGGTGTCAAGTCTGATTTTGAAAAAAAAAAAAAAATCCAAAATCAGACAGAGTGTTGACACCAGAGAGGCTAAGACCGCATTGACTCAGTGTGGTATTTAGCCTCTCTGGTGTCAAGTCTGATTTGGGAAAAAAAAAAAAAAAAAAAAATCCAAAATCAGACAGAGTGTTGACACCAGAGAGGCTAAGACCGCATTGACTCAGTGCGGTATTCAGCCTCTCTGGTGTCAAGTCTGATTTTGGAAAAAAAAAAAAAATCCAAAATCAGACAGAGTGTTGAGACCAGAGAGGCTAAGACCGCATTGACTCAGTGCGGTATTCAGCCTCTCTGGTGTCAAGTCTGATTTTGGAAAAAAAATAAAATAATCCAAAATCAGACAGAGTGTTGACACCAGAGAGGCTAAGACCGCATTGACTCAGTGCAGTATTCAGCCTCTCTGGTGTCAAGTCTGATTTTGGGGAAAAAAATAAAAAAAAAATCCAAAATCAGACAGAGTGTTGAGACCAGAGAGGCTAAGACTGCATTGACTCAGTGCGGTATTCAGCCTCTCTGGTGTCAAGTCTGATTTTGGAAAAAAAAAAAAAAAAAAATCCAAAATCAGACAGAGTGTTGACACCAGAGAGGCTAAGACCGCATTGACTCAGTGCGGTATTCAGCCTCTCTGGTGTCAAGTCTGATTTTGGGAAAAAAAAAAAAAAAAAAAATCCAAAATCAGACAGAGTGTTGAGACCAGAGAGGCTAAGACTGGATTGACTCAGTGCGGTATTCAGCCTCTAAAAAAAAAAGAAAAAAAAAAAATCCAAATTCAGACAGAGTGTTGACACCAGAGAGGCTAAGACCGCATTGACTCAGTGCGGTATTCAGCCTCTCTGGTGTCAAGTCTGATTTTGGAAAAAAAAAAAAAAAAATCCAAAATCAGACAGAGTGTTGACACCAGAGAGGCTAAGACCGCATTGACTCAGTGTGGTATTCAGCCTCTCTGGTGTCAAGTCTGATTTTGGAAAAAAAAAATCAAAAATCAAAAATCAGACAGAGTGTTGACACCAGAGAGGCTAAGACCGCATTGACTCAGTGCGGTATTCAGCCTCTCTGGTGTCAAGTCTGATTTTGGAAAAAAAAAAAAAAAAAATCCAAAATCAGACAGAGTGTTGAGACCAGAGAGGCTAAGACCGCATTGACTCAGTGCGTTATTCAGCCTCTCTGGTGTCAAGTCTGATTTTGGAAAAAAAAAAAAAAAATCCAAAATCAGACAGAGTGCTGAGACCAGAGAGGCTAAGACCGCATTGACTCAGTGCGGTATTCAGCCTCTCTGGTGTCAAGTCTGATTTTGGAAAAAAAAAAAAAAAATCCAAAATCAGACAGAGTGTTGACACCAGAGAGGCTAAGACCGCATTGACTCAGTGCGGTATTCAGCCTCTCTGGTGTCAAGTCTGATTTTGGAAAAAAAAAAAAAATCCAAAATCAGACAGAGTGTTGAGACCAGAGAGGCTAAGACCGCATTGACTCAGTGCGGTATTCAGCCTCTCTGGTGTCAAGTCTGATTTTGGAAAAAAAAAAAAAAAAAAAAAATCAGACAGAGTGTTGACACCAGAGAGGCTAAGACCGCATTGACTCAGTGCGGTATTCAGCCTCTCTGGTGTCAAGTCTGATTTTGGAAAAAAAAAAAAAAAATCAAAAATCAGACAGAGTGTTGACACCAGAGAGGCTAAGACCGCATTGACTCAGTGCGGTATTCAGCCTCTCTGGTGTCAAGTCTGATTTTGAAAAAAAAAAAAAAAATCCAAAATCAGACAGAGTGTTGAGACCAGAGAGGCTAAGACCGCACTGGGTCAATGCGGTCTTAGCCTCTCTGGTGTCAACACTCTGTCTGAATTTGGATTATTATTTTTTTTTTCCAAAATCAGACTTGACACCAGAGAGGCTGAATAACGCACTGAGTCAATGCGGTCTTAGCCTCTCTGGTCTCAACACTCTGTCTGATTTTGGATTTTTTTTTTTTTTTTTCCAAAATCAGACTTGACACCAGAGAGGCTGAATACCGAACTGAGTCAATGCGGTCTTAGCCTCTCTGGTGTCAACACTCTGTCTGATTTTGGATTTTTTTTTTTTTTTTTTCCAAAATCAGACTTGACACCAGAGAGGCTGAATACCGCACTGAGTCAATGCGGTCTTAGCCTCTCTGGTCTCAACACTCTGTCTGATTTTGGATTTTTTTTTTTTTTTTTCCCAAAATCAGACTTGACACCAGAGAGGCTGAATACCGCACTGAGTCAATGCGGTCTTAGCCTCTCTGGTGTCAACACTCTGTCTGATTTTGGATTTTTTTTTTTTTTTTCCAAAATCAGACTTGACACCAGAGAGGCTGAATACCGCACTGAGTCAATGCGGTCTTAGCCTCTCTGGTCTCAACACTTTGTCTGATTTTGGATTTTTTTTTTTTTTTCCAAAATCAGACTTGACACCAGAGAGGCTGAATACCGCACTGAGTCAATGCGGTCTTAGCCTCTCTGGTCTCAGCACTCTGTCTGATTTTGGATTTTTTTTTTTTTTTTCCAAAATCAGACTTGACACCAGAGAGGCTGAATACCGCACTGAGTCAATGCGGTCTTAGCCTCTCTGGTCTCAACACTTTGTCTGATTTTGGATTTTTTTTTTTTTTCCAAAATCAGACTTGACACCAGAGAGGCTGAATACCGCACTGAGTCAATGCGGTCTTAGCCTCTCTGGTGTCAACACTCTGTCTGATTTTGGATTTTTTTTTTTTTTTTCCTAAATCAGACTTGACACCAGAGAGGCTGAATACCGCACTGAGTCAATGCGGTCTTAGCCTCTCTGGTCTCAACACTCTGTCTGATTTTGGATTTTTTTTTTTTTTCCAAAATCAGACTTGACACCAGAGAGGCTGAATACCGCACTGAGTCAATGCGGTCTTAGCCTCTCTGGTGTCAACACTCTGTCTGATTTTGGATTTTTTTTTTTTTTTTCCAAAATCAGACTTGACACCAGAGAGGCTGAATACCGCACTGAGTCAATGCGGTCTTAGCCTCTCTGGTGTCAACACTCTGTCTGATTTTGGTTTTTTTTTTTTTTTTTTTTTTCCAAAATCAGACTTGACACCAGAGAGGCTAAATACCACACTGAGTCAATGCGGTCTTAGCCTCTCTGGTGTCAACACTCTGTCTGATTTTGGATTTTTTTTTTTTTTTCAAAATCAGACTTGACACCAGAGAGGCTGAATACCGCACTGAGTCAATGCGGTCTTAGCCTCTCTGGTCTCAACACTCTGTCTGATTTGGGATTTTTTTTTTTTTTTTCCAAAATCAGACTTGACACCAGAGAGGCTGAATACTGCACTGAGTCAATGCGGTCTTAGCCTCTCTGGTGTCAACACTCTGTCTGATTTTGGATTTTTTTTTTTTTTTTCCAAAATCAGACTTGACACCAGAGAGGCTGAATACCGCACTGAGTCAATGCGGTCTTAGCCTCTCTGGTCTCAACACTCTGTCTGATTTTGGATTTTTTTTTTTTTTTTTTTTTCCAAAATCAGACTTGACACCAGAGAGGCTAAATACCACACTGAGTCAATGCGGTCTTAGCCTCTCTGGTGTCAACACTCTGTCTGATTTTGGATTTTTTTTTTTTTTTTCAAAATCAGACTTGACACCAGAGAGGCTGAATACCGCACTGAGTCAATGCGGTCTTAGCCTCTCTGGTCTCAACACTCTGTCTGATTTTGGATTTTTTTTTTTTTTTCCAAAATCAGACTTGACACCAGAGAGGCTGAATACTGCACTGAGTCAATGCGGTCTTAGCCTCTCTGGTGTCAACACTCTGTCTGATTTTGGATTTTTTTTTTTTTTTTCCAAAATCAGACTTGACACCAGAGAGGCTGAATACCGCACTGAGTCAATGCGGTCTTAGCCTCTCTGGTCTCAACACTCTGTCTGATTTTGGATTTTTTTTTTTTTTTTTCCAAAATCAGACTTGACACCAGAGAGGCTGAATACCGCACTGAGTCAATGCGGTCTTAGCCTCTCTGGTGTCAACACTCTGTCTGATTTTGGATTTTTTTTTTTTTTTTTCCAAAATCAGACTTGACACCAGAGAGGCTGAATACCGCACTGAGTCAATGCGGTCTTAGCCTCTCTGGTGTCAACACTCTGTCTGATTTTGGATTTTTTTTTTTTTTTTTTTTCCAAAATCAGACTTGACACCAGAGAGGCTAAATACCACACTGAGTCAATGCGGTCTTAGCCTCTCTGGTGTCAACACTCTGTCTGATTTTGGATTTTTTTTTTTTTTTCAAAATCAGACTTGACACCAGAGAGGCTGAATACCGCACTGAGTCAATGCGGTCTTAGCCTCTCTGGTCTCAACACTCTGTCTGATTTTGGATTTTTTTTTTTTTCCAAAATCAGACTTGACACCAGAGAGGCTGAATACTGCACTGAGTCAATGCGGTCTTAGCCTCTCTGGTCTCAACACTCTGTCTGATTTTGGATTTTTTTTTTTTTTTTCCAAAATCAGACTTGACACCAGAGAGGCTGAATACCGCACTGAGTCAATGCGGTCTTAGCCTCTCTGGTCTCAACACTCTGTCTGATTTTGGATTTTTTTTTTTTTTTCCAAAATCAGACTTGACACCAGAGAGGCTGAATACCGCACTGAGTCAATGCGGTCTTAGCCTCTCTGGTGTCAACACTCTGTCTGATTTTGGATTTTTTTTTTTTTTTTTTTCCAAAATCAGACTTGACACCAGAGAGGCTGAATACCGCACTGAGTCAATGCGGTCTTAGCCTCTCTGGTGTCAACACTCTGTCTGAATTTGGATTATTTATTTATTTTTCCAAAATCAGACTTGACACCAGAGAGGCTGAATAACGCACTGAGTCAATGCGGTCTTAGCCTCTCTGGTCTCAACACTCTGTCTGATTTTGGATTTTTTTTTTTTTTTTTTCAAAATCAGACTTGACACCAGAGAGGCTGAATACCGAACTGAGTCAATGCGGTCTTAGCCTCTCTGGTGTCAACACTCTGTCTGATTTTGGATTTTTTTTTTTTTTTTTTCCAAAATCAGACTTGACACCAGAGAGGCTGAATACCGCACTGAGTCAATGCCGTCTTAGCCTCTCTGGTCTCAACACTCTGTCTGATTTTGGATTTTTTTTTTTTTTTTTTCCAAAATCAGACTTGACACCAGAGAGGCTGAATACCGCACTGAGTCAATGCGGTCTTAGCCTCTCTGGTGTCAACACTCTGTCTGATTTTGGATTTTTTTTTTTTTTTTTTTTTCCAAAATCAGACTTGACACCAGAGAGGCTAAATACCACACTGAGTCAATGCGGTCTTAGCCTCTCTGGTGTCAACACTCTGTCTGATTTTGGATTTTTTTTTTTTTTTCAAAATCAGACTTGACACCAGAGAGGCTGAATACCGCACTGAGTCAATGCGGTCTTAGCCTCTCTGGTGTCAACACTCTGTCTGATTTTGGATTTTTTTTTTTTTTTTCCAAAATCAGACTTGACACCAGAGAGGCTGAATACCGCACTGAGTCAATGCGGTCTTAGCCTCTCTGGTCTCAACACTCTGTCTGATTTTGGATTTTTTTTTTTTTTTTTCCAAAATCAGACTTGACACCAGAGAGGCTGAATACCGCACTGAGTCAATGCGGTCTTAGCCTCTCTGGTGTCAACACTCTGTCTGATTTTGGATTTTTTTTTTTTTTTTCCAAAATCAGACTTGACACCAGAGAGGCTGAATACCGCACTGAGTCAATGCGGTCTTAGCCTCTCTCGTGTCAACACTCTGTCTGATTTTGGATTTTTTTTTTTTTTTTTTTTTCCAAAATCAGACTTGACACCAGAGAGGCTAAATACCACACTGAGTCAATGCGGTCTTAGCCTCTCTGGTGTCAACACTCTGTCTGATTTTGGATTTTTTTTTTTTTTTCAAAATCAGACTTGACACCAGAGAGGCTGAATACCGCACTGAGTCAATGCGGTCTTAGCCTCTCTGGTCTCAACACTCTGTCTGATTTTGGATTTTTTTTTTTTTCCAAAATCAGACTTGACACCAGAGAGGCTGAATACTGCACTGAGTCAATGCGGTCTTAGCCTCTCTGGTCTCAACACTCTGTCTGATTTTGGATTTTTTTTTTTTTTTTCCAAAATCAGACTTGACACCAGAGAGGCTGAATACCGCACTGAGTCAATGCGGTCTTAGCCTCTCTGGTCTCAACACTCTGTCTGATTTTGGATTTTTTTTTTTTTTCCAAAATCAGACTTGACACCAGAGAGGCTGAATACCGCACTGAGTCAATGCGGTCTTAGCCTCTCTGGTCTCAACACTCTGTCTGATTTTGGATTTTTTTTTTTTTTTTTTTTTAGAGGCTGAATACCGCACTGAGTCAATCCAGTCTTAGCCTCTCTGGTCTCAACACTCTGTCTGATTTTGGATTTTTTTTTTTTTTTTTTTCCCAAAATCAGACTTGACACCAGAGAGGCTGAATACCGCACTGAGTCAATGCGGTCTTAGCCTCTCTGGTGTCAACACTCTGTCTGATTTTGGATTTTTTTTTTTTTTTTTTTCCAAAATCAGACTTGACACCAGAGAGGCTGAATACCGCACTGAGTCAATGCGGTCTTAGCCTCTCTGGTGTCAACACTCTGTCTGAATTTGGATTATTTATTTATTTTTCCAAAATCAGACTTGACACCAGAGAGGCTGAATAACGCACTGAGTCAATGCGGTCTTAGCCTCTCTGGTCTCAACACTCTGTCTGATTTTGGATTTTTTTTTTTTTTTTTTCAAAATCAGACTTGACACCAGAGAGGCTGAATACCGAACTGAGTCAATGCGGTCTTAGCCTCTCTGGTGTCAACACTCTGTCTGATTTTGGATTTTTTTTTTTTTTTTTCCAAAATCAGACTTGACACCAGAGAGGCTGAATACCGCACTGAGTCAATGCCGTCTTAGCCTCTCTGGTCTCAACACTCTGTCTGATTTTGGATTTTTTTTTTTTTTTTTTCCAAAATCAGACTTGACACCAGAGAGGCTGAATACCGCACTGAGTCAATGCGGTCTTAGCCTCTCTGGTGTCAACACTCTGTCTGATTTTGGATTTTTTTTTTTTTTTTTTTTTCCAAAATCAGACTTGACACCAGAGAGGCTAAATACCACACTGAGTCAATGCGGTCTTAGCCTCTCTGGTGTCAACACTCTGTCTGATTTTGGATTTTTTTTTTTTTTTCAAAATCAGACTTGACACCAGAGAGGCTGAATACCGCACTGAGTCAATGCGGTCTTAGCCTCTCTGGTCTCAACACTCTGTCTGATTTTGGATTTTTTTTTTTTTTTTCCAAAATCAGACTTGACACCAGAGAGGCTGAATACCGAACTGAGTCAATGCGGTCTTAGCCTCTCTGGTCTCAACACTCTGTCTGATTTTGGATTTTTTTTTTTTTTTTTTCCAAAATCAGACTTGACACCAGAGAGGCTGAATACCGCACTGAGTCAATGCGGTCTTAGCCTCTCTGGTCTCAACACTCTTGTCTGATTTTGGATTTTTTTTTTTTTTTTCCCAAAATCAGACTTGACACCAGAGAGGCTGAATACCGCACTGAGTCAATGCGGTCTTAGCCTCTCTGGTGTCAACACTCTGTCTGATTTTGGATCTTCTTTTTTTTTTCCAAAATCAGACTTGACACCAGAGAGGCTGAATACCGCACTGAGTCAATGCGGTCTTAGCCTCTCTGGTCTCAGCACTCTGTCTGATTTTGGATTTTTTTTTTTTTTTTCCAAAATCAGACTTGACACCAGAGAGGCTGAATACCGCACTGAGTCAATGCGGTCTTAGCCTCTCTGGTGTCAACACTCTGTCTGATTTTAGATTTTTTTTTTTTTTTCCAAAATCAGACTTGACACCAGAGAGGCTGAATACCGCACTGAGTCAATGCGGTCTTAGCCTCTCTGGTCTCAACACTTTGTCTGATTTTGGATTTTTTTTTTTTTTCCAAAATCAGACTTGACACCAGAGAGGCTGAATACCGCACTGAGTCAATGCGGTCTTAGCCTCTCTGGTGTCAACACTCTGTCTGATTTTGGATTTTTTTTTTTTTTTTCCTAAATCAGACTTGACACCAGAGAGGCTGAATACCGCACTGAGTCAATGCGGTCTTAGCCTCTCTGGTCTCAACACTCTGTCTGATTTTGGATTTTTTTTTTTTTTCCAAAATCAGACTTGACACCAGAGAGGCTGAATACCGCACTGAGTCAATGCGGTCTTAGCCTTTCTGGTCTCAACACTCTGTCTGATTTTCGATTTTTTTTTTTTTTTTTTTTTAGAGGCTGAATACCGCACTGAGTCAATCCAGTCTTAGCCTCTCTGGTCTCAACACTCTGTCTGATTTTGGATTTTTTTTTTTTTTTTTTTTCCCAAAATCAGACTTGACACCAGAGAGGCTGAATACCGCACTGAGTCAATGCGGTCTTAGCCTCTCTGGTGTCAACACTCTGTCTGATTTTGGATTTTTTTTTTTTTTTTTTTCCAAAATCAGACTTGACACCAGAGAGGCTGAATACCGCACTGAGTCAATGCGGTCTTAGCCTCTCTGGTCTCAACACTCTGTCTGATTTTGGATTTTTTTTTTTTTTTTTTAAATCAGACTTGACACCAGAGAGGCTGAATACCGCACTGAGTCAATGCGGTCTTAGCCTCTCTGGTGTCAACACTCTGTCTGATTTTGGATTTTTTTTTTTTTTTCCAAAATCATACTTGACACCAGAGAGGCTGAATACTGCACTGAGTCAATGCGGTCTTAGCCTCTCTGGTGTCAACACTCTGTCTGATTTTGGATTTTTTTTTTTTTTTCCAAAATCAGACTTGACACCAGAGAGGCTGAATACCGCACTGAGTCAATGCGGTCTTAGCCTCTCTGGTGTCAACACTCTGTCTGAATTTGGATTATTATTTTTTTTTTCCAAAATCAGACTTGACACCAGAGAGGCTGAATAACGCACTGAGTCAATGCGGTCTTAGCCTCTCTGGTCTCAACACTCTGTCTGATTTTGGATTTTTTTTTTTTTTTTCCAAAATCAGACTTGACACCAGAGAGGCTGAATACCGAACTGAGTCAATGCGGTCTTAGCCTCTCTGGTGTCAACACTCTGTCTGATTTTGGATTTTTTTTTTTTTTTTTTTCCAAAATCAGACTTGACACCAGAGAGGCTGAATACCGCACTGAGTCAATGCGGTCTTAGCCTCTCTGGTCTCAACACTCTGTCTGATTTTGGATTTTTTTTTTTTTTTTTCCAAAATCAGACTTGACACCAGAGAGGCTGAATACCGCACTGAGTCAATGCGGTCTTAGCCTCTCTGGTCTCAACACTCTGTCTGATTTTGGATTTTTTTTTTTTTTTTTCCCAAAATCAGACTTGACACCAGAGAGGCTGAATACCGCACTGAGTCAATGCGGTCTTAGCCTCTCTGGTGTCAACACTCTGTCTGATTTTGGATCTTTTTTTTTTTTTCCAAAATCAGACTTGACACCAGAGAGGCTGAATACCGCACTGAGTCAATGCGGTCTTAGCCTCTCTGGTCTCAGCACTCTGTCTGATTTTGGATTTTTTTTTTTTTTTTCCAAAATCAGACTTGACACCAGAGAGGCTGAATACCGCACTGAGTCAATGCGGTCTTAGCCTCTCTGGTGTCAACACTCTGTCTGATTTTAGATTTTTTTTTTTTTTTCCAAAATCAGACTTGACACCAGAGAGGCTGAATACCGCACTGAGTCAATGCGGTCTTAGCCTCTCTGGTCTCAACACTTTGTCTGATTTTGGATTTTTTTTTTTTTTCCAAAATCAGACTTGACACCAGAGAGGCTGAATACCGCACTGAGTCAATGCGGTCTTAGCCTCTCTGGTGTCAACACTCTGTCTGATTTTGGATTTTTTTTTTTTTTTTCCTAAATCAGACTTGACACCAGAGAGGCTGAATACCGCACTGAGTCAATGCGGTCTTAGCCTCTCTGGTCTCAACACTCTGTCTGATTTTGGATTTTTTTTTTTTTTCCAAAATCAGACTTGACACCAGAGAGGCTGAATACCGCACTGAGTCAATGCGGTCTTAGCCTCTCTGGTGTCAACACTCTGTCTGATTTTGGATTTTTTTTTTTTTTTTTTCAAAAATCAGACTTGACACCAGAGAGGCTGAATACCGCACTGAGTCAATGCAGTCTTAGCCTCTCTGGTCTCAACACTCTGTCTGATTTTGGATTTTTTTTTTTTTTTTTTCCCCGAAATCAGACTTGACACCAGAGAGGCTGAATACCGCACTGAGTCAATGCGGTCTTAGCCTCTCTGGTGTCAACACTCTGTCTGATTTTGGATTTTTTTTTTTTTTTTCCAAAATCAGACTTGACACCAGAGAGGCTGAATACCGCACTGAGTCAATGCGGTCTTAGCCTCTCTGGTCTCAACACTCTGTCTGATTTTGGATTTTTTTTTTTTTTTTTTTTTTAGAGGCTGAATACCGCACTGAGTCAATCCAGTCTTAGCCTCTCTGGTCTCAACACTCTGTCTGATTTTGGATTTTTTTTTTTTTTTTTTTCCCAAAATCAGACTTGACACCAGAGAGGCTGAATACCGCACTGAGTCAATGCGGTCTTAGCCTCTCTGGTGTCAACACTCTGTCTGATTTTGGATTTTTTTTTTTTTTTTTTTCAAAAATCAGACTTGACACCAGAGAGGCTGAATACCGCACTGAGTCAATGCAGTCTTAGCCTCTCTGGTCTCAACACTCTGTCTGATTTTGGATTTTTTTTTTTTTTTTTTCCCCGAAATCAGACTTGACACCAGAGAGGCTGAATACCGCACTGAGTCAATGCGGTCTTAGCCTCTCTGGTGTCAACACTCTGTCTGATTTTGGATTTTTTTTTTTTTTTTCCAAAATCAGACTTGACACCAGAGAGGCTGAATACCGCACTGAGTCAATGCGGTCTTAGCCTCTCTGGTCTCAACACTCTGTCTGATTTTGGATTTTTTTTTTTTTTTTTTAAATCAGACTTGACACCAGAGAGGCTGAATACCGCACTGAGTCAATGCGGTCTTAGCCTCTCTGGTGTCAACACTCTGTCTGATTTTGGATTTTTTTTTTTTTTTCCAAAATCAGACTTGACACCAGAGAGGCTAAATACCACACTGAGTCAATGCGGTCTTAGCCTCTCTGGTGTCAACACTCTGTCTGATTTTGGATTTTTTTTTTTTTTTCAAAATCAGACTTGACACCAGAGAGGCTGAATACCGCACTGAGTCAATGCGGTCTTAGCCTCTCTGGTCTCAACACTCTGTCTGATTTTGGATTTTTTTTTTTTTTTCCAAAATCAGACTTGACACCAGAGAGGCTGAATACTGCACTGAGTCAATGCGGTCTTAGCCTCTCTGGTGTCAACACTCTGTCTGATTTTGGATTTTTTTTTTTTTTTTCCAAAATCAGACTTGACACCAGAGAGGCTGAATACCGCACTGAGTCAATGCGGTCTTAGCCTCTCTGGTCTCAACACTCTGTCTGATTTTGGATTTTTTTTTTTTTTCCAAAATCAGACGACACCAGAGAGGCTGAATACCGCACTGAGTCAATGCGGTCTTAGCCTCTCTGGTGTCAACACTCTGTCTGATTTTTGATTTTTGATTTTTTTTTTCCAAAATCAAACTTGACACCAGAGAGGCTGAATACCGCACTGAGTCAATGCGGTCTTAGCCTCTCTGGTGTCAACACTCTGTCTGATTTTGGATTTTTTTTTTCTTTTCCAAAATCAGACTTGACACCAGAGAGGCTGAATACCACACTGAGTCAATGCGGTCTTAGCCTCTCTGGTGTCAACACTCTGTCTGAATTTGGATTATTATTATTTTTTTCCAAAATCAGACTTGACACCAGAGAGGCTGAATAACGCACTGAGTCAATGCGGTCTTAGCCTCTCTGGTCTCAACACTCTGTCTGATTTTGGATTTTTTTTTTTTTTTTTCAAAAATCAGACTTGACACCAGAGAGGCTGAATACCGCACTGAGTCAATGCGGTCTTAGCCTCTCTGGTCTCAACACTCTGTCTGATTTTGGATTATTATTATTTTTTTCCAAAATCAGACTTGACACCAGAGAGGCTGAATAACGCACTGAGTCAATGCGGTCTTAGCCTCTCTGGTCTCAACACTCTGTCTGATTTTGGATTTTTTTTTTTTTTCCAAAATCAGACTTGACACCAGAGAGGCTGAATACCGCACTGAGTCAATGCGGTCTTAGCCTCTCTTGTCTCAACACTCTGTCTGATTTTGGATTATTATTTTTTTTTTTCCAAAATCAGACTTGACACCAGAGAGGCTGAATACCGCACTGAGTCAATGCGGTCTTAGCCTCTCTGGTGTCAACACTCTGTCTGATTTTGGATTTTTTTTTTTTTTTTTTTTTAAATCAGACTTGACACCAGAGAGGCTGAATACCGCACTGAGTCAATGCGGTCTTAGCCTCTCTGGTCTCAACACTCTGTCTGATTTTGGATTTTTTTTTTTTTTTTCCCCCAAAATCAGACTTGACACCAGAGAGGCTGAATACCGCACTGAGTCAATGCGGTCTTAGCCTCTCTGGTGTCAACACTCTGTCTGATTTTTGATTTTTTTTTTTTTTTTTTCAAAAATCAGACTTGACACCAGAGAGGCTGAATACCACACTGAGTCAATGCGGTCTTAGCCTCTCTGGTGTCAACACTCTGTCTGAATTTGGATTTTTTTTTTTCTTTTTTTTTCAAAATCAGACTTGACACCAGAGAGGCTGAATACCGCACTGAGTAAATGCGGTCTTAGCCTCTCTGGTCTCAACACTCTGTCTGATTTTGGATTTTTTTTTTTTTTTTTTTTCCCAAAATCAGACTTGACACCAGAGAGGCTGAATACCGCACTGAGTCAATGCGGTCTTAGCCTCTCTGGTGTCAACACTCTGTCTGATTTTGGATTTTTTTTTTTTTTTTCCCAAAATCAGACTTGACACCAGAGAGGCTGAATACCGCACTGAGTCAATGCGGTCTTAGCCTCTCTGGTCTCAACACTCTGTCTGATTTTGGATTTTTTTTTTTTTTTCCAAAATCAGACTTGACACCAGAGAGGCTGAATACCGCACTGAGTCAATGCGGTCTTAGCCTCTCTGGTGTCAACACTCTGTCTGATTTTGGATTTTTTTTTTTTTTTTTCCAAAATCAGACTTGACACCAGAGAGGCTGAATACCGCACTGAGTCAATGCGGTCTTAGCCTCTCTGGTCTCAACACTCTGTCTGATTTTGGATTTTTTTTTTTTTTTTTTAAATCAGACTTGACACCAGAGAGGCTGAATACCGCACTGAGTCAATGCGGTCTTAGCCTCTCTGGTGTCAACACTCTGTCTGATTTTGGATTTTTTTTTTTTTTTCCAAAATCAGACTTGACACCAGAGAGGCTAAATACCACACTGAGTCAATGCGGTCTTAGCCTCTCTGGTGTCAACACTCTGTCTGATTTTGGATTTTTTTTTTTTTTTTCAAAATCAGACTTGACACCAGAGAGGCTGAATACCGCACTGAGTCAATGCGGTCTTAGCCTCTCTGGTCTCAACACTCTGTCTGATTTTGGATTTTTTTTTTTTTTTCCAAAATCAGACTTGACACCAGAGAGGCTGAATACTGCACTGAGTCAATGCGGTCTTAGCCTCTCTGGTGTCAACACTCTGTCTGATTTTGGATTTTTTTTTTTTTTTTCCAAAATCAGACTTGACACCAGAGAGGCTGAATACCGCACTGAGTCAATGCGGTCTTAGCCTCTCTGGTCTCAACACTCTGTCTGATTTTGGATTTTTTTTTTTTTTCCAAAATCAGACGACACCAGAGAGGCTGAATACCGCACTGAGTCAATGCGGTCTTAGCCTCTCTGGTGTCAACACTCTGTCTGATTTTTGATTTTTGATTTTTTTTTTCCAAAATCAAACTTGACACCAGAGAGGCTGAATACCGCACTGAGTCAATGCGGTCTTAGCCTCTCTGGTGTCAACACTCTGTCTGATATTGGATTTTTTTTTTTTTTTCCAAAATCAGACGACACCAGAGAGGCTGAATACCACACTGAGTCAATGCGGTCTTAGCCTCTCTGGTGTCAACACTCTGTCTGAATTTGGATTATTATTTTTTTTTTCCAAAATCAGACTTGACACCAGAGAGGCTGAATAACGCACTGAGTCAATGCGGTCTTAGCCTCTCTGGTCTCAACACTCTGTCTGATTTTGGATTTTTTTTTTTTTTTTTCCAAAATCAGACTTGACACCAGAGAGGCTGAATACCGCACTGAGTCAATGCGGTCTTAGCCTCTCTGGTCTCAACACTCTGTCTGATTTTGGATTATTATTATTTTTTTCCAAAATCAGACTTGACACCAGAGAGGCTGAATAACGCACTGAGTCAATGCGGTCTTAGCCTCTCTGGTCTCAACACTCTGTCTGATTTTGGATTTTTTTTTTTTTTCCAAAATCAGACTTGACACCAGAGAGGCTGAATACCGCACTGAGTCAATGCGGTCTTAGCCTCTCTGGTCTCAACACTCTGTCTGATTTTGGATTATTATTTTTTTTTTTCCAAAATCAGACTTGACACCAGAGAGGCTGAATACCGCACTGAGTCAATGCGGTCTTAGCCTCTCTGGTGTCAACACTCTGTCTGATTTTGGATTTTTTTTTTTTTTTTTTCAAAATCAGACTTGACACCAGAGAGGCTGAATACCACACTGAGTCAATGCGGTCTTAGCCTCTCTGGTGTCAACACTCTGTCTGAATTTGGATTTTTTTTTTCTTTTTTTTTCAAAATCAGACTTGACACCAGAGAGGCTGAATACCGCACTGAGTAAATGCGGTCTTAGCCTCTCTGGTCTCAACACTCTGTCTGATTTTGGATTTTTTTTTTTTTTTTTTTTCCCAAAATCAGACTTGACACCAGAGAGGCTGAATACCGCACTGAGTCAATGCGGTCTTAGCCTCTCTGGTGTCAACACTCTGTCTGATTTTGGATTTTTTTTTTTTTTTTCCCAAAATCAGACTTGACACCAGAGAGGCTGAATACCGCACTGAGTCAATGCGGTCTTAGCCTCTCTGGTCTCAACACTCTGTCTGATTTTGGATTTTTTTTTTTTTTTCCAAAATCAGACTTGACACCAGAGAGGCTGAATACCGCACTGAGTCAATGCGGTCTTAGCCTCTCTGGTGTCAACACTCTGTCTGATTTTGGATTTTTTTTTTTTTTTTTCCAAAATCAGACTTGACACCAGAGAGGCTGAATACCGCACTGAGTCAATGCGGTCTTAGCCTCTCTGGTCTCAACACTCTGTCTGATTTTGGATTTTTTTTTTTTTTTTTTAAATCAGACTTGACACCAGAGAGGCTGAATACCGCACTGAGTCAATGCGGTCTTAGCCTCTCTGGTGTCAACACTCTGTCTGATTTTGGATTTTTTTTTTTTTTTCCAAAATCAGACTTGACACCAGAGAGGCTAAATACCACACTGAGTCAATGCGGTCTTAGCCTCTCTGGTGTCAACACTCTGTCTGATTTTGGATTTTTTTTTTTTTTTTCAAAATCAGACTTGACACCAGAGAGGCTGAATACCGCACTGAGTCAATGCGGTCTTAGCCTCTCTGGTCTCAACACTCTGTCTGATTTTGGATTTTTTTTTTTTTTTCCAAAATCAGACTTGACACCAGAGAGGCTGAATACTGCACTGAGTCAATGCGGTCTTAGCCTCTCTGGTGTCAACACTCTGTCTGATTTTGGATTTTTTTTTTTTTTTTCCAAAATCAGACTTGACACCAGAGAGGCTGAATACCGCACTGAGTCAATGCGGTCTTAGCCTCTCTGGTCTCAACACTCTGTCTGATTTTGGATTTTTTTTTTTTTTCCAAAATCAGACGACACCAGAGAGGCTGAATACCGCACTGAGTCAATGCGGTCTTAGCCTCTCTGGTGTCAACACTCTGTCTGATTTTTGATTTTTGATTTTTTTTTTCCAAAATCAAACTTGACACCAGAGAGGCTGAATACCGCACTGAGTCAATGCGGTCTTAGCCTCTCTGGTGTCAACACTCTGTCTGATATTGGATTTTTTTTTTTTTTTCCAAAATCAGACTTGACACCAGAGAGGCTGAATACCACACTGAGTCAATGCGGTCTTAGCCTCTCTGGTGTCAACACTCTGTCTGAATTTGGATTATTATTATTTTTTTCCAAAATCAGACTTGACACCAGAGAGGCTGAATAACGCACTGAGTCAATGCGGTCTTAGCCTCTCTGGTCTCAACACTCTGTCTGATTTTGGATTTTTTTTTTTTTTTTTCCAAAATCAGACTTGACACCAGAGAGGCTGAATACCGCACTGAGTCAATGCGGTCTTAGCCTCTCTGGTCTCAACACTCTGTCTGATTTTGGATTATTATTATTTTTTTCCAAAATCAGACTTGACACCAGAGAGGCTGAATAACGCACTGAGTCAATGCGGTCTTAGCCTCTCTGGTCTCAACACTCTGTCTGATTTTGGATTTTTTTTTTTTTTCCAAAATCAGACTTGACACCAGAGAGGCTGAATACCGCACTGAGTCAATGCGGTCTTAGCCTCTCTGGTCTCAACACTCTGTCTGATTTTGGATTATTATTTTTTTTTTCCAAAATCAGACTTGACACCAGAGAGGCTGAATACCGCACTGAGTCAATGCGGTCTTAGCCTCTCTGGTGTCAACACTCTGTCTGATTTTGGATTTTTTTTTTTTTTTTTTCAAAATCAGACTTGACACCAGAGAGGCTGAATACCGCACTGAGTCAATGCGGTCTTAGCCTCTCTGGTCTCAACACTCTGTCTGATTTTGGATTTTTTTTTTTTTTTTCCCCCAAAATCAGACTTGACACCAGAGAGGCTGAATACCGCACTGAGTCAATGCGGTCTTAGCCTCTCTGGTGTCAACACTCTGTCTGATTTTTGATTTTTTTTTTTTTTTTTTCAAAAATCAGACTTGACACCAGAGAGGCTGAATACCACACTGAGTCAATGCGGTCTTAGCCTCTCTGGTGTCAACACTCTGTCTGAATTTGGATTTTTTTTTTTCTTTTTTTTTCAAAATCAGACTTGACACCAGAGAGGCTGAATACCGCACTGAGTCAATGCGGTCTTAGCCTCTCTGGTCTCAACACTCTGTCTGATTTTGGATTTTTTTTTTTTTTTTTTTTCCCAAAATCAGACTTGACACCAGAGAGGCTGAATACCGCACTGAGTCAATGCGGTCTTAGCCTCTCTGGTGTCAACACTCTGTCTGATTTTGGATTTTTTTTTTTTTTTTTCCCAAAATCAGACTTGACACCAGAGAGGCTGAATACCGCACTGAGTCAATGCGGTCTTAGCCTCTCTGGTCTCAACACTCTGTCTGATTTTGGATTTTTTTTTTTTTTTTCCAAAATCAGACTTGACACCAGAGAGGCTGAATACCGCACTGAGTCAATGCGGTCTTAGCCTCTCTGGTGTCAACACTCTGTCTGATTTTGGATTTTTTTTTTTTTTTCCAAAATCAGACTTGACACCAGAGAGGCTGAATACCACACTGAGTCAATGCGGTCTTAGCCTCTCTGGTGTCAACACTCTGTCTGATTTTGAATTTTTTTTTTTTTTTTCCAAAATCAGACTTGACACCAGAGAGGCTGAATACCGCACTGAGTCAATGCGGTCTTAGCCTCTCTGGTCTCAACACTCTGTCTGATTTTGGATTTTTTTTTTTTTTTTTTTCCAAAATCAGACTTGACACCAGAGAGGCTGAATACGGCACTGAGTCAATGCGGTCTTAGCCTCTCTGGTGTCAACACTCTGTCTGATTTTGGATTTTTTTTTTTTTTTTCCAAAATCAGACTTGACACCAGAGAGGCTGAATACCGCCCTGAGTCAATGCGGTCTTAGCCTCTCTGGTGTCAACACTCTGTCTAAATTTGGATTTTTCTTTTTTTTTTTTCCAAAATCAGACTTGACACCAGAGAGGCTGAATACCGCACTGAGTCAATGCGGTCTTAGCCTCTCTGGTCTCAACACTCTGTCTGATTTTGGATTTTTTTTTTTTTTTTCAAAAATCAGACTTGACACCAGAGAGGCTGAATACCGCACTGAGTCAATGCGGTCTTAGCCTCTCTGGTGTCAACACTCTGTCTGATTTTGGATTTTTTTTTTTTTCCAAAATCAGACTTCACACCAGAGAGGCTGAATACCACACTGAGTCAATGCGGTCTTAGCCTCTCTGGTGTCAACACTCTGTCTGATTTTGGATTTTTTTTTTTTTTTTTCCAAAATCAGACTTGACACCAGAGAGGCTGAATACCGCACTGAGTCAATGCGGTCTTAGCCTCTCTGGTCTCAACACTCTGTCTGATTTTGGATTTTTTTTTTTTTTTTTTTCCAAAATCAGACTTGACACCAGAGAGGCTGAATACCGCACTGAGTCAATGCGGTCTTAGCCTCTCTGGTGTCAACACTGTCTGATTTTGGATTTTTTTTTTTTTTTTTTCCAAAATCAGACTTGACACCAGAGAGGCTGAATACCGCACTGAGTCAATGCGGTTTTAGCCTCTCTGGTCTCAACACTCTGTCTGATTTTGGATTTTTTTTTTTTTTTTCCAAAATCAGACTTGACACCAGAGAGGCTGAATACCGCACTGAGTCAATGCGGTCTTAGCCTCTCTGGTGTCAACACTCTGTCTGATTTTGGATTTTTTTTTTTTTTTCCAAAATCAGACTTGACACCAGAGAGGCTGAATACCGCACTGAGTCAATGCGGTCTTAGCCTCTCTGGTGTCAACACTCTGTCTGATTTTTTTTTTTTTTTTTTTTTTTTCCAAAATCAGACTTGACACCAGAGAGGCTGAATACCGCACTGAGTCAATGCTGTCTTAGCCTCTCTGGTCTCAACACTCTGTCTGATTTTGGATTTTTTTTTTTTTTCCAAAATCAGACTTGACACCAGAGAGGCTGAATACCGCACTGAGTCAATGCGGTCTTAGCCTCTCTGGTGTCAACCCTCTGTCTGATTTTGGATTTTTTTTTTTTTTTTCCAAAATCAGACTTGACACCAGAGAGGCTGAATACCGCACTGAGTCAATGCGGTCTTAGCCTCTCTGGTCTCAGCACTCTGTCTGATTTTGGATTTTTTTTTTTTTTTTCCAAAATCAGACTTGACACCAGAGAGGCTGAATAACGCACTGAGTCAATGCGGTCTTAGCCTCTCTGGTCTCAACACTCTGTCTGATTTTGGATTTTTTTTTTTTTTTTTTTCCAAAATCAGACTTGACACCAGAGAGGCTGAATACCGCACTGAGTCAATGCGGTCTTAGCCTCTCTGGTGTCAACACTCTGTCTGATTTTTGATATTTTTTTTTTTTTTTCCAAAATCAGACTTGACACCAGAGAGGCTGAATACCACACTGAGTCAATGCGGTCTTAGCCTCTCTGGTGTCAACACTCTGTCTGATTTTGGATTTATTTTTATTTTTTTTCCAAAATCAGACTTGACACCAGAGAGGCTGAATACCGCACTGAGTCAATGCGGTCTTAGCCTCTCTGGTGTCAACACTCTGTCTGAATTTGGATTTTTTTTTTTTTTTTTTTCCCAAAATCAGACTTGACACCAGAGAGGCTGAATACCGCACTGAGTCAATGCGGTCTTAGCCTCTCTGGTGTCAACACTCTGTCTGATTTTGGATTTTTTTTTTTTTTTCCAAAATCAGACTTGACACCAGAGAGGGTGAATACCGCACTGAGTCAATGCGGTCTTAGCCTCTCTGGTCTCAACACTCTGTCTGATTTTGGATTTTTTTTTTTTTTTCCAAAATCAGACTTGACACCAGAGAGGCTGAATACCGCACTGAGTCAATGCGGTCTTAGCCTCTCTGGTGTCAACACTCTGTCTGATTTTGGATTTTTTTTTTTTTTTCCAAAATCAGACTTGACACCAGAGAGGCTAAATACCACACTGAGTCAATGCGGTCTTAGCCTCTCTGGTGTCAACACTCTGTCTGATTTTGGATTTTTTTTTTTTTTTCAAAATCAGACTTGACACCAGAGAGGCTGAATACCGCACTGAGTCAATGCGGTCTTAGCCTCTCTGGTCTCAACACTCTGTCTGATTTTGGATTTTTTTTTTTTTTTCCAAAATCAGACTTGACACCAGAGAGGCTGAATACTGCACTGAGTCAATGCGGTCTTAGCCTCTCTGGTGTCAACACTCTGTCTGATTTTGGATTTTTTTTTTTTTTTCCAAAATCAGACTTGACACCAGAGAGGCTGAATACCGCACTGAGTCAATGCGGTCTTAGCCTCTCTGGTCTCAACACTCTGTCTGATTTTGGATTTTTTTTTTTTTTTTCCAAAATCAGACTTGACACCAGAGAGGCTGAATACCGCACTGAGTCAATGCGGTCTTAGCCTCTCTGGTGTCAACACTCTGTCTGAATTTGGATTATTATTATTTTTTTCCAAAATCAGACTTGACACCAGAGAGGCTGAATAACGCACTGAGTCAATGCGGTCTTAGCCTCTCTGGTCTCAACACTCTGTCTGATTTTGGATTTTTTTTTTTTTTTTTCCAAAATCAGACTTGACACCAGAGAGGCTGAATACCGAACTGAGTCAATGCGGTCTTAGCCTCTCTGGTGTCAACACTCTGTCTGATTTTGGATTTTTTTTTTTTTTTTTTCCAAAATCAGACTTGACACCAGAGAGGCTGAATACCGCACTGAGTCAATGCGGTCTTAGCCTCTCTGGTCTCAACACTCTGTCTGATTTTGGATTTTTTTTTTTTTTTTTCCCAAAATCAGACTTGACACCAGAGAGGCTGAATACCGCACTGAGTCAATGCGGTCTTAGCCTCTCTGGTGTCAACACTCTGTCTGATTTTGGATCTTTTTTTTTTTTTCCAAAATCAGACTTGACACCAGAGAGGCTGAATACCGCACTGAGTCAATGCGGTCTTAGCCTCTCTGGTCTCAGCACTCTGTCTGATTTTGGATTTTTTTTTTTTTTTTCCAAAATCAGACTTGACACCAGAGAGGCTGAATACCGCACTGAGTCAATGCGGTCTTAGCCTCTCTGGTGTCAACACTCTGTCTGATTTTAGATTTTTTTTTTTTTTCCAAAATCAGACTTGACACCAGAGAGGCTGAATACCGCACTGAGTCAATGCGGTCTTAGCCTCTCTGGTCTCAACACTTTGTCTGATTTTGGATTTTTTTTTTTTTTCCAAAATCAGACTTGACACCAGAGAGGCTGAATACCGCACTGAGTCAATGCGGTCTTAGCCTCTCTGGTGTCAACACTCTGTCTGATTTTGGATTTTTTTTTTTTTTTTCCTAAATCAGACTTGACACCAGAGAGGCTGAATACCGCACTGAGTCAATGCGGTCTTAGCCTCTCTGGTGTCAACACTCTGTCTGAATTTGGATTTTTTTTTTTTTTTTTTTTTTAGAGGCTGAATACCGCACTGAGTCAATCCAGTCTTAGCCTCTCTGGTCTCAACACTCTGTCTGATTTTGGATTTTTTTTTTTTTTTTTTTCCCAAAATCAGACTTGACACCAGAGAGGCTGAATACCGCACTGAGTCAATGCGGTCTTAGCCTCTCTGGTGTCAACACTCTGTCTGATTTTGGATTTTTTTTTTTTTTTTTTTCCAAAATCAGACTTGACACCAGAGAGGCTGAATACCGCACTGAGTCAATGCAGTCTTAGCCTCTCTGGTCTCAACACTCTGTCTGATTTTGGATTTTTTTTTTTTTTTTTCCCCAAAATCAGACTTGACACCAGAGAGGCTGAATACCGCACTGAGTCAATGCGGTCTTAGCCTCTCTGGTGTCAACACTCTGTCTGATTTTGGATTTTTTTTTTTTTTTTCCAAAATCAGACTTGACACCAGAGAGGCTGAATACCGCACTGAGTCAATGCGGTCTTAGCCTCTCTGGTCTCAACACTCTGTCTGATTTTGGATTTTTTTTTTTTTTTCCAAAATCAGACTTGACACCAGAGAGGCTGAATACCGCACTGAGTCAATGCGGTCTTAGCCTCTCTGGTGTCAACACTCTGTCTGATTTTGGATTTTTTTTTTTTTTTCCAAAATCAGACTTGACACCAGAGAGGCTAAATACCACACTGAGTCAATGCGGTCTTAGCCTCTCTGGTGTCAACACTCTGTCTGATTTTGGATTTTTTTTTTTTTTTCAAAATCAGACTTGACACCAGAGAGGCTGAATACCGCACTGAGTCAATGCGGTCTTAGCCTCTCTGGTCTCAACACTCTGTCTGATTTTGGATTTTTTTTTTTTTTCCAAAATCAGACTTGACACCAGAGAGGCTGAATACTGCACTGAGTCAATGCGGTCTTAGCCTCTCTGGTGTCAACACTCTGTCTGATTTTGGATTTTTTTTTTTTTTTCCAAAATCAGACTTGACACCAGAGAGGCTGAATACCGCACTGAGTCAATGCGGTCTTAGCCTCTCTGGTCTCAACACTCTGTCTGATTTTGGATTTTTTTTTTTTTTTTCCAAAATCAGACTTGACACCAGAGAGGCTGAATACCGCACTGAGTCAATGCGGTCTTAGCCTCTCTGGTGTCAACACTCTGTCTGAATTTGGATTATTATTATTTTTTTCCAAAATCAGACTTGACACCAGAGAGGCTGAATAACGCACTGAGTCAATGCGGTCTTAGCCTCTCTGGTGTCAACACTCTGTCTGATTTTGGATTTTTTTTTTTTTTTCCAAAATCAGACTTGACACCAGAGAGGCTGAATACCGCACTGAGTCAATGCGGTCTTAGCCTCTCTGGTGTCAACACTCTGTCTGAATTTGGATTATTATTATTTTTTTCCAAAATCAGACTTGACACCAGAGAGGCTGAATAACGCACTGAGTCAATGCGGTCTTAGCCTCTCTGGTGTCAACACTCTGTCTGATTTTGGATCTTTTTTTTTTTTTCCAAAATCAGACTTGACACCAGAGAGGCTGAATACCGCACTGAGTCAATGCGGTCTTAGCCTCTCTGGTCTCAGCACTCTGTCTGATTTTGGATTTTTTTTTTTTTTTTCCAAAATCAGACTTGACACCAGAGAGGCTGAATACCGCACTGAGTCAATGCGGTCTTAGCCTCTCTGGTGTCAACACTCTGTCTGATTTTAGATTTTTTTTTTTTTTCCAAAATCAGACTTGACACCAGAGAGGCTGAATACCGCACTGAGTCAATGCGGTCTTAGCCTCTCTGGTCTCAACACTTTGTCTGATTTTGGATTTTTTTTTTTTTTCCAAAATCAGACTTGACACCAGAGAGGCTGAATACCGCACTGAGTCAATGCGGTCTTAGCCTCTCTGGTGTCAACACTCTGTCTGATTTTGGATTTTTTTTTTTTTTTTCCTAAATCAGACTTGACACCAGAGAGGCTGAATACCGCACTGAGTCAATGCGGTCTTAGCCTCTCTGGTGTCAACACTCTGTCTGAATTTGGATTTTTTTTTTTTTTTTTTTTTTAGAGGCTGAATACCGCACTGAGTCAATCCAGTCTTAGCCTCTCTGGTCTCAACACTCTGTCTGATTTTGGATTTTTTAATTTTTTTTTTTTCCCAAAATCAGACTTGACACCAGAGAGGCTGAATACCGCACTGAGTCAATGCGGTCTTAGCCTCTCTGGTGTCAACACTCTGTCTGATTTTGGATTTTTTTTTTTTTTTTTTTCCAAAATCAGACTTGACACCAGAGAGGCTGAATACCGCACTGAGTCAATGCAGTCTTAGCCTCTCTGGTCTCAACACTCTGTCTGATTTTGGATTTTTTTTTTTTTTTTTCCCCAAAATCAGACTTGACACCAGAGAGGCTGAATACCGCACTGAGTCAATGCGGTCTTAGCCTCTCTGGTGTCAACACTCTGTCTGATTTTGGATTTTTTTTTTTTTTTCCAAAATCAGACTTGACACCAGAGAGGCTGAATACCGCACTGAGTCAATGCGGTCTTAGCCTCTCTGGTCTCAACACTCTGTCTGATTTTGGATTTTTTTTTTTTTTTCCAAAATCAGACTTGACACCAGAGAGGCTGAATACCGCACTGAGTCAATGCGGTCTTAGCCTCTCTGGTGTCAACACTCTGTCTGATTTTGGATTTTTTTTTTTTTTTCCAAAATCAGACTTGACACCAGAGAGGCTAAATACCACACTGAGTCAATGCGGTCTTAGCCTCTCTGGTGTCAACACTCTGTCTGATTTTGGATTTTTTTTTTTTTTTCAAAATCAGACTTGACACCAGAGAGGCTGAATACCGCACTGAGTCAATGCGGTCTTAGCCTCTCTGGTCTCAACACTCTGTCTGATTTTGGATTTTTTTTTTTTTTTCCAAAATCAGACTTGACACCAGAGAGGCTGAATACTGCACTGAGTCAATGCGGTCTTAGCCTCTCTGGTGTCAACACTCTGTCTGATTTTGGATTTTTTTTTTTTTTTCCAAAATCAGACTTGACACCAGAGAGGCTGAATACCGCACTGAGTCAATGCGGTCTTAGCCTCTCTGGTCTCAACACTCTGTCTGATTTTGGATTTTTTTTTTTTTTTTCCAAAATCAGACTTGACACCAGAGAGGCTGAATACCGCACTGAGTCAATGCGGTCTTAGCCTCTCTGGTGTCAACACTCTGTCTGAATTTGGATTATTATTATTTTTTTCCAAAATCAGACTTGACACCAGAGAGGCTGAATAACGCACTGAGTCAATGCGGTCTTAGCCTCTCTGGTCTCAACACTCTGTCTGATTTTGGATTTTTTTTTTTTTTTTTCCAAAATCAGACTTGACACCAGAGAGGCTGAATACCGAACTGAGTCAATGCGGTCTTAGCCTCTCTGGTGTCAACACTCTGTCTGATTTTGGATTTTTTTTTTTTTTTTTTCCAAAATCAGACTTGACACCAGAGAGGCTGAATACCGCACTGAGTCAATGCGGTCTTAGCCTCTCTGGTCTCAACACTCTGTCTGATTTTGGATTTTTTTTTTTTTTTTTCCCAAAATCAGACTTGACACCAGAGAGGCTGAATACCGCACTGAGTCAATGCGGTCTTAGCCTCTCTGGTGTCAACACTCTGTCTGATTTTGGATCTTTTTTTTTTTTTCCAAAATCAGACTTGACACCAGAGAGGCTGAATACCGCACTGAGTCAATGCGGTCTTAGCCTCTCTGGTCTCAGCACTCTGTCTGATTTTGGATTTTTTTTTTTTTTTTTCCAAAATCAGACTTGACACCAGAGAGGCTGAATACCGCACTGAGTCAATGCGGTCTTAGCCTCTCTGGTGTCAACACTCTGTCTGATTTTAGATTTTTTTTTTTTTTCCAAAATCAGACTTGACACCAGAGAGGCTGAATACCGCACTGAGTCAATGCGGTCTTAGCCTCTCTGGTCTCAACACTTTGTCTGATTTTGGATTTTTTTTTTTTTCCAAAATCAGACTTGACACCAGAGAGGCTGAATACCGCACTGAGTCAATGCGGTCTTAGCCTCTCTGGTGTCAACACTCTGTCTGATTTTGGATTTTTTTTTTTTTTTTCCTAAATCAGACTTGACACCAGAGAGGCTGAATATCGCACTGAGTCAATGCGGTCTTAGCCTCTCTGGTCTCAACACTCTGTCTGATTTTGGATTTTTTTTTTTTTTCCAAAATCAGACTTGACACCAGAGAGGCTGAATACCGCACTGAGTCAATGCGGTCTTAGCCTCTCTGGTGTCAACACTCTGTCTGAATTTGGATTATTTTATTTTTTTTCCAAAATCAGACTTGACACCAGAGAGGCTGAATAACGCACTGAGTCAATGCGGTCTTAGCCTCTCTGGTCTCAACACTCTGTCTGATTTTGGATTTTTTTTTTTTTTTTTTCCAAAATCAGACTTGACACCAGAGAGGCTGAATACCGAACTGAGTCAATGCGGTCTTAGCCTCTCTGGTGTCAACACTCTGTCTGATTTTGGATTTTTTTTTTTTTTTTTTCCAAAATCAGACTTGACACCAGAGAGGCTGAATACCGCACTGAGTCAATGCGGTCTTAGCCTCTCTGGTCTCAACACTCTGTCTGATTTTGGATTTTTTTTTTTTTTTTTCCCAAAATCAGACTTGACACCAGAGAGGCTGAATACCGCACTGAGTCAATGCGGTCTTAGCCTCTCTGGTGTCAACACTCTGTCTGATTTTGGATCTTTTTTTTTTTTTCCAAAATCAGACTTGACACCAGAGAGGCTGAATACCGCACTGAGTCAATGCGGTCTTAGCCTCTCTGGTCTCAGCACTCTGTCTGATTTTGGATTTTTTTTTTTTTTTTCCAAAATCAGACTTGACACCAGAGAGGCTGAATACCGCACTGAGTCAATGCGGTCTTAGCCTCTCTGGTCTCAGCACTCTGTCTGATTTTAGATTTTTTTTTTTTTTTCCAAAATCAGACTTGACACCAGAGAGGCTGAATACCGCACTGAGTCAATGCGGTCTTAGCCTCTCTGGTCTCAACACTTTGTCTGATTTTGGATTTTTTTTTTTTTTTTCCAAAATCAGACTTGACACCAGAGAGGCTGAATACCGCCCTGAGTCAATGCGGTCTTAGCCTCTCTGGTGTCAACACTCTGTCTAAATTTGGATTTTTCTTTTTTTTTTTTCCAAAATCAGACTTGACACCAGAGAGGCTGAATACCGCACTGAGTCAATGCGGTCTTAGCCTCTCTGGTCTCAACACTCTGTCTGATTTTGGATTTTTTTTTTTTTTTTCCAAAATCAGACTTGACACCAGAGAGGCTGAATACCGCACTGAGTCAATGCGGTCTTAGCCTCTCTGGTGTCAACACTCTGTCTGATTTTGGATTTTTTTTTTTTTCCAAAATCAGACTTCACACCAGAGAGGCTGAATACCACACTGAGTCAATGCGGTCTTAGCCTCTCTGGTGTCAACACTCTGTCTGATTTTGGATTTTTTTTTTTTTTTTCCAAAATCAGACTTGACACCAGAGAGGCTGAATACCGCACTGAGTCAATGCGGTCTTAGCCTCTCTGGTCTCAACACTCTGTCTGATTTTGGATTTTTTTTTTTTTTTTTTTCCAAAATCAGACTTGACACCAGAGAGGCTGAATACCGCACTGAGTCAATGCGGTCTTAGCCTCTCTGGTGTCAACACTGTCTGATTTTGGATTTTTTTTTTTTTTTTTTCCAAAATCAGACTTGACACCAGAGAGGCTGAATACCGCACTGAGTCAATGCGGTTTTAGCCTCTCTGGTCTCAACACTCTGTCTGATTTTGGATTTTTTTTTTTTTTTTCCAAAATCAGACTTGACACCAGAGAGGCTGAATACCGCACTGAGTCAATGCGGTCTTAGCCTCTCTGGTGTCAACACTCTGTCTGATTTTGGATTTTTTTTTTTTTTTTCCAAAATCAGACTTGACACCAGAGAGGCTGAATACCGCACTGAGTCAATGCGGTCTTAGCCTCTCTGGTGTCAACACTCTGTCTGATTTTTTTTTTTTTTTTTTTTTTCCAAAATCAGACTTGACACCAGAGAGGCTGAATACCGCACTGAGTCAATGCGGTCTTAGCCTCTCTGGTCTCAACACTCTGTCTGATTTTGGATTTTTTTTTTTTTTCCAAAATCAGACTTGACACCAGAGAGGCTGAATACCGCACTGAGTCAATGCGGTCTTAGCCTCTCTGGTGTCAACACTCTGTCTGATTTTGGATTTTTTTTTTTTTTTTCCAAAATCAGACTTGACACCAGAGAGGCTGAATACCGCACTGAGTCAATGCGGTCTTAGCCTCTCTGGTCTCAGCACTCTGTCTGATTTTGGATTTTTTTTTTTTTTTTTTTCCAAAATCAGACTTGACACCAGAGAGGCTGAATACCGCACTGAGTCAATGCGGTCTTAGCCTCTCTGGTGTCAACACTCTGTCTGATTTTTGATATTTTTTTTTTTTTTTCCAAAATCAGACTTGACACCAGAGAGGCTGAATACCACACTGAGTCAATGCGGTCTTAGCCTCTCTGGTGTCAACACTCTGTCTGATTTTGGATTTATTTTTATTTTTTTCCAAAATCAGACTTGACACCAGAGAGGCTGAATACCGCACTGAGTCAATGCGGTCTTAGCCTCTCTGGTGTCAACACTCTGTCTGAATTTGGATTTTTTTTTTTTTTTTTTTTAGAGGCTGAATACCGCACTGAGTCAATCCAGTCTTAGCCTCTCTGGTCTCAACACTCTGTCTGATTTTGGATTTTTTTTTTTTTTTTTTTCCCAAAATCAGACTTGACACCAGAGAGGCTGAATACCGCACTGAGTCAATGCGGTCTTAGCCTCTCTGGTGTCAACACTCTGTCTGATTTTGGATTTTTTTTTTTTTTTTTTTCCAAAATCAGACTTGACACCAGAGAGGCTGAATACCGCACTGAGTCAATGCAGTCTTAGCCTCTCTGGTCTCAACACTCTGTCTGATTTTGCATTTTTTTTTTTTTTTTTTCCCCAAAATCAGACTTGACACCAGAGAGGCTGAATACCGCACTGAGTCAATGCGGTCTTAGCCTCTCTGGTGTCAACACTCTGTCTGATTTTGGATTTTTTTTTTTTTTTTCCAAAATCAGACTTGACACCAGAGAGGCTGAATACCGCACTGAGTCAATGCGGTCTTAGCCTCTCTGGTCTCAACACTCTGTCTGATTTTGGATTTTTTTTTTTTTTCCAAAATCAGACTTGACACCAGAGAGGCTGAATACCGAACTGAGTCAATGCGGTCTTAGCCTCTCTGGTGTCAACACTCTGTCTGATTTTGGATTTTTTTTTTTTTTTTTTCCAAAATCAGACTTGACACCAGAGAGGCTGAATACCGCACTGAGTCAATGCGGTCTTAGCCTCTCTGGTCTCAACACTCTGTCTGATTTTGGATTTTTTTTTTTTTTTTTCCCAAAATCAGACTTGACACCAGAGAGGCTGAATACCGCACTGAGTCAATGCGGTCTTAGCCTCTCTGGTGTCAACACTCTGTCTGATTTTGGATCTTTTTTTTTTTTTCCAAAATCAGACTTGACACCAGAGAGGCTGAATACCGCACTGAGTCAATGCGGTCTTAGCCTCTCTGGTCTCAGCACTCTGTCTGATTTTGGATTTTTTTTTTTTTTTTCCAAAATCAGACTTGACACCAGAGAGGCTGAATACCGCACTGAGTCAATGCGGTCTTAGCCTCTCTGGTGTCAACACTCTGTCTGATTTTAGATTTTTTTTTTTTTTTCCAAAATCAGACTTGACACCAGAGAGGCTGAATACCGCACTGAGTCAATGCGGTCTTAGCCTCTCTGGTCTCAACACTTTGTCTGATTTTGGATTTTTTTTTTTTTTTTCCAAAATCAGACTTGACACCAGAGAGGCTGAATACCGCCCTGAGTCAATGCGGTCTTAGCCTCTCTGGTGTCAACACTCTGTCTAAATTTGGATTTTTCTTTTTTTTTTTCCAAAATCAGACTTGACACCAGAGAGGCTGAATACCGCACTGAGTCAATGCGGTCTTAGCCTCTCTGGTCTCAACACTCTGTCTGATTTTGGATTTTTTTTTTTTTTTTCCAAAATCAGACTTGACACCAGAGAGGCTGAATACCGCACTGAGTCAATGCGGTCTTAGCCTCTCTGGTGTCAACACTCTGTCTGATTTTGGATTTTTTTTTTTTTCCAAAATCAGACTTCACACCAGAGAGGCTGAATACCACACTGAGTCAATGCGGTCTTAGCCTCTCTGGTGTCAACACTCTGTCTGATTTTGGATTTTTTTTTTTTTTTTTCCAAAATCAGACTTGACACCAGAGAGGCTGAATACCGCACTGAGTCAATGCGGTCTTAGCCTCTCTGGTCTCAACACTCTGTCTGATTTTGGATTTTTTTTTTTTTTTTTTTCCAAAATCAGACTTGACACCAGAGAGGCTGAATACCGCACTGAGTCAATGCGGTCTTAGCCTCTCTGGTGTCAACACTGTCTGATTTTGGATTTTTTTTTTTTTTTTTTCCAAAATCAGACTTGACACCAGAGAGGCTGAATACCGCACTGAGTCAATGCGGTTTTAGCCTCTCTGGTCTCAACACTCTGTCTGATTTTGGATTTTTTTTTTTTTTTTCCAAAATCAGACTTGACACCAGAGAGGCTGAATACCGCACTGAGTCAATGCGGTCTTAGCCTCTCTGGTGTCAACACTCTGTCTGATTTTGGATTTTTTTTTTTTTTTTCCAAAATCAGACTTGACACCAGAGAGGCTGAATACCGCACTGAGTCAATGCGGTCTTAGCCTCTCTGGTGTCAACACTCTGTCTGATTTTTTTTTTTTTTTTTTTTTTCCAAAATCAGACTTGACACCAGAGAGGCTGAATACCGCACTGAGTCAATGCGGTCTTAGCCTCTCTGGTCTCAACACTCTGTCTGATTTTGGATTTTTTTTTTTTTTCCAAAATCAGACTTGACACCAGAGAGGCTGAATACCGCACTGAGTCAATGCGGTCTTAGCCTCTCTGGTGTCAACACTCTGTCTGATTTTGGATTTTTTTTTTTTTTTTCCAAAATCAGACTTGACACCAGAGAGGCTGAATACCGCACTGAGTCAATGCGGTCTTAGCCTCTCTGGTCTCAGCACTCTGTCTGATTTTGGATTTTTTTTTTTTTTTTCCAAAATCAGACTTGACACCAGAGAGGCTGAATAACGCACTGAGTCAATGCGGTCTTAGCCTCTCTGGTCTCAACACTCTGTCTGATTTTGGATTTTTTTTTTTTTTTTTTTCCAAAATCAGACTTGACACCAGAGAGGCTGAATACCGCACTGAGTCAATGCGGTCTTAGCCTCTCTGGTGTCAACACTCTGTCTGATTTTTGATATTTTTTTTTTTTTTTCCAAAATCAGACTTGACACCAGAGAGGCTGAATAACGCACTGAGTCAATGCGGTCTTAGCCTCTCTGGTCTCAACACTCTGTCTGATTTTGGATTTATTTTTATTTTTTTCCAAAATCAGACTTGACACCAGAGAGGCTGAATACCGCACTGAGTCAATGCGGTCTTAGCCTCTCTGGTGTCAACACTCTGTCTGAATTTGGATTTTTTTTTTTTTTTTTTTTTAGAGGCTGAATACCGCACTGAGTCAATCCAGTCTTAGCCTCTCTGGTCTCAACACTCTGTCTGATTTTGGATTTTTTTTTTTTTTTTTTTTCCCAAAATCAGCCTTGACACCAGAGAGGCTGAATACCGCACTGAGTCAATGCGGTCTTAGCCTCTCTGGTGTCAACACTCTGTCTGATTTTGGATTTTTTTTTTTTTTTTTTTCCAAAATCAGACTTGACACCAGAGAGGCTGAATACCGCACTGAGTCAATGCAGTCTTAGCCTCTCTGGTCTCAACACTCTGTCTGATTTTGGATTTTTTTTTTTTTTTTTCCCCAAAATCAGACTTGACACCAGAGAGGCTGAATACCGCACTGAGTCAATGCGGTCTTAGCCTCTCTGGTGTCAACACTCTGTCTGATTTTGGATTTTTTTTTTTTTTTTCCAAAATCAGACTTGACACCAGAGAGGCTGAATACCGCACTGAGTCAATGCGGTCTTAGCCTCTCTGGTCTCAACACTCTGTCTGATTTTGGATTTTTTTTTTTTTTTTTTTCCAAAATCAGACTTGACACCAGAGAGGCTGAATACCGCACTGAGTCAATGCGGTCTTAGCCTCTCTGGTGTCAACACTCTGTCTGATTTTTGATATTTTTTTTTTTTTTTCCAAAATCAGACTTGACACCAGAGAGGCTGAATAACGCACTGAGTCAATGCGGTCTTAGCCTCTCTGGTCTCAACACTCTGTCTGATTTTGGATTTATTTTTATTTTTTTCCAAAATCAGACTTGACACCAGAGAGGCTGAATACCGCACTGAGTCAATGCGGTCTTAGCCTCTCTGGTGTCAACACTCTGTCTGAATTTGGATTTTTTTTTTTTTTTTTTTTTAGAGGCTGAATACCGCACTGAGTCAATCCAGTCTTAGCCTCTCTGGTCTCAACACTCTGTCTGATTTTGGATTTTTTTTTTTTTTTTTTTTCCCAAAATCAGCCTTGACACCAGAGAGGCTGAATACCGCACTGAGTCAATGCGGTCTTAGCCTCTCTGGTGTCAACACTCTGTCTGATTTTGGATTTTTTTTTTTTTTTTTTTCCAAAATCAGACTTGACACCAGAGAGGCTGAATACCGCACTGAGTCAATGCAGTCTTAGCCTCTCTGGTCTCAACACTCTGTCTGATTTTGGATTTTTTTTTTTTTTTTTCCCCAAAATCAGACTTGACACCAGAGAGGCTGAATACCGCACTGAGTCAATGCGGTCTTAGCCTCTCTGGTGTCAACACTCTGTCTGATTTTGGATTTTTTTTTTTTTTTTCCAAAATCAGACTTGACACCAGAGAGGCTGAATACCGCACTGAGTCAATGCGGTCTTAGCCTCTCTGGTCTCAACACTCTGTCTGATTTTGGATTTTTTTTTTTTTTTCCAAAATCATACTTGACACCAGAGAGGCTGAATACCGCACTGAGTCAATGCGGTCTTAGCCTCTCTGGTGTCAACACTCTGTCTGATTTTGGATTTTTTTTTTTTTTTTCCAAAATCAGACTTGACACCAGAGAGGCTAAATACCACACTGAGTCAATGCGGTCTTAGCCTCTCTGGTGTCAACACTCTGTCTGATTTTGGATTTTTTTTTTTTTTTCAAAATCAGACTTGACACCAGAGAGGCTGAATACCGCACTGAGTCAATGCGGTCTTAGCCTCTCTGGTCTCAACACTCTGTCTGATTTTAGGTTTTTTTTTTTTTTTCCAAAATCAGACTTGACACCAGAGAGGCTGAATACTGCACTGAGTCAATGCGGTCTTAGCCTCTCTGGTGTCAACACTCTGTCTGATTTTGGATTTTTTTTTTTTTTTTCCAAAATCAGACTTGACACCAGAGAGGCTGAATACTGCACTGAGTCAATGCGGTCTTAGCCTCTCTGGTCTCAACACTCTGTCTGATTTTGGATTTTTTTTTTTTTTTTCCAAAATCAGACTTGACACCAGAGAGGCTGAATACCGCACTGAGTCAATGCGGTCTTAGCCTCTCTGGTGTCAACACTCTGTCTGATTTTGGATTTTTTTTTTTTTTTTTTCCAAAATCAGACTTGACACCAGAGAGGCTGAATACCGCACTGAGTCAATGCGGTCTTAGCCTCTCTGGTCTCAACACTCTGTCTGATTTTGGATTTTTTTTTTTTTTTTTCCCAAAATCAGACTTGACACCAGAGAGGCTGAATACCGCACTGAGTCAATGCGGTCTTAGCCTCTCTGGTGTCAACACTCTGTCTGATTTTGGATCTTTTTTTTTTTTTCCAAAATCAGACTTGACACCAGAGAGGCTGAATACCGCACTGAGTCAATGCGGTCTTAGCCTCTCTGGTCTCAGCACTCTGTCTGATTTTGGATTTTTTTTTTTTTTTTCCAAAATCAGACTTGACACCAGAGAGGCTGAATACCGCACTGAGTCAATGCGGTCTTAGCCTCTCTGGTGTCAACACTCTGTCTGATTTTAGATTTTTTTTTTTTTTTTCAAAATCAGACTTGACACCAGAGAGGCTGAATACCGCACTGAGTCAATGCGGTCTTAGCCTCTCTGGTCTCAACACTTTGTCTGATTTTGGATTTTTTTTTTTTTTCCAAAATCAGACTTGACACCAGAGAGGCTGAATACCGCACTGAGTCAATGCGGTCTTAGCCTCTCTGGTGTCAACACTCTGTCTGATTTTGGATTTTTTTTTTTTTTTTCCTAAATCAGACTTGACACCAGAGAGGCTGAATACCGCACTGAGTCAATGCGGTCTTAGCCTCTCTGGTCTCAACACTCTGTCTGATTTTGGATTTTTTTTTTTTTTCCAAAATCAGACTTGACACCAGAGAGGCTGAATACCGCACTGAGTCAATGCGGTCTTAGCCTCTCTGGTCTCAGCACTCTGTCTGATTTTGGATTTTTTTTTTTTTTTTCCAAAATCAGACTTGACACCAGAGAGGCTGAATACCGCACTGAGTCAATGCGGTCTTAGCCTCTCTGGTGTCAACACTCTGTCTGATTTTAGATTTTTTTTTTTTTTTCAAAATCAGACTTGACACCAGAGAGGCTGAATACCGCACTGAGTCAATGCGGTCTTAGCCTCTCTGGTCTCAACACTTTGTCTGATTTTGGATTTTTTTTTTTTTTCCAAAATCAGACTTGACACCAGAGAGGCTGAATACCGCACTGAGTCAATGCGGTCTTAGCCTCTCTGGTGTCAACACTCTGTCTGATTTTGGATTTTTTTTTTTTTTTTCCTAAATCAGACTTGACACCAGAGAGGCTGAATACCGCACTGAGTCAATGCGGTCTTAGCCTCTCTGGTCTCAACACTCTGTCTGATTTTGGATTTTTTTTTTTTTTCCAAAATCAGACTTGACACCAGAGAGGCTGAATACCGCACTGAGTCAATGCGGTCTTAGCCTCTCTGGTGTCAACACTCTGTCTGAATTTTGATTATTATTATTTTTTTCCAAAATCAGACTTGACACCAGAGAGGCTGAATAACGCACTGAGTCAATGCAGTCTTAGCCTCTCTGGTCTCAACACTCTGTCTGATTTTGGATTTTTTTTTTTTTTTTTCTAAAATCAGACTTGACACCAGAGAGGCTGAATACCGAACTGAGTCAATGCGGTCTTAGCCTCTCTGGTGTCAACACTCTGTCTGATTTTGGATTTTTTTTTTTTTTTTTCCAAAATCAGACTTGACACCAGAGAGGCTGAATACCGCACTGAGTCAATGCGGTCTTAGCCTCTCTGGTGTCAACACTCTGTCTGATTTTGGATTTTTTTTTTTTTTTTTTCCAAAATCAGACTTGACACCAGAGAGGCTGAATACCGCACTGAGTCAATGCGGTCTTAGCCTCTCTGGTCTCAACACTCTGTCTGATTTTGGATTTTTTTTTTTTTTTTTCCCAAAATCAGACTTGACACCAGAGAGGCTGAATACCGCACTGAGTCAATGCGGTCTTAGCCTCTCTGGTGTCAACACTCTGTCTGATTTTGGATCTTTTTTTTTTTTTCCAAAATCAGACTTGACACCAGAGAGGCTGAATACCGCACTGAGTCAATGCGGTCTTAGCCTCTCTGGTCTCAGCACTCTGTCTGATTTTGGATTTTTTTTTTTTTTTTCCAAAATCAGACTTGACACCAGAGAGGCTGAATACCGCACTGAGTCAATGCGGTCTTAGCCTCTCTGGTGTCAACACTCTGTCTGATTTTAGATTTTTTTTTTTTTTTCCAAAATCAGACTTGACACCAGAGAGGCTGAATACCGCACTGAGTCAATGCGGTCTTAGCCTCTCTGGTCTCAACACTTTGTCTGATTTTGGATTTTTTTTTTTTTTTTCCAAAATCAGACTTGACACCAGAGAGGCTGAATACCGCCCTGAGTCAATGCGGTCTTAGCCTCTCTGGTGTCAACACTCTGTCTAAATTTGGATTTTTCTTTTTTTTTTTCCAAAATCAGACTTGACACCAGAGAGGCTGAATACCGCACTGAGTCAATGCGGTCTTAGCCTCTCTGGTCTCAACACTCTGTCTGATTTTGGATTTTTTTTTTTTTTTTCCAAAATCAGACTTGACACCAGAGAGGCTGAATACCGCACTGAGTCAATGCGGTCTTAGCCTCTCTGGTGTCAACACTCTGTCTGATTTTGGATTTTTTTTTTTTTCCAAAATCAGACTTCACACCAGAGAGGCTGAATACCACACTGAGTCAATGCGGTCTTAGCCTCTCTGGTGTCAACACTCTGTCTGATTTTGGATTTTTTTTTTTTTTTTCCAAAATCAGACTTGACACCAGAGAGGCTGAATACCGCACTGAGTCAATGCGGTCTTAGCCTCTCTGGTCTCAACACTCTGTCTGATTTTGGATTTTTTTTTTTTTTTTTTTCCAAAATCAGACTTGACACCAGAGAGGCTGAATACCGCACTGAGTCAATGCGGTCTTAGCCTCTCTGGTGTCAACACTGTCTGATTTTGGATTTTTTTTTTTTTTTTTTCCAAAATCAGACTTGACACCAGAGAGGCTGAATACCGCACTGAGTCAATGCGGTTTTAGCCTCTCTGGTCTCAACACTCTGTCTGATTTTGGATTTTTTTTTTTTTTTTCCAAAATCAGACTTGACACCAGAGAGGCTGAATACCGCACTGAGTCAATGCGGTCTTAGCCTCTCTGGTGTCAACACTCTGTCTGATTTTGGATTTTTTTTTTTTTTTTCCAAAATCAGACTTGACACCAGAGAGGCTGAATACCGCACTGAGTCAATGCGGTCTTAGCCTCTCTGGTGTCAACACTGTCTGATTTTGGATTTTTTTTTTTTTTTTTTCCAAAATCAGACTTGACACCAGAGAGGCTGAATACCGCACTGAGTCAATGCGGTTTTAGCCTCTCTGGTCTCAACACTCTGTCTGATTTTGGATTTTTTTTTTTTTTTTCCAAAATCAGACTTGACACCAGAGAGGCTGAATACCGCACTGAGTCAATGCGGTCTTAGCCTCTCTGGTGTCAACACTCTGTCTGATTTTGGATTTTTTTTTTTTTTTTCCAAAATCAGACTTGACACCAGAGAGGCTGAATACCGCACTGAGTCAATGCGGTCTTAGCCTCTCTGGTGTCAACACTCTGTCTGATTTTTTTTTTTTTTTTTTTTTTCCAAAATCAGACTTGACACCAGAGAGGCTGAATACCGCACTGAGTCAATGCGGTCTTAGCCTCTCTGGTCTCAACACTCTGTCTGATTTTGGATTTTTTTTTTTTTTCCAAAATCAGACTTGACACCAGAGAGGCTGAATACCGCACTGAGTCAATGCGGTCTTAGCCTCTCTGGTGTCAACACTCTGTCTGATTTTGGATTTTTTTTTTTTTTTTCCAAAATCAGACTTGACACCAGAGAGGCTGAATACCGCACTGAGTCAATGCGGTCTTAGCCTCTCTGGTCTCAGCACTCTGTCTGATTTTGGATTTTTTTTTTTTTTTTCCAAAATCAGACTTGACACCAGAGAGGCTGAATAACGCACTGAGTCAATGCGGTCTTAGCCTCTCTGGTCTCAACACTCTGTCTGATTTTGGATTTTTTTTTTTTTTTTTTTCCAAAATCAGACTTGACACCAGAGAGGCTGAATACCGCACTGAGTCAATGCGGTCTTAGCCTCTCTGGTGTCAACACTCTGTCTGATTTTTGATATTTTTTTTTTTTTTTCCAAAATCAGACTTGACACCAGAGAGGCTGAATAACGCACTGAGTCAATGCGGTCTTAGCCTCTCTGGTCTCAACACTCTGTCTGATTTTGGATTTATTTTTATTTTTTTCCAAAATCAGACTTGACACCAGAGAGGCTGAATACCGCACTGAGTCAATGCGGTCTTAGCCTCTCTGGTGTCAACACTCTGTCTGAATTTGGATTTTTTTTTTTTTTTTTTTTTAGAGGCTGAATACCGCACTGAGTCAATCCAGTCTTAGCCTCTCTGGTCTCAACACTCTGTCTGATTTTGGATTTTTTTTTTTTTTTTTTTTCCCAAAATCAGCCTTGACACCAGAGAGGCTGAATACCGCACTGAGTCAATGCGGTCTTAGCCTCTCTGGTGTCAACACTCTGTCTGATTTTGGATTTTTTTTTTTTTTTTTTTCCAAAATCAGACTTGACACCAGAGAGGCTGAATACCGCACTGAGTCAATGCAGTCTTAGCCTCTCTGGTCTCAACACTCTGTCTGATTTTGGATTTTTTTTTTTTTTTTTCCCCAAAATCAGACTTGACACCAGAGAGGCTGAATACCGCACTGAGTCAATGCGGTCTTAGCCTCTCTGGTGTCAACACTCTGTCTGATTTTGGATTTTTTTTTTTTTTTTCCAAAATCAGACTTGACACCAGAGAGGCTGAATACCGCACTGAGTCAATGCGGTCTTAGCCTCTCTGGTCTCAACACTCTGTCTGATTTTGGATTTTTTTTTTTTTTTCCAAAATCATACTTGACACCAGAGAGGCTGAATACCGCACTGAGTCAATGCGGTCTTAGCCTCTCTGGTGTCAACACTCTGTCTGATTTTGGATTTTTTTTTTTTTTTTCCAAAATCAGACTTGACACCAGAGAGGCTAAATACCACACTGAGTCAATGCGGTCTTAGCCTCTCTGGTGTCAACACTCTGTCTGATTTTGGATTTTTTTTTTTTTTTCAAAATCAGACTTGACACCAGAGAGGCTGAATACCGCACTGAGTCAATGCGGTCTTAGCCTCTCTGGTCTCAACACTCTGTCTGATTTTAGGTTTTTTTTTTTTTTTCCAAAATCAGACTTGACACCAGAGAGGCTGAATACTGCACTGAGTCAATGCGGTCTTAGCCTCTCTGGTGTCAACACTCTGTCTGATTTTGGATTTTTTTTTTTTTTTTCCAAAATCAGACTTGACACCAGAGAGGCTGAATACTGCACTGAGTCAATGCGGTCTTAGCCTCTCTGGTCTCAACACTCTGTCTGATTTTGGATTTTTTTTTTTTTTTTCCAAAATCAGACTTGACACCAGAGAGGCTGAATACCGCACTGAGTCAATGCGGTCTTAGCCTCTCTGGTGTCAACACTCTGTCTGATTTTGGATTTTTTTTTTTTTTTTTTCCAAAATCAGACTTGACACCAGAGAGGCTGAATACCGCACTGAGTCAATGCGGTCTTAGCCTCTCTGGTCTCAACACTCTGTCTGATTTTGGATTTTTTTTTTTTTTTTTCCCAAAATCAGACTTGACACCAGAGAGGCTGAATACCGCACTGAGTCAATGCGGTCTTAGCCTCTCTGGTGTCAACACTCTGTCTGATTTTGGATCTTTTTTTTTTTTTCCAAAATCAGACTTGACACCAGAGAGGCTGAATACCGCACTGAGTCAATGCGGTCTTAGCCTCTCTGGTCTCAGCACTCTGTCTGATTTTGGATTTTTTTTTTTTTTTTCCAAAATCAGACTTGACACCAGAGAGGCTGAATACCGCACTGAGTCAATGCGGTCTTAGCCTCTCTGGTGTCAACACTCTGTCTGATTTTAGATTTTTTTTTTTTTTTTCAAAATCAGACTTGACACCAGAGAGGCTGAATACCGCACTGAGTCAATGCGGTCTTAGCCTCTCTGGTCTCAACACTTTGTCTGATTTTGGATTTTTTTTTTTTTTTCCAAAATCAGACTTGACACCAGAGAGGCTGAATACCGCACTGAGTCAATGCGGTCTTAGCCTCTCTGGTGTCAACACTCTGTCTGATTTTGGATTTTTTTTTTTTTTTTCCTAAATCAGACTTGACACCAGAGAGGCTGAATACCGCACTGAGTCAATGCGGTCTTAGCCTCTCTGGTCTCAACACTCTGTCTGATTTTGGATTTTTTTTTTTTTTCCAAAATCAGACTTGACACCAGAGAGGCTGAATACCGCACTGAGTCAATGCGGTCTTAGCCTCTCTGGTCTCAGCACTCTGTCTGATTTTGGATTTTTTTTTTTTTTTTCCAAAATCAGACTTGACACCAGAGAGGCTGAATACCGCACTGAGTCAATGCGGTCTTAGCCTCTCTGGTGTCAACACTCTGTCTGATTTTAGATTTTTTTTTTTTTTTCAAAATCAGACTTGACACCAGAGAGGCTGAATACCGCACTGAGTCAATGCGGTCTTAGCCTCTCTGGTCTCAACACTTTGTCTGATTTTGGATTTTTTTTTTTTTTCCAAAATCAGACTTGACACCAGAGAGGCTGAATACCGCACTGAGTCAATGCGGTCTTAGCCTCTCTGGTGTCAACACTCTGTCTGATTTTGGATTTTTTTTTTTTTTTTCCTAAATCAGACTTGACACCAGAGAGGCTGAATACCGCACTGAGTCAATGCGGTCTTAGCCTCTCTGGTCTCAACACTCTGTCTGATTTTGGATTTTTTTTTTTTTTCCAAAATCAGACTTGACACCAGAGAGGCTGAATACCGCACTGAGTCAATGCGGTCTTAGCCTCTCTGGTGTCAACACTCTGTCTGAATTTTGATTATTATTATTTTTTTCCAAAATCAGACTTGACACCAGAGAGGCTGAATAACGCACTGAGTCAATGCAGTCTTAGCCTCTCTGGTCTCAACACTCTGTCTGATTTTGGATTTTTTTTTTTTTTTTTCTAAAATCAGACTTGACACCAGAGAGGCTGAATACCGAACTGAGTCAATGCGGTCTTAGCCTCTCTGGTGTCAACACTCTGTCTGATTTTGGATTTTTTTTTTTTTTTTTCCAAAATCAGACTTGACACCAGAGAGGCTGAATACCGCACTGAGTCAATGCGGTCTTAGCCTCTCTGGTCTCAACACTCTGTCTGATTTTGGATTTTTTTTTTTTTTTTTCCCAAAATCAGACTTGACACCAGAGAGGCTGAATACCGCACTGAGTCAATGCGGTCTTAGCCTCTCTGGTGTCAACACTCTGTCTGAATTTGGATTTTTTTTTTTTTTTTTTTTTAGAGGCTGAATACCGCACTGAGTCAATCCAGTCTTAGCCTCTCTGGTCTCAACACTCTGTCTGATTTTGGATTTTTTTTTTTTTTTTTTTCCCAAAATCAGACTTGACACCAGAGAGGCTGAATACCGCACTGAGTCAATGCGGTCTTAGCCTCTCTGGTGTCAACACTCTGTCTGATTTTGGATTTTTTTTTTTTTTTTTTTCCAAAATCAGACTTGACACCAGAGAGGCTGAATACCGCACTGAGTCAATGCAGTCTTAGCCTCTCTGGTCTCAACACTCTGTCTGATTTTGGATTTTTTTTTTTTTTTTTCCCCCAAAATCAGACTTGACACCAGAGAGGCTGAATACCGCACTGAGTCAATGCGGTCTTAGCATCTCTGGTGTCAACACTCTGTCTGATTTTGGATTTTTTTTTTTTTTTTCCAAAATCAGACTTGACACCAGAGAGGCTGAATACCGCACTGAGTCAATGCGGTCTTAGCCTCTCTGGTCTCAACACTCTGTCTGATTTTGGATTTTTTTTTTTTTTTCCAAAATCAGACTTGACACCAGAGAGGCTGAATACCGCACTGAGTCAATGCGGTCTTAGCCTCTCTGGTGTCAACACTCTGTCTGATTTTGGATTTTTTTTTTTTTTTCCAAAATCAGACTTGACACCAGAGAGGCTAAATACCACACTGAGTCAATGCGGTCTTAGCCTCTCTGGTGTCAACACTCTGTCTGATTTTGGATTTTTTTTTTTTTTTCAAAATCAGACTTGACACCAGAGAGGCTGAATACCGCACTGAGTCAATGCGGTCTTAGCCTCTCTGGTCTCAACACTCTGTCTGATTTTGGATTTTTTTTTTTTTTCCAAAATCAGACTTGACACCAGAGAGGCTGAATACTGCACTGAGTCAATGCGGTCTTAGCCTCTCTGGTCTCAACACTCTGTCTGATTTTGGATTTTTTTTTTTTTTCCAAAATCAGACTTGACACCAGAGAGGCTGAATACCGCACTGAGTCAATGCGGTCTTAGCCTCTCTGGTCTCAGCACTCTGTCTGATTTTGGATTTTTTTTTTTTTTTTCCAAAATCAGACTTGACACCAGAGAGGCTGAATACCGCACTGAGTCAATGCGGTCTTAGCCTCTCTGGTGTCAACACTCTGTCTGATTTTAGATTTTTTTTTTTTTTTCAAAATCAGACTTGACACCAGAGAGGCTGAATACCGAACTGAGTCAATGCGGTCTTAGCCTCTCTGGTGTCAACACTCTGTCTGATTTTGGATTTTTTTTTTTTTTTTTCCAAAATCAGACTTGACACCAGAGAGGCTGAATACCGCACTGAGTCAATGCGGTCTTAGCCTCTCTGGTCTCAACACTCTGTCTGATTTTGGATTTTTTTTTTTTTTTTTCCCAAAATCAGACTTGACACCAGAGAGGCTGAATACCGCACTGAGTCAATGCGGTCTTAGCCTCTCTGGTCTCAACACTCTGTCTGATTTTGGATTTTTTTTTTTTTTCCAAAATCAGACTTGACACCAGAGAGGCTGAATACCGCACTGAGTCAATGCGGTCTTAGCCTCTCTGGTGTCAACACTCTGTCTGAATTTTGATTATTATTATTTTTTTCCAAAATCAGACTTGACACCAGAGAGGCTGAATAACGCACTGAGTCAATGCAGTCTTAGCCTCTCTGGTCTCAACACTCTGTCTGATTTTGGATTTTTTTTTTTTTTTTTCTAAAATCAGACTTGACACCAGAGAGGCTGAATACCGAACTGAGTCAATGCGGTCTTAGCCTCTCTGGTGTCAACACTCTGTCTGATTTTGGATTTTTTTTTTTTTTTTTCCAAAATCAGACTTGACACCAGAGAGGCTGAATACCGCACTGAGTCAATGCGGTCTTAGCCTCTCTGGTCTCAACACTCTGTCTGATTTTGGATTTTTTTTTTTTTTTTTCCCAAAATCAGACTTGACACCAGAGAGGCTGAATACCGCACTGAGTCAATGCGGTCTTAGCCTCTCTGGTGTCAACACTCTGTCTGAATTTGGATTTTTTTTTTTTTTTTTTTTTAGAGGCTGAATACCGCACTGAGTCAATCCAGTCTTAGCCTCTCTGGTCTCAACACTCTGTCTGATTTTGGATTTTTTTTTTTTTTTTTTTCCCAAAATCAGACTTGACACCAGAGAGGCTGAATACCGCACTGAGTCAATGCGGTCTTAGCCTCTCTGGTGTCAACACTCTGTCTGATTTTGGATTTTTTTTTTTTTTTTTTTCCAAAATCAGACTTGACACCAGAGAGGCTGAATACCGCACTGAGTCAATGCAGTCTTAGCCTCTCTGGTCTCAACACTCTGTCTGATTTTGGATTTTTTTTTTTTTTTTTCCCCCAAAATCAGACTTGACACCAGAGAGGCTGAATACCGCACTGAGTCAATGCGGTCTTAGCATCTCTGGTGTCAACACTCTGTCTGATTTTGGATTTTTTTTTTTTTTTTCCAAAATCAGACTTGACACCAGAGAGGCTGAATACCGCACTGAGTCAATGCGGTCTTAGCCTCTCTGGTCTCAACACTCTGTCTGATTTTGGATTTTTTTTTTTTTTTCCAAAATCAGACTTGACACCAGAGAGGCTGAATACCGCACTGAGTCAATGCGGTCTTAGCCTCTCTGGTGTCAACACTCTGTCTGATTTTGGATTTTTTTTTTTTTTTCCAAAATCAGACTTGACACCAGAGAGGCTAAATACCACACTGAGTCAATGCGGTCTTAGCCTCTCTGGTGTCAACACTCTGTCTGATTTTGGATTTTTTTTTTTTTTTCAAAATCAGACTTGACACCAGAGAGGCTGAATACCGCACTGAGTCAATGCGGTCTTAGCCTCTCTGGTCTCAACACTCTGTCTGATTTTGGATTTTTTTTTTTTTTCCAAAATCAGACTTGACACCAGAGAGGCTGAATACTGCACTGAGTCAATGCGGTCTTAGCCTCTCTGGTCTCAACACTCTGTCTGATTTTGGATTTTTTTTTTTTTTCCAAAATCAGACTTGACACCAGAGAGGCTGAATACCGCACTGAGTCAATGCGGTCTTAGCCTCTCTGGTCTCAGCACTCTGTCTGATTTTGGATTTTTTTTTTTTTTTTCCAAAATCAGACTTGACACCAGAGAGGCTGAATACCGCACTGAGTCAATGCGGTCTTAGCCTCTCTGGTGTCAACACTCTGTCTGATTTTAGATTTTTTTTTTTTTTTCAAAATCAGACTTGACACCAGAGAGGCTGAATACCGAACTGAGTCAATGCGGTCTTAGCCTCTCTGGTGTCAACACTCTGTCTGATTTTGGATTTTTTTTTTTTTTTTTCCAAAATCAGACTTGACACCAGAGAGGCTGAATACCGCACTGAGTCAATGCGGTCTTAGCCTCTCTGGTCTCAACACTCTGTCTGATTTTGGATTTTTTTTTTTTTTTTTCCCAAAATCAGACTTGACACCAGAGAGGCTGAATACCGCACTGAGTCAATGCGGTCTTAGCCTCTCTGGTGTCAACACTCTGTCTGAATTTGGATTTTTTTTTTTTTTTTTTTTTAGAGGCTGAATACCGCACTGAGTCAATCCAGTCTTAGCCTCTCTGGTCTCAACACTCTGTCTGATTTTGGATTTTTTTTTTTTTTTTTTTCCCAAAATCAGACTTGACACCAGAGAGGCTGAATACCGCACTGAGTCAATGCGGTCTTAGCCTCTCTGGTGTCAACACTCTGTCTGATTTTGGATTTTTTTTTTTTTTTTTTTCCAAAATCAGACTTGACACCAGAGAGGCTGAATACCGCACTGAGTCAATGCAGTCTTAGCCTCTCTGGTCTCAACACTCTGTCTGATTTTGGATTTTTTTTTTTTTTTTTTCCCCAAAATCAGACTTGACACCAGAGAGGCTGAATACCGCACTGAGTCAATGCGGTCTTAGCCTCTCTGGTGTCAACACTCTGTCTGATTTTGGATTTTTTTTTTTTTTTTCCAAAATCAGACTTGACACCAGAGAGGCTGAATACCGCACTGAGTCAATGCGGTCTTAGCCTCTCTGGTCTCAACACTCTGTCTGATTTTGGATTTTTTTTTTTTTTTCCAAAATCAGACTTGACACCAGAGAGGCTGAATACCGCACTGAGTCAATGCGGTCTTAGCCTCTCTGGTGTCAACACTCTGTCTGATTTTGGATTTTTTTTTTTTTTTCCAAAATCAGACTTGACACCAGAGAGGCTAAATACCACACTGAGTCAATGCGGTCTTAGCCTCTCTGGTGTCAACACTCTGTCTGATTTTGGATTTTTTTTTTTTTTTCAAAATCAGACTTGACACCAGAGAGGCTGAATACCGCACTGAGTCAATGCGGTCTTAGCCTCTCTGGTCTCAACACTCTGTCTGATTTTGGATTTTTTTTTTTTTTCCAAAATCAGACTTGACACCAGAGAGGCTGAATACTGCACTGAGTCAATGCGGTCTTAGCCTCTCTGGTCTCAACACTCTGTCTGATTTTGGATTTTTTTTTTTTTTCCAAAATCAGACTTGACACCAGAGAGGCTGAATACCGCACTGAGTCAATGCGGTCTTAGCCTCTCTGGTCTCAGCACTCTGTCTGATTTTGGATTTTTTTTTTTTTTTTCCAAAATCAGACTTGACACCAGAGAGGCTGAATACCGCACTGAGTCAATGCGGTCTTAGCCTCTCTGGTGTCAACACTCTGTCTGATTTTAGATTTTTTTTTTTTTTTCAAAATCAGACTTGACACCAGAGAGGCTGAATACCGCACTGAGTCAATGCGGTCTTAGCCTCTCTGGTCTCAACACTTTGTCTGATTTTGGATTTTTTTTTTTTTTCCAAAATCAGACTTGACACCAGAGAGGCTGAATACCGCACTGAGTCAATGCGGTCTTAGCCTCTCTGGTGTCAACACTCTGTCTGATTTTGGATTTTTTTTTTTTTTTTCCTAAATCAGACTTGACACCAGAGAGGCTGAATACCGCACTGAGTCAATGCGGTCTTAGCCTCTCTGGTCTCAACACTCTGTCTGATTTTGGATTTTTTTTTTTTTTCCAAAATCAGACTTGACACCAGAGAGGCTGAATACCGCACTGAGTCAATGCGGTCTTAGCCTCTCTGGTGTCAACACTCTGTCTGAATTTTGATTATTATTGTTTTTTTCCAAAATCAGACTTGACACCAGAGAGGCTGAATAACGCACTGAGTCAATGCAGTCTTAGCCTCTCTGGTCTCAACACTCTGTCTGATTTTGGATTTTTTTTTTTTTTTTTCCAAAATCAGACTTGACACCAGAGAGGCTGAATACCGAACTGAGTCAATGCAGTCTTAGCCTCTCTGGTGTCAACACTCTGTCTGATTTTGGATTTTTTTTTTTTTTTTTCCAAAATCAGACTTGACACCAGAGAGGCTGAATACCGCACTGAGTCAATGCGGTCTTAGCCTCTCTGGTCTCAACACTCTGTCTGATTTTGGATTTTTTTTTTTTTTTTTCCCAAAATCAGACTTGACACCAGAGAGGCTGAATACCGCACTGAGTCAATGCGGTCTTAGCCTCTCTGGTGTCAACACTCTGTCTGATTTTGGATTTTTTTTTTTTTTTTTTTCCAAAATCAGACTTGACACCAGAGAGGCTGAATACCGCACTGAGTCAATGCAGTCTTAGCCTCTCTGGTCTCAACACTCTGTCTGATTTTGGATTTTTTTTTTTTTTTTTCCCCAAAATCAGACTTGACACCAGAGAGGCTGAATACCGCACTGAGTCAATGCGGTCTTAGCCTCTCTGGTGTCAACACTCTGTCTGATTTTGGATTTTTTTTTTTTTTTTCCAAAATCAGACTTGACACCAGAGAGGCTGAATACCGCACTGAGTCAATGCGGTCTTAGCCTCTCTGGTCTCAACACTCTGTCTGATTTTGGATTTTTTTTTTTTTTTCCAAAATCAGACTTGACACCAGAGAGGCTGAATACCGCACTGAGTCAATGCGGTCTTAGCCTCTCTGGTGTCAACACTCTGTCTGATTTTGGATTTTTTTTTTTTTTTCCAAAATCAGACTTGACACCAGAGAGGCTAAATACCACACTGAGTCAATGCGGTCTTAGCCTCTCTGGTGTCAACACTCTGTCTGATTTTGGATTTTTTTTTTTTTTTCAAAATCAGACTTGACACCAGAGAGGCTGAATACCGCACTGAGTCAATGCGGTCTTAGCCTCTCTGGTCTCAACACTCTGTCTGATTTTGGATTTTTTTTTTTTTTCCAAAATCAGACTTGACACCAGAGAGGCTGAATACTGCACTGAGTCAATGCGGTCTTAGCCTCTCTGGTCTCAACACTCTGTCTGATTTTGGATTTTTTTTTTTTTTCCAAAATCAGACTTGACACCAGAGAGGCTGAATACCGCACTGAGTCAATGCGGTCTTAGCCTCTCTGGTCTCAGCACTCTGTCTGATTTTGGATTTTTTTTTTTTTTTTCCAAAATCAGACTTGACACCAGAGAGGCTGAATACCGCACTGAGTCAATGCGGTCTTAGCCTCTCTGGTGTCAACACTCTGTCTGATTTTAGATTTTTTTTTTTTTTTCAAAATCAGACTTGACACCAGAGAGGCTGAATACCGCACTGAGTCAATGCGGTCTTAGCCTCTCTGGTCTCAACACTTTGTCTGATTTTGGATTTTTTTTTTTTTTCCAAAATCAGACTTGACACCAGAGAGGCTGAATACCGCACTGAGTCAATGCGGTCTTAGCCTCTCTGGTGTCAACACTCTGTCTGATTTTGGATTTTTTTTTTTTTTTTCCTAAATCAGACTTGACACCAGAGAGGCTGAATACCGCACTGAGTCAATGCGGTCTTAGCCTCTCTGGTCTCAACACTCTGTCTGATTTTGGATTTTTTTTTTTTTTCCAAAATCAGACTTGACACCAGAGAGGCTGAATACCGCACTGAGTCAATGCGGTCTTAGCCTCTCTGGTGTCAACACTCTGTCTGAATTTTGATTATTATTGTTTTTTTCCAAAATCAGACTTGACACCAGAGAGGCTGAATAACGCACTGAGTCAATGCAGTCTTAGCCTCTCTGGTCTCAACACTCTGTCTGATTTTGGATTTTTTTTTTTTTTTTTCCAAAATCAGACTTGACACCAGAGAGGCTGAATACCGAACTGAGTCAATGCAGTCTTAGCCTCTCTGGTGTCAACACTCTGTCTGATTTTGGATTTTTTTTTTTTTTTTTCCAAAATCAGACTTGACACCAGAGAGGCTGAATACCGCACTGAGTCAATGCGGTCTTAGCCTCTCTGGTCTCAACACTCTGTCTGATTTTGGATTTTTTTTTTTTTTTTTCCCAAAATCAGACTTGACACCAGAGAGGCTGAATACCGCACTGAGTCAATGCGGTCTTAGCCTCTCTGGTGTCAACACTCTGTCTGAATTTGGATTTTTTTTTTTTTTTTTTTTTAGAGGCTGAATACCGCACTGAGTCAATCCAGTCTTAGCCTCTCTGGTCTCAACACTCTGTCTGATTTTGGATTTTTTTTTTTTTTTTTTTTCCCAAAATCAGACTTGACACCAGAGAGGCTGAATACCGCACTGAGTCAATGCGGTCTTAGCCTCTCTGGTGTCAACACTCTGTCTGATTTTGGATTTTTTTTTTTTTTTTTTTCCAAAATCAGACTTGACACCAGAGAGGCTGAATACCGCACTGAGTCAATGCAGTCTTAGCCTCTCTGGTCTCAACACTCTGTCTGATTTTGGATTTTTTTTTTTTTTTTCCCCCCAAAATCAGACTTGACACCAGAGAGGCTGAATACCGCACTGAGTCAATGCGGTCTTAGCCTCTCTGGTGTCAACACTCTGTCTGATTTTGGATTTTTTTTTTTTTTTTCCAAAATCAGACTTGACACCAGAGAGGCTGAATACCGCACTGAGTCAATGCGGTCTTAGCCTCTCTGGTCTCAACACTCTGTCTGATTTTGGATTTTTTTTTTTTTTTCCAAAATCAGACTTGACACCAGAGAGGCTGAATACCGCACTGAGTCAATGCGGTCTTAGCCTCTCTGGTGTCAACACTCTGTCTGATTTTGGATTTTTTTTTTTTTTTCCAAAATCAGACTTGACACCAGAGAGGCTAAATACCACACTGAGTCAATGCGGTCTTAGCCTCTCTGGTGTCAACACTCTGTCTGATTTTGGATTTTTTTTTTTTTTTCAAAATCAGACTTGACACCAGAGAGGCTGAATACCGCACTGAGTCAATGCGGTCTTAGCCTCTCTGGTCTCAACACTCTGTCTGATTTTGGATTTTTTTTTTTTTTCCAAAATCAGACTTGACACCAGAGAGGCTGAATACTGCACTGAGTCAATGCGGTCTTAGCCTCTCTGGTGTCAACACTCTGTCTGATTTTGGATCTTTTTTTTTTTTTCCAAAATCAGACTTGACACCAGAGAGGCTGAATACCGCACTGAGTCAATGCAGTCTTAGCCTCTCTGGTCTCAACACTCTGTCTGATTTTGGATTTTTTTTTTTTTTTTTTTTTCCCAAAATCAGACTTGACACCAGAGAGGCTGAATACCGCACTGAGTCAATGCGGTCTTAGCCTCTCTGGTGTCAACACTCTGTCTGATTTTGGATTTTTTTTTTTTTTTTTTTCCAAAATCAGACTTGACACCAGAGAGGCTGAATACCGCACTGAGTCAATGCAGTCTTAGCCTCTCTGGTCTCAACACTCTGTCTGATTTTGGATTTTTTTTTTTTTTTTCCCCCCAAAATCAGACTTGACACCAGAGAGGCTGAATACCGCACTGAGTCAATGCAGTCTTAGCCTCTCTGGTGTCAACACTCTGTCTGATTTTGGATTTTTTTTTTTTTTTTCCAAAATCAGACTTGACACCAGAGAGGCTGAATACCGCACTGAGTCAATGCGGTCTTAGCCTCTCTGGTCTCAACACTCTGTCTGATTTTGGATTTTTTTTTTTTTTTCCAAAATCAGACTTGACACCAGAGAGGCTGAATACCGCACTGAGTCAATGCGGTCTTAGCCTCTCTGGTGTCAACACTCTGTCTGATTTTGGATTTTTTTTTTTTTTTCCAAAATCAGACTTGACACCAGAGAGGCTAAATACCACACTGAGTCAATGCGGTCTTAGCCTCTCTGGTGTCAACACTCTGTCTGATTTTGGATTTTTTTTTTTTTTTCAAAATCAGACTTGACACCAGAGAGGCTGAATACCGCACTGAGTCAATGCGGTCTTAGCCTCTCTGGTCTCAACACTCTGTCTGATTTTGGATTTTTTTTTTTTTTCCAAAATCAGACTTGACACCAGAGAGGCTGAATACTGCACTGAGTCAATGCGGTCTTAGCCTCTCTGGTGTCAACACTCTGTCTGATTTTGGATCTTTTTTTTTTTTTCCAAAATCAGACTTGACACCAGAGAGGCTGAATACCGCACTGAGTCAATGCAGTCTTAGCCTCTCTGGTCTCAACACTCTGTCTGATTTTGGATTTTTTTTTTTTTTTTCCAAAATCAGACTTGACACCAGAGAGGCTGAATACCGCACTGAGTCAATGCGGTCTTAGCCTCTCTGGTCTCAACACTCTGTCTGATTTTGGATTTTTTTTTTTTTTTCCAAAATCAGACTTGACACCAGAGAGGCTGAATACCGCACTGAGTCAATGCGGTCTTAGCCTCTCTGGTCTCAACACTCTGTCTGATTTTGGATTTTTTTTTTTTTTTCCAAAATCAGACTTGACACCAGAGAGGCTGAATACCGCACTGAGTCAATGCGGTCTTAGCCTCTCTGGTGTCAACACTCTGTCTGATTTTGGATTTTTTTTTTTTTTTCCAAAATCAGACTTGACACCAGAGAGGCTAAATACCACACTGAGTCAATGCGGTCTTAGCCTCTCTGGTGTCAACACTCTGTCTGATTTTGGATTTTTTTTTTTTTTTCAAAATCAGACTTGACACCAGAGAGGCTGAATACCGCACTGAGTCAATGCGGTCTTAGCCTCTCTGGTCTCAACACTCTGTCTGATTTTGGATTTTTTTTTTTTTTCCAAAATCAGACTTGACACCAGAGAGGCTGAATACTGCACTGAGTCAATGCGGTCTTAGCCTCTCTGGTCTCAACACTCTGTCTGATTTTTTTTTTTTTTTTTTTTTCCAAAATCAGACTTGACACCAGAGAGGCTGAATACCGCACTGAGTCAATGCGGCCTTAGCCTCTCTGGTGTCAACACTCTGTCTGATTTTAGATTTTTTTTTTTTTTTCAAAATCAGACTTGACACCAGAGAGGCTGAATACCGCACTGAGTCAATGCGGTCTTAGCCTCTCTGGTCTCAACACTTTGTCTGATTTTGGATTTTTTTTTTTTTTCCAAAAATCAGACTTGACACCAGAGAGGCTGAATACCGCACTGAGTCAATGCGGTCTTAGCCTCTCTGGTGTCAACACTCTGTCTGATTTTGGATTTTTTTTTTTTTTTTCCTAAATCAGACTTGACACCAGAGAGGCTGAATACCGCACTGAGTCAATGCGGTCTTAGCCTCTCTGGTCTCAACACTATGTCTGATTTTGGATTTTTTTTTTTTTTTTTCCAAAATCAGACTTGACACCAGAGAGGCTGAATACCGCACTGAGTCAATGCGGTCTTAGCCTCTCTGGTCTCAACACTCTGTCTGATTTTGGATTTTTTTTTTTTTTCCAAAAATCAGACTTGACACCAGAGAGGCTGAATACCGCACTGAGTCAATGCGGTCTTAGCCTCTCTGGTGTCAACACTCTGTCTGATTTTGGATTTTTTTTTTTTTTTTCCTAAATCAGACTTGACACCAGAGAGGCTGAATACCGCACTGAGTCAATGCGGTCTTAGCCTCTCTGGTGTCAACACTCTGTCTGATTTTGGATTTTTTTTTTTTTTTTTCCAAAATCAGACTTGACACCAGAGAGGCTGAATACCGCACTGAGTCAATGCGGTCTTAGCCTCTCTGGTCTCAACACTCTGTCTGATTTTGGATTTTTTTTTTTTTTTTTCCAAAATCAGACTTGACACCAGAGAGGCTGAATACCGCACTGAGTCAATGCGGTCTTAGCCTCTCTGGTCTCAACACTCTGTCTGATTTTAGATTTTTTTTTTTTTTTTCCAAAATCAGACTTGACACCAGAGAGGCTGAATACCGCACTGAGTCAATGCGGTCTTAGCCTCTCTGGTGTCAACACTCTGTCTGATTTTGAATTTTTTTTTTTTTTTTCCAAAATCAGACTTGACACCAGAGAGGCTGAATACCGCACTGAGTCAATGCGGTCTTAGCCTCTCTGGTCTCAACACTCTGTCTGATTTTGGATTTTTTTTTTTTTTCCAAAATCAGACTTGACACCAGAGAGGCTGAATACCGCACTGAGTCAATGCGGTCTTAGCCTCTCTGGTCTCAACACTCTGTCTGATTTTGGATTTTTTTTTTTTTTTTTCCAAAATCAGACTTGACACCAGAGAGGCTGAATACCGCACTGAGTCAATGCGGTCTTAGCCTCTCTGGTCTCAACACTCTGTCTGATTTTGGATTTTTGTTTTTTTTTCCAAAATCAGACTTGACACACGAGAGGCTGAATACCGCACTGAGTCAATGCCGTCTTAGCCTCTCTGGTCTCAACACTCTGTCTGATTTTGGATTTTTTTTTTTTTTTTCCAAAATCAGACTTGACACCAGAGAGGCTGAATACTGCACTGAGTCAATGCGGTCTTAGGCTCTCTGGTGTCAACACTCTGTCTGATTTTGGATTTTTTTTTTTTTTTCCAAAATCAGACTTGACACCAGAGAGGCTGAATACCGCACTGAGTCAATGCGGTCTTAGCCTCTCTGGTGTCAACACTCTGTCTGATTTTGGATTTTTTTTTTTTTTTCCAAAATCAGACTTGACACCAGAGAGGCTAAATACCACACTGAGTCAATGCGGTCTTAGCCTCTCTGGTGTCAACACTCTGTCTGATTTTGGATTTTTTTTTTTTTTTCAAAATCAGACTTGACACCAGAGAGGCTGAATACCGCACTGAGTCAATGCGGTCTTAGCCTCTCTGGTCTCAACACTCTGTCTGATTTTGGATTTTTTTTTTTTTTCCAAAATCAGACTTGACACCAGAGAGGCTGAATACTGCACTGAGTCAATGCGGTCTTAGCCTCTCTGGTCTCAACACTCTGTCTGATTTTTTTTTTTTTTTTTTTTTCCAAAATCAGACTTGACACCAGAGAGGCTGAATACCGCACTGAGTCAATGCGGTCTTAGCCTCTCTGGTGTCAACACTCTGTCTGATTTTAGATTTTTTTTTTTTTTTCAAAATCAGACTTGACACCAGAGAGGCTGAATACCGCACTGAGTCAATGCGGTCTTAGCCTCTCTGGTCTCAACACTTTGTCTGATTTTGGATTTTTTTTTTTTTTCCAAAAATCAGACTTGACACCAGAGAGGCTGAATACCGCACTGAGTCAATGCGGTCTTAGCCTCTCTGGTGTCAACACTCTGTCTGATTTTGGATTTTTTTTTTTTTTTTCCTAAATCAGACTTGACACCAGAGAGGCTGAATACCGCACTGAGTCAATGCGGTCTTAGCCTCTCTGGTCTCAACACTCTGTCTGATTTTGGATTTTTTTTTTTTTTTTTCCAAAATCAGACTTGACACCAGAGAGGCTGAATACCGCACTGAGTCAATGCGGTCTTAGCCTCTCTGGTCTCAACACTCTGTCTGATTTTGGATTTTTTTTTTTTTTTCCAAAATCAGACTTGACACCAGAGAGGCTGAATACTGCACTGAGTCAATGCGGTCTTAGCCTCTCTGGTCTCAACACTCTGTCTGATTTTTTTTTTTTTTTTTTTTTCCAAAATCAGACTTGACACCAGAGAGGCTGAATACCGCACTGAGTCAATGCGGTCTTAGCCTCTCTGGTGTCAACACTCTGTCTGATTTTAGATTTTTTTTTTTTTTTCAAAATCAGACTTGACACCAGAGAGGCTGAATACCGCACTGAGTCAATGCGGTCTTAGCCTCTCTGGTCTCAACACTTTGTCTGATTTTGGATTTTTTTTTTTTTTCCAAAAATCAGACTTGACACCAGAGAGGCTGAATACCGCACTGAGTCAATGCGGTCTTAGCCTCTCTGGTGTCAACACTCTGTCTGATTTTGGATTTTTTTTTTTTTTTTCCTAAATCAGACTTGACACCAGAGAGGCTGAATACCGCACTGAGTCAATGCGGTCTTAGCCTCTCTGGTCTCAACACTCTGTCTGATTTTGGATTTTTTTTTTTTTTTTTCCAAAATCAGACTTGACACCAGAGAGGCTGAATACCGCACTGAGTCAATGCGGTCTTAGCCTCTCTGGTCTCAACACTCTGTCTGATTTTGGATTTTTTTTTTTTTTCCAAAAATCAGACTTGACACCAGAGAGGCTGAATACCGCACTGAGTCAATGCGGTCTTAGCCTCTCTGGTGTCAACACTCTGTCTGATTTTGGATTTTTTTTTTTTTTTTCCTAAATCAGACTTGACACCAGAGAGGCTGAATACCGCACTGAGTCAATGCGGTCTTAGCCTCTCTGGTGTCAACACTCTGTCTGATTTTGGATTTTTTTTTTTTTTTTTCCAAAATCAGACTTGACACCAGAGAGGCTGAATACCGCACTGAGTCAATGCGGTCTTAGCCTCTCTGGTCTCAACACTCTGTCTGATTTTGGATTTTTTTTTTTTTTTTTCCAAAATCAGACTTGACACCAGAGAGGCTGAATACCGCACTGAGTCAATGCGGTCTTAGCCTCTCTGGTCTCAACACTCTGTCTGATTTTAGATTTTTTTTTTTTTTTTCCAAAATCAGACTTGACACCAGAGAGGCTGAATACCGCACTGAGTCAATGCGGTCTTAGCCTCTCTGGTGTCAACACTCTGTCTGATTTTGAATTTTTTTTTTTTTTTTCCAAAATCAGACTTGACACCAGAGAGGCTGAATACCGCACTGAGTCAATGCGGTCTTAGCCTCTCTGGTCTCAACACTCTGTCTGATTTTGGATTTTTTTTTTTTTTCCAAAATCAGACTTGACACCAGAGAGGCTGAATACCGCACTGAGTCAATGCGGTCTTAGCCTCTCTGGTGTCAACACTCTGTCTGATTTTGGATTTTTGTTTTTTTTTCCAAAATCAGACTTGACACCAGAGAGGCTGAATACCGCACTGAGTCAATGCGGTCTTAGCCTCTCTGGTCTCAACACTCTGTCTGATTTTGGATTTTTTTTTTTTTTTTTCCAAAATCAGACTTGACACCAGAGAGGCTGAATACTGCACTGAGTCAATGCGGTCTTAGCCTCTCTGGTCTCAACACTCTGTCTGATTTTGGATTTTTTTTTTTTTTTTTCCAAAATCAGACTTGACACACGAGAGGCTGAATACCGCACTGAGTCAATGCCGTCTTAGCCTCTCTGGTCTCAACACTCTGTCTGATTTTGGATTTTTTTTTTTTTTTTCCAAAATCAGACTTGACACCAGAGAGGCTGAATACTGCACTGAGTCAATGCGGTCTTAGGCTCTCTGGTGTCAACACTCTGTCTGATTTTGGATTTTTTTTTTTTTTTCCAAAATCAGACTTGACACCAGAGAGGCTGAATACCGCACTGAGTCAATGCGGTCTTAGCCTCTCTGGTCTCAACACTCTGTCTGATTTTGGATTTTTTTTTTTTTTTTTCCAAAATCAGACTTGACACCAGAGAGGCTGAATACCGCACTGAGTCAATGCGGTCTTAGCCTCTCTGGTCTCAACACTCTGTCTGATTTTGGATTTTTTTTTTTTTTTTTTCCAAAATCAGACTTGACACCAGAGAGGCTGAATACCGCACTGAGTCAATGCGGTCTTAGCCACTCTGGTCTCAACACTCTGTCTGATTTTGGATTTTTTTTTTTTTTTTTTAAATCAGACTTGACACCAGAGAGGCTGAATACCGCACTGAGTCAATGCGGTCTTAACCTCTCTGGTGTCAACACTCTGTCTGATTTTGGATTTTTTTTTTTTTTTTCCAAAATCAGACTTGACACCAGAGAGGCTGAATACCGCACTGAGTCAATGCGGTCTTAGCCACTCTGGTCTCAACACTCTGTCTGATTTTGGATTTTTTTTTTTTTTTTCCAAAATCAGACTTGACACCAGAGAGGCTGAATACCGCACTGAGTCAATGCGGTCTTAACCTCTCTGGTGTCAACACTCTGTCTGATTTCGGATTTTTTTTTTTTTTTTTCCAAAATCAGACTTGACACCAGAGAGGCTGAATACCGCACTGAGTCAATGCGGTCTTAGCCTCTCTGGTGTCAACACTCTGTCTGATTTTGGATCTTTTTTTTTTTTTCCAAAATCAGACTTGACACCAGAGAGGCTGAATACCGCACTGAGTCAATCCAGTCTTAGCCTCTCTGGTCTCAACACTCTGTCTGATTTTGGATTTTTTTTTTTTTTTTTTTCCCAAAATCAGACTTGACACCAGAGAGGCTGAATACCGCACTGAGTCAATGCGGTCTTAGCCTCTCTGGTGTCAACACTCTGTCTGATTTTGGATTTTTTTTTTTTTTTTTTTCCAAAATCAGACTTGACCCAGAGAGGCTGAATACCGCACTGAGTCAATGCAGTCTTAGCCTCTCTGGTCTCAACACTCTGTCTGATTTTGGATTTTTTTTTTTTTTTTTTCCCCAAAATCAGACTTGACACCAGAGAGGCTGAATACCGCACTGAGTCAATGCGGTCTTAGCCTCTCTGGTGTCAACACTCTGTCTGATTTTGGATTTTTTTTTTTTTTTTCCAAAATCAGACTTGACACCAGAGAGGCTGAATACCGCACTGAGTCAATGCGGTCTTAGCCTCTCTGGTGTCAACACTCTGTCTGATTTTGGATTTTTCTTTTTTTTTCAAAATCAGACTTGACACCAGAGAGGCTGAATACCGCACTGAGTCAATGCGGTCTTAGCCTCTCTGGTCTCAACACTCTGTCTGATTTTGGATTTTTTTTTTTTTTCCAAAATCAGACTTGACACCAGAGAGGCTGAATACTGCACTGAGTCAATGCGGTCTTAGCCTCTCTGGTGTCAACACTCTGTCTGATTTTGGATCTTTTTTTTTTTTTCCAAAATCAGACTTGACACCAGAGAGGCTGAATACCGCACTGAGTCAATGCAGTCTTAGCCTCTCTGGTCTCAACACTCTGTCTGATTTTGGATTTTTTTTTTTTTTTTCCAAAATCAGACTTGACACCAGAGAGGCTGAATACCGCACTGAGTCAATGCGGTCTTAGCCTCTCTGGTGTCAACACTCTGTCTGATTTTGGATTTTTTTTTTTTTTTTTTTCCAAAATCAGACTTGACACCAGAGAGGCTGAATACCGCACTGAGTCAATGCAGTCTTAGCCTCTCTGGTCTCAACACTCTGTCTGATTTTGGATTTTTTTTTTTTTTTTTTCCCCAAAATCAGACTTGACACCAGAGAGGCTGAATACCGCACTGAGTCAATGCGGTCTTAGCCTCTCTGGTGTCAACACTCTGTCTGATTTTGGATTTTTTTTTTTTTTTTCCAAAATCAGACTTGACACCAGAGAGGCTGAATACCGCACTGAGTCAATGCGGTCTTAGCCTCTCTGGTCTCAACACTCTGTCTGATTTTGGATTTTTTTTTTTTTTTCCAAAATCAGACTTGACACCAGAGAGGCTGAATACCGCACTGAGTCAATGCGGTCTTAGCCTCTCTGGTGTCAACACTCTGTCTGATTTTGGATTTTTTTTTTTTTTTCCAAAATCAGACTTGACACCAGAGAGGCTAAATACCACACTGAGTCAATGCGGTCTTAGCCTCTCTGGTGTCAACACTCTGTCTGATTTTGGATTTTTTTTTTTTTTTCAAAATCAGACTTGACACCAGAGAGGCTGAATACCGCACTGAGTCAATGCGGTCTTAGCCTCTCTGGTCTCAACACTCTGTCTGATTTTGGATTTTTTTTTTTTTTCCAAAATCAGACTTGACACCAGAGAGGCTGAATACTGCACTGAGTCAATGCGGTCTTAGCCTCTCTGGTGTCAACACTCTGTCTGATTTTGGATCTTTTTTTTTTTTTCCAAAATCAGACTTGACACCAGAGAGGCTGAATACCGCACTGAGTCAATGCAGTCTTAGCCTCTCTGGTCTCAACACTCTGTCTGATTTTGGATTTTTTTTTTTTTTTTCCAAAATCAGACTTGACACCAGAGAGGCTGAATACCGCACTGAGTCAATGCGGTCTTAGCCTCTCTGGTCTCAACACTCTGTCTGATTTTGGATTTTTTTTTTTTTTTCCAAAATCAGACTTGACACCAGAGAGGCTGAATACCGCACTGAGTCAATGCGGTCTTAGCCTCTCTGGTCTCAACACTCTGTCTGATTTTGGATTTTTTTTTTTTTTTCCAAAATCAGACTTGACACCAGAGAGGCTGAATACCGCACTGAGTCAATGCGGTCTTAGCCTCTCTGGTGTCAACACTCTGTCTGATTTTGGATTTTTTTTTTTTTTTCCAAAATCAGACTTGACACCAGAGAGGCTAAATACCACACTGAGTCAATGCGGTCTTAGCCTCTCTGGTGTCAACACTCTGTCTGATTTTGGATTTTTTTTTTTTTTTCAAAATCAGACTTGACACCAGAGAGGCTGAATACCGCACTGAGTCAATGCGGTCTTAGCCTCTCTGGTCTCAACACTCTGTCTGATTTTGGATTTTTTTTTTTTTTCCAAAATCAGACTTGACACCAGAGAGGCTGAATACTGCACTGAGTCAATGCGGTCTTAGCCTCTCTGGTCTCAACACTCTGTCTGATTTTTTTTTTTTTTTTTTTTTCCAAAATCAGACTTGACACCAGAGAGGCTGAATACCGCACTGAGTCAATGCGGTCTTAGCCTCTCTGGTGTCAACACTCTGTCTGATTTTAGATTTTTTTTTTTTTTTCAAAATCAGACTTGACACCAGAGAGGCTGAATACCGCACTGAGTCAATGCGGTCTTAGCCTCTCTGGTCTCAACACTTTGTCTGATTTTGGATTTTTTTTTTTTTTCCAAAAATCAGACTTGACACCAGAGAGGCTGAATACCGCACTGAGTCAATGCGGTCTTAGCCTCTCTGGTGTCAACACTCTGTCTGATTTTGGATTTTTTTTTTTTTTTTCCTAAATCAGACTTGACACCAGAGAGGCTGAATACCGCACTGAGTCAATGCGGTCTTAGCCTCTCTGGTCTCAACACTCTGTCTGAATTTTGATTATTATTATTTTTTTCCAAAATCAGACTTGACACCAGAGAGGCTGAATAACGCACTGAGTCAATGCAGTCTTAGCCTCTCTGGTCTCAACACTCTGTCTGATTTTGGATTTTTTTTTTTTTTTTTCCAAAATCAGACTTGACACCAGAGAGGCTGAATACCGCACTGAGTCAATGCGGTCTTAGCCTCTCTGGTGTCAACACTCTGTCTGATTTTGGATTTTTTTTTTTTTTTTCCTAAATCAGACTTGACACCAGAGAGGCTGAATACCGCACTGAGTCAATGCGGTCTTAGCCTCTCTGGTGTCAACACTCTGTCTGAATTTTGATTATTATTATTTTTTTCCAAAATCAGACTTGACACCAGAGAGGCTGAATAACGCACTGAGTCAATGCAGTCTTAGCCTCTCTGGTCTCAACACTCTGTCTGATTTTGGATTTTTTTTTTTTTTTTTCCAAAATCAGACTTGACACCAGAGAGGCTGAATACCGAACTGAGTCAATGCGGTCTTAGCCTCTCTGGTGTCAACACTCTGTCTGATTTTGGATTTTTTTTTTTTTTTTTCCAAAATCAGACTTGACACCAGAGAGGCTGAATACCGCACTGAGTCAATGCGGTCTTAGCCTCTCTGGTCTCAACACTCTGTCTGATTTTGGATTTTTTTTTTTTTTTTTTCCCAAAATCAGACTTGACACCAGAGAGGCTGAATACCGCACTGAGTCAATGCGGTCTTAGCCTCTCTGGTGTCAACACTCTGTCTGAATTTGGATTTTTTTTTTTTTTTTTTTTTAGAGGCTGAATACCGCACTGAGTCAATCCAGTCTTAGCCTCTCTGGTCTCAACACTCTGTCTGATTTTGGATTTTTTTTTTTTTTTTTTTCCCAAAATCAGACTTGACACCAGAGAGGCTGAATACCGCACTGAGTCAATGCGGTCTTAGCCTCTCTGGTGTCAACACTCTGTCTGATTTTGGATTTTTTTTTTTTTTTTTTTCCAAAATCAGACTTGACACCAGAGAGGCTGAATACCGCACTGAGTCAATGCAGTCTTAGCCTCTCTGGTCTCAACACTCTGTCTGATTTTGGATTTTTTTTTTTTTTTTTTCCCCAAAATCAGACTTGACACCAGAGAGGCTGAATACCGCACTGAGTCAATGCGGTCTTAGCCTCTCTGGTGTCAACACTCTGTCTGATTTTGGATTTTTTTTTTTTTTTTCAAAAATCAGACTTGACACCAGAGAGGCTGAATACCGCACTGAGTCAATGCGGTCTTAGCCTCTCTGGTCTCAACACTCTGTCTGATTTTGGATTTTTTTTTTTTTTTCCAAAATCAGACTTGACACCAGAGAGGCTGAATACCGCACTGAGTCAATGCGGTCTTAGCCTCTCTGGTGTCAACACTCTGTCTGATTTTGGATTTTTTTTTTTTTTTCCAAAATCAGACTTGACACCAGAGAGGCTAAATACCACACTGAGTCAATGCGGTCTTAGCCTCTCTGGTGTCAACACTCTGTCTGATTTTGGATTTTTCTTTTTTTTTCAAAATCAGACTTGACACCAGAGAGGCTGAATACCGCACTGAGTCAATGCGGTCTTAGCCTCTCTGGTCTCAACACTCTGTCTGATTTTGGATTTTTTTTTTTTTTTCCAAAATCAGACTTGACACCAGAGAGGCTGAATACTGCACTGAGTCAATGCGGTCTTAGCCTCTCTGGTGTCAACACTCTGTCTGATTTTGGATCTTTTTTTTTTTTTCCAAAATCAGACTTGACACCAGAGAGGCTGAATACCGCACTGAGTCAATGCAGTCTTAGCCTCTCTGGTCTCAACACTCTGTCTGATTTTGGATTTTTTTTTTTTTTTTCCAAAATCAGACTTGACACCAGAGAGGCTGAATACCGCACTGAGTCAATGCGGTCTTAGCCTCTCTGGTGTCAACACTCTGTCTGATTTTGGATTTTTTTTTTTTTTTTTTTCCAAAATCAGACTTGACACCAGAGAGGCTGAATACCGCACTGAGTCAATGCAGTCTTAGCCTCTCTGGTCTCAACACTCTGTCTGATTTTGGATTTTTTTTTTTTTTTTCCCCCAAAATCAGACTTGACACCAGAGAGGCTGAATACCGCACTGAGTCAATGCGGTCTTAGCCTCTCTGGTGTCAACACTCTGTCTGATTTTGGATTTTTTTTTTTTTTTTTTCCAAAATCAGACTTGACACCAGAGAGGCTGAATACCGCACTGAGTCAATGCGGTCTTAGCCTCTCTGGTCTCAACACTCTGTCTGATTTTGGATTTTTTTTTTTTTTTCCAAAATCAGACTTGACACCAGAGAGGCTGAATACCGCACTGAGTCAATGCGGTCTTAGCCTCTCTGGTGTCAACACTCTGTCTGATTTTGGATTTTTTTTTTTTTTTCCAAAATCAGACTTGACACCAGAGAGGCTAAATACCACACTGAGTCAATGCGGTCTTAGCCTCTCTGGTGTCAACACTCTGTCTGATTTTGGATTTTTTTTTTTTTTTCAAAATCAGACTTGACACCAGAGAGGCTGAATACCGCACTGAGTCAATGCGGTCTTAGCCTCTCTGGTCTCAACACTCTGTCTGATTTTGGATTTTTTTTTTTTTTCCAAAATCAGACTTGACACCAGAGAGGCTGAATACTGCACTGAGTCAATGCGGTCTTAGCCTCTCTGGTGTCAACACTCTGTCTGATTTTGGATCTTTTTTTTTTTTTCCAAAATCAGACTTGACACCAGAGAGGCTGAATACCGCACTGAGTCAATGCAGTCTTAGCCTCTCTGGTCTCAACACTCTGTCTGATTTTGGATTTTTTTTTTTTTTTTCCAAAATCAGACTTGACACCAGAGAGGCTGAATACCGCACTGAGTCAATGCGGTCTTAGCCTCTCTGGTCTCAACACTCTGTCTGATTTTGGATTTTTTTTTTTTTTTCCAAAATCAGACTTGACACCAGAGAGGCTGAATACCGCACTGAGTCAATGCGGTCTTAGCCTCTCTGGTCTCAACACTCTGTCTGATTTTGGATTTTTTTTTTTTTTTCCAAAATCAGACTTGACACCAGAGAGGCTGAATACCGCACTGAGTCAATGCGGTCTTAGCCTCTCTGGTGTCAACACTCTGTCTGATTTTGGATTTTTTTTTTTTTTTCCAAAATCAGACTTGACACCAGAGAGGCTAAATACCACACTGAGTCAATGCGGTCTTAGCCTCTCTGGTGTCAACACTCTGTCTGATTTTGGATTTTTTTTTTTTTTTCAAAATCAGACTTGACACCAGAGAGGCTGAATACCGCACTGAGTCAATGCGGTCTTAGCCTCTCTGGTCTCAACACTCTGTCTGATTTTGGATTTTTTTTTTTTTTCCAAAATCAGACTTGACACCAGAGAGGCTGAATACTGCACTGAGTCAATGCGGTCTTAGCCTCTCTGGTCTCAACACTCTGTCTGATTTTGGATTTTTTTTTTTTTTCCAAAATCAGACTTGACACCAGAGAGGCTGAATAACGCACTGAGTCAATGCAGTCTTAGCCTCTCTGGTCTCAACACTCTGTCTGATTTTGGATTTTTTTTTTTTTTTTTCCAAAATCAGACTTGACACCAGAGAGGCTGAATACCGAACTGAGTCAATGCGGTCTTAGCCTCTCTGGTGTCAACACTCTGTCTGATTTTGGATTTTTTTTTTTTTTTTTCCAAAATCAGACTTGACACCAGAGAGGCTGAATACCGCACTGAGTCAATGCGGTCTTAGCCTCTCTGGTCTCAACACTCTGTCTGATTTTGGATTTTTTTTTTTTTTTTTTCCCAAAATCAGACTTGACACCAGAGAGGCTGAATACCGCACTGAGTCAATGCGGTCTTAGCCTCTCTGGTGTCAACACTCTGTCTGAATTTGGATTTTTTTTTTTTTTTTTTTTAGAGGCTGAATACCGCACTGAGTCAATCCAGTCTTAGCCTCTCTGGTCTCAACACTCTGTCTGATTTTGGATTTTTTTTTTTTTTTTTTTCCCAAAATCAGACTTGACACCAGAGAGGCTGAATACCGCACTGAGTCAATGCGGTCTTAGCCTCTCTGGTGTCAACACTCTGTCTGATTTTGGATTTTTTTTTTTTTTTTTTTCCAAAATCAGACTTGACACCAGAGAGGCTGAATACCGCACTGAGTCAATGCAGTCTTAGCCTCTCTGGTCTCAACACTCTGTCTGATTTTGGATTTTTTTTTTTTTTTTTTCCCCAAAATCAGACTTGACACCAGAGAGGCTGAATACCGCACTGAGTCAATGCGGTCTTAGCCTCTCTGGTGTCAACACTCTGTCTGATTTTGGATTTTTTTTTTTTTTTTCAAAAATCAGACTTGACACCAGAGAGGCTGAATACCGCACTGAGTCAATGCGGTCTTAGCCTCTCTGGTCTCAACACTCTGTCTGATTTTGGATTTTTTTTTTTTTTTCCAAAATCAGACTTGACACCAGAGAGGCTGAATACCGCACTGAGTCAATGCGGTCTTAGCCTCTCTGGTGTCAACACTCTGTCTGATTTTGGATTTTTTTTTTTTTTTCCAAAATCAGACTTGACACCAGAGAGGCTAAATACCACACTGAGTCAATGCGGTCTTAGCCTCTCTGGTGTCAACACTCTGTCTGATTTTGGATTTTTCTTTTTTTTTCAAAATCAGACTTGACACCAGAGAGGCTGAATACCGCACTGAGTCAATGCGGTCTTAGCCTCTCTGGTCTCAACACTCTGTCTGATTTTGGATTTTTTTTTTTTTTCCAAAATCAGACTTGACACCAGAGAGGCTGAATACTGCACTGAGTCAATGCGGTCTTAGCCTCTCTGGTGTCAACACTCTGTCTGATTTTGGATCTTTTTTTTTTTTTCCAAAATCAGACTTGACACCAGAGAGGCTGAATACCGCACTGAGTCAATGCAGTCTTAGCCTCTCTGGTCTCAACACTCTGTCTGATTTTGGATTTTTTTTTTTTTTTTCCAAAATCAGACTTGACACCAGAGAGGCTGAATACCGCACTGAGTCAATGCGGTCTTAGCCTCTCTGGTGTCAACACTCTGTCTGATTTTGGATTTTTTTTTTTTTTTTTTTCCAAAATCAGACTTGACACCAGAGAGGCTGAATACCGCACTGAGTCAATGCAGTCTTAGCCTCTCTGGTCTCAACACTCTGTCTGATTTTGGATTTTTTTTTTTTTTTTCCCCCAAAATCAGACTTGACACCAGAGAGGCTGAATACCGCACTGAGTCAATGCGGTCTTAGCCTCTCTGGTGTCAACACTCTGTCTGATTTTGGATTTTTTTTTTTTTTTTTTCCAAAATCAGACTTGACACCAGAGAGGCTGAATACCGCACTGAGTCAATGCGGTCTTAGCCTCTCTGGTCTCAACACTCTGTCTGATTTTGGATTTTTTTTTTTTTTTCCAAAATCAGACTTGACACCAGAGAGGCTGAATACCGCACTGAGTCAATGCGGTCTTAGCCTCTCTGGTGTCAACACTCTGTCTGATTTTGGATTTTTTTTTTTTTTTCCAAAATCAGACTTGACACCAGAGAGGCTAAATACCACACTGAGTCAATGCGGTCTTAGCCTCTCTGGTGTCAACACTCTGTCTGATTTTGGATTTTTTTTTTTTTTTCAAAATCAGACTTGACACCAGAGAGGCTGAATACCGCACTGAGTCAATGCGGTCTTAGCCTCTCTGGTCTCAACACTCTGTCTGATTTTGGATTTTTTTTTTTTTTCCAAAATCAGACTTGACACCAGAGAGGCTGAATACTGCACTGAGTCAATGCGGTCTTAGCCTCTCTGGTGTCAACACTCTGTCTGATTTTGGATCTTTTTTTTTTTTTCCAAAATCAGACTTGACACCAGAGAGGCTGAATACCGCACTGAGTCAATGCAGTCTTAGCCTCTCTGGTCTCAACACTCTGTCTGATTTTGGATTTTTTTTTTTTTTTTCCAAAATCAGACTTGACACCAGAGAGGCTGAATACCGCACTGAGTCAATGCGGTCTTAGCCTCTCTGGTCTCAACACTCTGTCTGATTTTGGATTTTTTTTTTTTTTTTCCAAAATCAGACTTGACACCAGAGAGGCTGAATACCGCACTGAGTCAATGCGGTCTTAGCCTCTCTGGTCTCAACACTCTGTCTGATTTTGGATTTTTTTTTTTTTTTCCAAAATCAGACTTGACACCAGAGAGGCTGAATACCGCACTGAGTCAATGCGGTCTTAGCCTCTCTGGTGTCAACACTCTGTCTGATTTTGGATTTTTTTTTTTTTTTCCAAAATCAGACTTGACACCAGAGAGGCTAAATACCACACTGAGTCAATGCGGTCTTAGCCTCTCTGGTGTCAACACTCTGTCTGATTTTGGATTTTTTTTTTTTTTTCAAAATCAGACTTGACACCAGAGAGGCTGAATACCGCACTGAGTCAATGCGGTCTTAGCCTCTCTGGTCTCAACACTCTGTCTGATTTTGGATTTTTTTTTTTTTTCCAAAATCAGACTTGACACCAGAGAGGCTGAATACTGCACTGAGTCAATGCGGTCTTAGCCTCTCTGGTCTCAACACTCTGTCTGATTTTGGATTTTTTTTTTTTTTTCCAAAATCAGACTTGACACCAGAGAGGCTGAATACCGCACTGAGTCAATGCGGTCTTAGCCTCTCTGGTCTCAGCACTCTGTCTGATTTTGGATTTTTTTTTTTTTTTTCCAAAATCAGACTTGACACCAGAGAGGCTGAATACCGCACTGAGTCAATGCGGTCTTAGCCTCTCTGGTGTCAACACTCTGTCTGATTTTAGATTTTTTTTTTTTTTTCAAAATCAGACTTGACACCAGAGAGGCTGAATACCGCACTGAGTCAATGCGGTCTTAGCCTCTCTGGTCTCAACACTTTGTCTGATTTTGGATTTTTTTTTTTTTTCCAAAATCAGACTTGACACCAGAGAGGCTGAATACCGCACTGAGTCAATGCGGTCTTAGCCTCTCTGGTGTCAACACTCTGTCTGATTTTGGATTTTTTTTTTTTTTTTCCTAAATCAGACTTGACACCAGAGAGGCTGAATACCGCACTGAGTCAATGCGGTCTTAGCCTCTCTGGTCTCAACACTCTGTCTGATTTTGGATTTTTTTTTTTTTTCCAAAATCAGACTTGACACCAGAGAGGCTGAATACCGCACTGAGTCAATGCGGTCTTAGCCTCTCTGGTGTCAACACTCTGTCTGAATTTTGATTATTATTATTTTTTTCCAAAATCAGACTTGACACCAGAGAGGCTGAATAACGCACTGAGTCAATGCAGTCTTAGCCTCTCTGGTCTCAACACTCTGTCTGATTTTGGAATTTTTTTTTTTTTTTTCCAAAATCAGACTTGACACCAGAGAGGCTGAATACCGAACTGAGTCAATGCGGTCTTAGCCTCTCTGGTGTCAACACTCTGTCTGATTTTGGATTTTTTTTTTTTTTTTCCAAAATCAGACTTGACACCAGAGAGGCTGAATACCGCACTGAGTCAATGCGGTCTTAGCCTCTCTGGTGTCAACACTCTGTCTGATTTTGGATCTTTTTTTTTTTTTCCAAAATCAGACTTGACACCAGAGAGGCTGAATACCGCACTGAGTCAATGCGGTCTTAGCCTCTCTGGTCTCAGCACTCTGTCTGATTTTGGATTTTTTTTTTTTTTTTCCAAAATCAGACTTGACACCAGAGAGGCTGAATACCGCACTGAGTCAATGCGGTCTTAGCCTCTCTGGTGTCAACACTCTGTCTGATTTTAGATTTTTTTTTTTTTTCCAAAATCAGACTTGACACCAGAGAGGCTGAATACCGCACTGAGTCAATGCGGTCTTAGCCTCTCTGGTCTCAACACTTTGTCTGATTTTGGATTTTTTTTTTTTTTCCAAAATCAGACTTGACACCAGAGAGGCTGAATACCGCACTGAGTCAATGCGGTCTTAGCCTCTCTGGTGTCAACACTCTGTCTGATTTTGGATTTTTTTTTTTTTTTTCCTAAATCAGACTTGACACCAGAGAGGCTGAATACCGCACTGAGTCAATGCGGTCTTAGCCTCTCTGGTGTCAACACTCTGTCTGAATTTGGATTTTTTTTTTTTTTTTTTTTTTAGAGGCTGAATACCGCACTGAGTCAATCCAGTCTTAGCCTCTCTGGTCTCAACACTCTGTCTGATTTTGGATTTTTTTTTTTTTTTTTTTCCCAAAATCAGACTTGACACCAGAGAGGCTGAATACCGCACTGAGTCAATGCGGTCTTAGCCTCTCTGGTGTCAACACTCTGTCTGATTTTGGATTTTTTTTTTTTTTTTTTTCCAAAATCAGACTTGACACCAGAGAGGCTGAATACCGCACTGAGTCAATGCAGTCTTAGCCTCTCTGGTCTCAACACTCTGTCTGATTTTGGATTTTTTTTTTTTTTTTCCCCCAAAATCAGACTTGACACCAGAGAGGCTGAATACCGCACTGAGTCAATGCGGTCTTAGCCTCTCTGGTGTCAACACTCTGTCTGATTTTGGATTTTTTTTTTTTTTTCCAAAATCAGACTTGACACCAGAGAGGCTGAATACCGCACTGAGTCAATGCGGTCTTAGCCTCTCTGGTCTCAACACTCTGTCTGATTTTGGATTTTTTTTTTTTTTTCCAAAATCAGACTTGACACCAGAGAGGCTGAATACCGCACTGAGTCAATGCGGTCTTAGCCTCTCTGGTGTCAACACTCTGTCTGATTTTGGATTTTTTTTTTTTTTTCCAAAATCAGACTTGACACCAGAGAGGCTAAATACCACACTGAGTCAATGCGGTCTTAGCCTCTCTGGTGTCAACACTCTGTCTGATTTTGGATTTTTTTTTTTTTTTCAAAATCAGACTTGACACCAGAGAGGCTGAATACCGCACTGAGTCAATGCGGTCTTAGCCTCTCTGGTCTCAACACTCTGTCTGATTTTGGATTTTTTTTTTTTTTCCAAAATCAGACTTGACACCAGAGAGGCTGAATACTGCACTGAGTCAATGCGGTCTTAGCCTCTCTGGTGTCAACACTCTGTCTGATTTTGGATTTTTTTTTTTTTTTCCAAAATCAGACTTGACACCAGAGAGGCTGAATACCGCACTGAGTCAATGCGGTCTTAGCCTCTCTGGTCTCAACACTCTGTCTGATTTTGGATTTTTTTTTTTTTTTTCCAAAATCAGACTTGACACCAGAGAGGCTGAATACCGCACTGAGTCAATGCGGTCTTAGCCTCTCTGGTGTCAACACTCTGTCTGAATTTGGATTATTATTATTTTTTTCCAAAATCAGACTTGACACCAGAGAGGCTGAATAACGCACTGAGTCAATGCGGTCTTAGCCTCTCTGGTGTCAACACTCTGTCTGATTTTGGATTTTTTTTTTTTTTTCCAAAATCAGACTTGACACCAGAGAGGCTGAATACCGCACTGAGTCAATGCGGTCTTAGCCTCTCTGGTGTCAACACTCTGTCTGAATTTGGATTATTATTATTTTTTTCCAAAATCAGACTTGACACCAGAGAGGCTGAATAACGCACTGAGTCAATGCGGTCTTAGCCTCTCTGGTGTCAACACTCTGTCTGATTTTGGATCTTTTTTTTTTTTTCCAAAATCAGACTTGACACCAGAGAGGCTGAATACCGCACTGAGTCAATGCGGTCTTAGCCTCTCTGGTCTCAGCACTCTGTCTGATTTTGGATTTTTTTTTTTTTTTTCCAAAATCAGACTTGACACCAGAGAGGCTGAATACCGCACTGAGTCAATGCGGTCTTAGCCTCTCTGGTGTCAACACTCTGTCTGATTTTAGATTTTTTTTTTTTTTCCAAAATCAGACTTGACACCAGAGAGGCTGAATACCGCACTGAGTCAATGCGGTCTTAGCCTCTCTGGTCTCAACACTTTGTCTGATTTTGGATTTTTTTTTTTTTTCCAAAATCAGACTTGACACCAGAGAGGCTGAATACCGCACTGAGTCAATGCGGTCTTAGCCTCTCTGGTGTCAACACTCTGTCTGATTTTGGATTTTTTTTTTTTTTTTCCTAAATCAGACTTGACACCAGAGAGGCTGAATACCGCACTGAGTCAATGCGGTCTTAGCCTCTCTGGTGTCAACACTCTGTCTGAATTTGGATTTTTTTTTTTTTTTTTTTTTTAGAGGCTGAATACCGCACTGAGTCAATCCAGTCTTAGCCTCTCTGGTCTCAACACTCTGTCTGATTTTGGATTTTTTAATTTTTTTTTTTTCCCAAAATCAGACTTGACACCAGAGAGGCTGAATACCGCACTGAGTCAATGCGGTCTTAGCCTCTCTGGTGTCAACACTCTGTCTGATTTTGGATTTTTTTTTTTTTTTTTTTCCAAAATCAGACTTGACACCAGAGAGGCTGAATACCGCACTGAGTCAATGCAGTCTTAGCCTCTCTGGTCTCAACACTCTGTCTGATTTTGGATTTTTTTTTTTTTTTTTCCCCAAAATCAGACTTGACACCAGAGAGGCTGAATACCGCACTGAGTCAATGCGGTCTTAGCCTCTCTGGTGTCAACACTCTGTCTGATTTTGGATTTTTTTTTTTTTTTCCAAAATCAGACTTGACACCAGAGAGGCTGAATACCGCACTGAGTCAATGCGGTCTTAGCCTCTCTGGTCTCAACACTCTGTCTGATTTTGGATTTTTTTTTTTTTTTCCAAAATCAGACTTGACACCAGAGAGGCTGAATACCGCACTGAGTCAATGCGGTCTTAGCCTCTCTGGTGTCAACACTCTGTCTGATTTTGGATTTTTTTTTTTTTTTCCAAAATCAGACTTGACACCAGAGAGGCTAAATACCACACTGAGTCAATGCGGTCTTAGCCTCTCTGGTGTCAACACTCTGTCTGATTTTGGATTTTTTTTTTTTTTTCAAAATCAGACTTGACACCAGAGAGGCTGAATACCGCACTGAGTCAATGCGGTCTTAGCCTCTCTGGTCTCAACACTCTGTCTGATTTTGGATTTTTTTTTTTTTTTCCAAAATCAGACTTGACACCAGAGAGGCTGAATACTGCACTGAGTCAATGCGGTCTTAGCCTCTCTGGTGTCAACACTCTGTCTGATTTTGGATTTTTTTTTTTTTTTCCAAAATCAGACTTGACACCAGAGAGGCTGAATACCGCACTGAGTCAATGCGGTCTTAGCCTCTCTGGTCTCAACACTCTGTCTGATTTTGGATTTTTTTTTTTTTTTTCCAAAATCAGACTTGACACCAGAGAGGCTGAATACCGCACTGAGTCAATGCGGTCTTAGCCTCTCTGGTGTCAACACTCTGTCTGAATTTGGATTATTATTATTTTTTTCCAAAATCAGACTTGACACCAGAGAGGCTGAATAACGCACTGAGTCAATGCGGTCTTAGCCTCTCTGGTCTCAACACTCTGTCTGATTTTGGATTTTTTTTTTTTTTTTTCCAAAATCAGACTTGACACCAGAGAGGCTGAATACCGAACTGAGTCAATGCGGTCTTAGCCTCTCTGGTGTCAACACTCTGTCTGATTTTGGATTTTTTTTTTTTTTTTTTCCAAAATCAGACTTGACACCAGAGAGGCTGAATACCGCACTGAGTCAATGCGGTCTTAGCCTCTCTGGTCTCAACACTCTGTCTGATTTTGGATTTTTTTTTTTTTTTTTCCCAAAATCAGACTTGACACCAGAGAGGCTGAATACCGCACTGAGTCAATGCGGTCTTAGCCTCTCTGGTGTCAACACTCTGTCTGATTTTGGATCTTTTTTTTTTTTTCCAAAATCAGACTTGACACCAGAGAGGCTGAATACCGCACTGAGTCAATGCGGTCTTAGCCTCTCTGGTCTCAGCACTCTGTCTGATTTTGGATTTTTTTTTTTTTTTTTCCAAAATCAGACTTGACACCAGAGAGGCTGAATACCGCACTGAGTCAATGCGGTCTTAGCCTCTCTGGTGTCAACACTCTGTCTGATTTTAGATTTTTTTTTTTTTTCCAAAATCAGACTTGACACCAGAGAGGCTGAATACCGCACTGAGTCAATGCGGTCTTAGCCTCTCTGGTCTCAACACTTTGTCTGATTTTGGATTTTTTTTTTTTTCCAAAATCAGACTTGACACCAGAGAGGCTGAATACCGCACTGAGTCAATGCGGTCTTAGCCTCTCTGGTGTCAACACTCTGTCTGATTTTGGATTTTTTTTTTTTTTTTCCTAAATCAGACTTGACACCAGAGAGGCTGAATATCGCACTGAGTCAATGCGGTCTTAGCCTCTCTGGTCTCAACACTCTGTCTGATTTTGGATTTTTTTTTTTTTTCCAAAATCAGACTTGACACCAGAGAGGCTGAATACCGCACTGAGTCAATGCGGTCTTAGCCTCTCTGGTGTCAACACTCTGTCTGAATTTGGATTATTTTATTTTTTTTCCAAAATCAGACTTGACACCAGAGAGGCTGAATAACGCACTGAGTCAATGCGGTCTTAGCCTCTCTGGTCTCAACACTCTGTCTGATTTTGGATTTTTTTTTTTTTTTTTTCCAAAATCAGACTTGACACCAGAGAGGCTGAATACCGAACTGAGTCAATGCGGTCTTAGCCTCTCTGGTGTCAACACTCTGTCTGATTTTGGATTTTTTTTTTTTTTTTTTCCAAAATCAGACTTGACACCAGAGAGGCTGAATACCGCACTGAGTCAATGCGGTCTTAGCCTCTCTGGTCTCAACACTCTGTCTGATTTTGGATTTTTTTTTTTTTTTTTCCCAAAATCAGACTTGACACCAGAGAGGCTGAATACCGCACTGAGTCAATGCGGTCTTAGCCTCTCTGGTGTCAACACTCTGTCTGATTTTGGATCTTTTTTTTTTTTTCCAAAATCAGACTTGACACCAGAGAGGCTGAATACCGCACTGAGTCAATGCGGTCTTAGCCTCTCTGGTCTCAGCACTCTGTCTGATTTTGGATTTTTTTTTTTTTTTTCCAAAATCAGACTTGACACCAGAGAGGCTGAATACCGCACTGAGTCAATGCGGTCTTAGCCTCTCTGGTCTCAGCACTCTGTCTGATTTTAGATTTTTTTTTTTTTTTCCAAAATCAGACTTGACACCAGAGAGGCTGAATACCGCACTGAGTCAATGCGGTCTTAGCCTCTCTGGTCTCAACACTTTGTCTGATTTTGGATTTTTTTTTTTTTTTTCCAAAATCAGACTTGACACCAGAGAGGCTGAATACCGCCCTGAGTCAATGCGGTCTTAGCCTCTCTGGTGTCAACACTCTGTCTAAATTTGGATTTTTCTTTTTTTTTTTTCCAAAATCAGACTTGACACCAGAGAGGCTGAATACCGCACTGAGTCAATGCGGTCTTAGCCTCTCTGGTCTCAACACTCTGTCTGATTTTGGATTTTTTTTTTTTTTTTCCAAAATCAGACTTGACACCAGAGAGGCTGAATACCGCACTGAGTCAATGCGGTCTTAGCCTCTCTGGTGTCAACACTCTGTCTGATTTTGGATTTTTTTTTTTTTCCAAAATCAGACTTCACACCAGAGAGGCTGAATACCACACTGAGTCAATGCGGTCTTAGCCTCTCTGGTGTCAACACTCTGTCTGATTTTGGATTTTTTTTTTTTTTTTCCAAAATCAGACTTGACACCAGAGAGGCTGAATACCGCACTGAGTCAATGCGGTCTTAGCCTCTCTGGTCTCAACACTCTGTCTGATTTTGGATTTTTTTTTTTTTTTTTTTCCAAAATCAGACTTGACACCAGAGAGGCTGAATACCGCACTGAGTCAATGCGGTCTTAGCCTCTCTGGTGTCAACACTGTCTGATTTTGGATTTTTTTTTTTTTTTTTTCCAAAATCAGACTTGACACCAGAGAGGCTGAATACCGCACTGAGTCAATGCGGTTTTAGCCTCTCTGGTCTCAACACTCTGTCTGATTTTGGATTTTTTTTTTTTTTTTCCAAAATCAGACTTGACACCAGAGAGGCTGAATACCGCACTGAGTCAATGCGGTCTTAGCCTCTCTGGTGTCAACACTCTGTCTGATTTTGGATTTTTTTTTTTTTTTTCCAAAATCAGACTTGACACCAGAGAGGCTGAATACCGCACTGAGTCAATGCGGTCTTAGCCTCTCTGGTGTCAACACTCTGTCTGATTTTTTTTTTTTTTTTTTTTTTCCAAAATCAGACTTGACACCAGAGAGGCTGAATACCGCACTGAGTCAATGCGGTCTTAGCCTCTCTGGTCTCAACACTCTGTCTGATTTTGGATTTTTTTTTTTTTTTCCAAAATCAGACTTGACACCAGAGAGGCTGAATACCGCACTGAGTCAATGCGGTCTTAGCCTCTCTGGTGTCAACACTCTGTCTGATTTTGGATTTTTTTTTTTTTTTTCCAAAATCAGACTTGACACCAGAGAGGCTGAATACCGCACTGAGTCAATGCGGTCTTAGCCTCTCTGGTCTCAGCACTCTGTCTGATTTTGGATTTTTTTTTTTTTTTTTTTCCAAAATCAGACTTGACACCAGAGAGGCTGAATACCGCACTGAGTCAATGCGGTCTTAGCCTCTCTGGTGTCAACACTCTGTCTGATTTTTGATATTTTTTTTTTTTTTTCCAAAATCAGACTTGACACCAGAGAGGCTGAATACCACACTGAGTCAATGCGGTCTTAGCCTCTCTGGTGTCAACACTCTGTCTGAATTTGGATTATTATTATTTTTTTCCAAAATCAGACTTGACACCAGAGAGGCTGAATAACGCACTGAGTCAATGCGGTCTTAGCCTCTCTGGTCTCAACACTCTGTCTGATTTTGGATTTTTTTTTTTTTTTTTCCAAAATCAGACTTGACACCAGAGAGGCTGAATACCGAACTGAGTCAATGCGGTCTTAGCCTCTCTGGTGTCAACACTCTGTCTGATTTTGGATTTTTTTTTTTTTTTTTTCCAAAATCAGACTTGACACCAGAGAGGCTGAATACCGCACTGAGTCAATGCGGTCTTAGCCTCTCTGGTCTCAACACTCTGTCTGATTTTGGATTTTTTTTTTTTTTTTTCCCAAAATCAGACTTGACACCAGAGAGGCTGAATACCGCACTGAGTCAATGCGGTCTTAGCCTCTCTGGTGTCAACACTCTGTCTGATTTTGGATCTTTTTTTTTTTTTCCAAAATCAGACTTGACACCAGAGAGGCTGAATACCGCACTGAGTCAATGCGGTCTTAGCCTCTCTGGTCTCAGCACTCTGTCTGATTTTGGATTTTTTTTTTTTTTTTTCCAAAATCAGACTTGACACCAGAGAGGCTGAATACCGCACTGAGTCAATGCGGTCTTAGCCTCTCTGGTGTCAACACTCTGTCTGATTTTAGATTTTTTTTTTTTTTCCAAAATCAGACTTGACACCAGAGAGGCTGAATACCGCACTGAGTCAATGCGGTCTTAGCCTCTCTGGTCTCAACACTTTGTCTGATTTTGGATTTTTTTTTTTTTCCAAAATCAGACTTGACACCAGAGAGGCTGAATACCGCACTGAGTCAATGCGGTCTTAGCCTCTCTGGTGTCAACACTCTGTCTGATTTTGGATTTTTTTTTTTTTTTTCCTAAATCAGACTTGACACCAGAGAGGCTGAATATCGCACTGAGTCAATGCGGTCTTAGCCTCTCTGGTCTCAACACTCTGTCTGATTTTGGATTTTTTTTTTTTTTCCAAAATCAGACTTGACACCAGAGAGGCTGAATACCGCACTGAGTCAATGCGGTCTTAGCCTCTCTGGTGTCAACACTCTGTCTGAATTTGGATTATTTTATTTTTTTTCCAAAATCAGACTTGACACCAGAGAGGCTGAATAACGCACTGAGTCAATGCGGTCTTAGCCTCTCTGGTCTCAACACTCTGTCTGATTTTGGATTTTTTTTTTTTTTTTTTCCAAAATCAGACTTGACACCAGAGAGGCTGAATACCGAACTGAGTCAATGCGGTCTTAGCCTCTCTGGTGTCAACACTCTGTCTGATTTTGGATTTTTTTTTTTTTTTTTTCCAAAATCAGACTTGACACCAGAGAGGCTGAATACCGCACTGAGTCAATGCGGTCTTAGCCTCTCTGGTCTCAACACTCTGTCTGATTTTGGATTTTTTTTTTTTTTTTTCCCAAAATCAGACTTGACACCAGAGAGGCTGAATACCGCACTGAGTCAATGCGGTCTTAGCCTCTCTGGTGTCAACACTCTGTCTGATTTTGGATCTTTTTTTTTTTTTCCAAAATCAGACTTGACACCAGAGAGGCTGAATACCGCACTGAGTCAATGCGGTCTTAGCCTCTCTGGTCTCAGCACTCTGTCTGATTTTGGATTTTTTTTTTTTTTTTCCAAAATCAGACTTGACACCAGAGAGGCTGAATACCGCACTGAGTCAATGCGGTCTTAGCCTCTCTGGTCTCAGCACTCTGTCTGATTTTAGATTTTTTTTTTTTTTTCCAAAATCAGACTTGACACCAGAGAGGCTGAATACCGCACTGAGTCAATGCGGTCTTAGCCTCTCTGGTCTCAACACTTTGTCTGATTTTGGATTTTTTTTTTTTTTTTCCAAAATCAGACTTGACACCAGAGAGGCTGAATACCGCCCTGAGTCAATGCGGTCTTAGCCTCTCTGGTGTCAACACTCTGTCTAAATTTGGATTTTTCTTTTTTTTTTTTCCAAAATCAGACTTGACACCAGAGAGGCTGAATACCGCACTGAGTCAATGCGGTCTTAGCCTCTCTGGTCTCAACACTCTGTCTGATTTTGGATTTTTTTTTTTTTTTTCCAAAATCAGACTTGACACCAGAGAGGCTGAATACCGCACTGAGTCAATGCGGTCTTAGCCTCTCTGGTGTCAACACTCTGTCTGATTTTGGATTTTTTTTTTTTTCCAAAATCAGACTTCACACCAGAGAGGCTGAATACCACACTGAGTCAATGCGGTCTTAGCCTCTCTGGTGTCAACACTCTGTCTGATTTTGGATTTTTTTTTTTTTTTTCCAAAATCAGACTTGACACCAGAGAGGCTGAATACCGCACTGAGTCAATGCGGTCTTAGCCTCTCTGGTCTCAACACTCTGTCTGATTTTGGATTTTTTTTTTTTTTTTTTTCCAAAATCAGACTTGACACCAGAGAGGCTGAATACCGCACTGAGTCAATGCGGTCTTAGCCTCTCTGGTGTCAACACTGTCTGATTTTGGATTTTTTTTTTTTTTTTTTCCAAAATCAGACTTGACACCAGAGAGGCTGAATACCGCACTGAGTCAATGCGGTTTTAGCCTCTCTGGTCTCAACACTCTGTCTGATTTTGGATTTTTTTTTTTTTTTTCCAAAATCAGACTTGACACCAGAGAGGCTGAATACCGCACTGAGTCAATGCGGTCTTAGCCTCTCTGGTGTCAACACTCTGTCTGATTTTGGATTTTTTTTTTTTTTTTCCAAAATCAGACTTGACACCAGAGAGGCTGAATACCGCACTGAGTCAATGCGGTCTTAGCCTCTCTGGTGTCAACACTCTGTCTGATTTTTTTTTTTTTTTTTTTTTTCCAAAATCAGACTTGACACCAGAGAGGCTGAATACCGCACTGAGTCAATGCGGTCTTAGCCTCTCTGGTCTCAACACTCTGTCTGATTTTGGATTTTTTTTTTTTTTCCAAAATCAGACTTGACACCAGAGAGGCTGAATACCGCACTGAGTCAATGCGGTCTTAGCCTCTCTGGTGTCAACACTCTGTCTGATTTTGGATTTTTTTTTTTTTTTTCCAAAATCAGACTTGACACCAGAGAGGCTGAATACCGCACTGAGTCAATGCGGTCTTAGCCTCTCTGGTCTCAGCACTCTGTCTGATTTTGGATTTTTTTTTTTTTTTTTTTCCAAAATCAGACTTGACACCAGAGAGGCTGAATACCGCACTGAGTCAATGCGGTCTTAGCCTCTCTGGTGTCAACACTCTGTCTGATTTTTGATATTTTTTTTTTTTTTTCCAAAATCAGACTTGACACCAGAGAGGCTGAATACCACACTGAGTCAATGCGGTCTTAGCCTCTCTGGTGTCAACACTCTGTCTGATTTTGGATTTATTTTTATTTTTTTCCAAAATCAGACTTGACACCAGAGAGGCTGAATACCGCACTGAGTCAATGCGGTCTTAGCCTCTCTGGTGTCAACACTCTGTCTGAATTTGGATTTTTTTTTTTTTTTTTTTTAGAGGCTGAATACCGCACTGAGTCAATCCAGTCTTAGCCTCTCTGGTCTCAACACTCTGTCTGATTTTGGATTTTTTTTTTTTTTTTTTTCCCAAAATCAGACTTGACACCAGAGAGGCTGAATACCGCACTGAGTCAATGCGGTCTTAGCCTCTCTGGTGTCAACACTCTGTCTGATTTTGGATTTTTTTTTTTTTTTTTTTTCCAAAATCAGACTTGACACCAGAGAGGCTGAATACCGCACTGAGTCAATGCAGTCTTAGCCTCTCTGGTCTCAACACTCTGTCTGATTTTGCATTTTTTTTTTTTTTTTTTCCCCAAAATCAGACTTGACACCAGAGAGGCTGAATACCGCACTGAGTCAATGCGGTCTTAGCCTCTCTGGTGTCAACACTCTGTCTGATTTTGGATTTTTTTTTTTTTTTTCCAAAATCAGACTTGACACCAGAGAGGCTGAATACCGCACTGAGTCAATGCGGTCTTAGCCTCTCTGGTCTCAACACTCTGTCTGATTTTGGATTTTTTTTTTTTTTCCAAAATCAGACTTGACACCAGAGAGGCTGAATACCGAACTGAGTCAATGCGGTCTTAGCCTCTCTGGTGTCAACACTCTGTCTGATTTTGGATTTTTTTTTTTTTTTTTTCCAAAATCAGACTTGACACCAGAGAGGCTGAATACCGCACTGAGTCAATGCGGTCTTAGCCTCTCTGGTCTCAACACTCTGTCTGATTTTGGATTTTTTTTTTTTTTTTTCCCAAAATCAGACTTGACACCAGAGAGGCTGAATACCGCACTGAGTCAATGCGGTCTTAGCCTCTCTGGTGTCAACACTCTGTCTGATTTTGGATCTTTTTTTTTTTTTCCAAAATCAGACTTGACACCAGAGAGGCTGAATACCGCACTGAGTCAATGCGGTCTTAGCCTCTCTGGTCTCAGCACTCTGTCTGATTTTGGATTTTTTTTTTTTTTTTCCAAAATCAGACTTGACACCAGAGAGGCTGAATACCGCACTGAGTCAATGCGGTCTTAGCCTCTCTGGTGTCAACACTCTGTCTGATTTTAGATTTTTTTTTTTTTTTCCAAAATCAGACTTGACACCAGAGAGGCTGAATACCGCACTGAGTCAATGCGGTCTTAGCCTCTCTGGTCTCAACACTTTGTCTGATTTTGGATTTTTTTTTTTTTTTTCCAAAATCAGACTTGACACCAGAGAGGCTGAATACCGCCCTGAGTCAATGCGGTCTTAGCCTCTCTGGTGTCAACACTCTGTCTAAATTTGGATTTTTCTTTTTTTTTTTCCAAAATCAGACTTGACACCAGAGAGGCTGAATACCGCACTGAGTCAATGCGGTCTTAGCCTCTCTGGTCTCAACACTCTGTCTGATTTTGGATTTTTTTTTTTTTTTTCCAAAATCAGACTTGACACCAGAGAGGCTGAATACCGCACTGAGTCAATGCGGTCTTAGCCTCTCTGGTGTCAACACTCTGTCTGATTTTGGATTTTTTTTTTTTTCCAAAATCAGACTTCACACCAGAGAGGCTGAATACCACACTGAGTCAATGCGGTCTTAGCCTCTCTGGTGTCAACACTCTGTCTGATTTTGGATTTTTTTTTTTTTTTTTCCAAAATCAGACTTGACACCAGAGAGGCTGAATACCGCACTGAGTCAATGCGGTCTTAGCCTCTCTGGTCTCAACACTCTGTCTGATTTTGGATTTTTTTTTTTTTTTTTTTCCAAAATCAGACTTGACACCAGAGAGGCTGAATACCGCACTGAGTCAATGCGGTCTTAGCCTCTCTGGTGTCAACACTGTCTGATTTTGGATTTTTTTTTTTTTTTTTTCCAAAATCAGACTTGACACCAGAGAGGCTGAATACCGCACTGAGTCAATGCGGTTTTAGCCTCTCTGGTCTCAACACTCTGTCTGATTTTGGATTTTTTTTTTTTTTTTCCAAAATCAGACTTGACACCAGAGAGGCTGAATACCGCACTGAGTCAATGCGGTCTTAGCCTCTCTGGTGTCAACACTCTGTCTGATTTTGGATTTTTTTTTTTTTTTTCCAAAATCAGACTTGACACCAGAGAGGCTGAATACCGCACTGAGTCAATGCGGTCTTAGCCTCTCTGGTGTCAACACTCTGTCTGATTTTTTTTTTTTTTTTTTTTTTCCAAAATCAGACTTGACACCAGAGAGGCTGAATACCGCACTGAGTCAATGCGGTCTTAGCCTCTCTGGTCTCAACACTCTGTCTGATTTTGGATTTTTTTTTTTTTTCCAAAATCAGACTTGACACCAGAGAGGCTGAATACCGCACTGAGTCAATGCGGTCTTAGCCTCTCTGGTGTCAACACTCTGTCTGATTTTGGATTTTTTTTTTTTTTTTCCAAAATCAGACTTGACACCAGAGAGGCTGAATACCGCACTGAGTCAATGCGGTCTTAGCCTCTCTGGTCTCAGCACTCTGTCTGATTTTGGATTTTTTTTTTTTTTTTCCAAAATCAGACTTGACACCAGAGAGGCTGAATAACGCACTGAGTCAATGCGGTCTTAGCCTCTCTGGTCTCAACACTCTGTCTGATTTTGGATTTTTTTTTTTTTTTTTTTCCAAAATCAGACTTGACACCAGAGAGGCTGAATACCGCACTGAGTCAATGCGGTCTTAGCCTCTCTGGTGTCAACACTCTGTCTGATTTTTGATATTTTTTTTTTTTTTTCCAAAATCAGACTTGACACCAGAGAGGCTGAATAACGCACTGAGTCAATGCGGTCTTAGCCTCTCTGGTCTCAACACTCTGTCTGATTTTGGATTTATTTTTATTTTTTTCCAAAATCAGACTTGACACCAGAGAGGCTGAATACCGCACTGAGTCAATGCGGTCTTAGCCTCTCTGGTGTCAACACTCTGTCTGAATTTGGATTTTTTTTTTTTTTTTTTTTTAGAGGCTGAATACCGCACTGAGTCAATCCAGTCTTAGCCTCTCTGGTCTCAACACTCTGTCTGATTTTGGATTTTTTTTTTTTTTTTTTTTCCCAAAATCAGCCTTGACACCAGAGAGGCTGAATACCGCACTGAGTCAATGCGGTCTTAGCCTCTCTGGTGTCAACACTCTGTCTGATTTTGGATTTTTTTTTTTTTTTTTTTCCAAAATCAGACTTGACACCAGAGAGGCTGAATACCGCACTGAGTCAATGCAGTCTTAGCCTCTCTGGTCTCAACACTCTGTCTGATTTTGGATTTTTTTTTTTTTTTTTCCCCAAAATCAGACTTGACACCAGAGAGGCTGAATACCGCACTGAGTCAATGCGGTCTTAGCCTCTCTGGTGTCAACACTCTGTCTGATTTTGGATTTTTTTTTTTTTTTTCCAAAATCAGACTTGACACCAGAGAGGCTGAATACCGCACTGAGTCAATGCGGTCTTAGCCTCTCTGGTCTCAACACTCTGTCTGATTTTGGATTTTTTTTTTTTTTTTTTTCCAAAATCAGACTTGACACCAGAGAGGCTGAATACCGCACTGAGTCAATGCGGTCTTAGCCTCTCTGGTGTCAACACTCTGTCTGATTTTTGATATTTTTTTTTTTTTTTCCAAAATCAGACTTGACACCAGAGAGGCTGAATAACGCACTGAGTCAATGCGGTCTTAGCCTCTCTGGTCTCAACACTCTGTCTGATTTTGGATTTATTTTTATTTTTTTCCAAAATCAGACTTGACACCAGAGAGGCTGAATACCGCACTGAGTCAATGCGGTCTTAGCCTCTCTGGTGTCAACACTCTGTCTGAATTTGGATTTTTTTTTTTTTTTTTTTTTAGAGGCTGAATACCGCACTGAGTCAATCCAGTCTTAGCCTCTCTGGTCTCAACACTCTGTCTGATTTTGGATTTTTTTTTTTTTTTTTTTTCCCAAAATCAGCCTTGACACCAGAGAGGCTGAATACCGCACTGAGTCAATGCGGTCTTAGCCTCTCTGGTGTCAACACTCTGTCTGATTTTGGATTTTTTTTTTTTTTTTTTTCCAAAATCAGACTTGACACCAGAGAGGCTGAATACCGCACTGAGTCAATGCAGTCTTAGCCTCTCTGGTCTCAACACTCTGTCTGATTTTGGATTTTTTTTTTTTTTTTTCCCCAAAATCAGACTTGACACCAGAGAGGCTGAATACCGCACTGAGTCAATGCGGTCTTAGCCTCTCTGGTGTCAACACTCTGTCTGATTTTGGATTTTTTTTTTTTTTTTCCAAAATCAGACTTGACACCAGAGAGGCTGAATACCGCACTGAGTCAATGCGGTCTTAGCCTCTCTGGTCTCAACACTCTGTCTGATTTTGGATTTTTTTTTTTTTTTCCAAAATCATACTTGACACCAGAGAGGCTGAATACCGCACTGAGTCAATGCGGTCTTAGCCTCTCTGGTGTCAACACTCTGTCTGATTTTGGATTTTTTTTTTTTTTTTCCAAAATCAGACTTGACACCAGAGAGGCTAAATACCACACTGAGTCAATGCGGTCTTAGCCTCTCTGGTGTCAACACTCTGTCTGATTTTGGATTTTTTTTTTTTTTTCAAAATCAGACTTGACACCAGAGAGGCTGAATACCGCACTGAGTCAATGCGGTCTTAGCCTCTCTGGTCTCAACACTCTGTCTGATTTTAGGTTTTTTTTTTTTTTTCCAAAATCAGACTTGACACCAGAGAGGCTGAATACTGCACTGAGTCAATGCGGTCTTAGCCTCTCTGGTGTCAACACTCTGTCTGATTTTGGATTTTTTTTTTTTTTTTCCAAAATCAGACTTGACACCAGAGAGGCTGAATACTGCACTGAGTCAATGCGGTCTTAGCCTCTCTGGTCTCAACACTCTGTCTGATTTTGGATTTTTTTTTTTTTTTTCCAAAATCAGACTTGACACCAGAGAGGCTGAATACCGCACTGAGTCAATGCGGTCTTAGCCTCTCTGGTGTCAACACTCTGTCTGATTTTGGATTTTTTTTTTTTTTTTTTCCAAAATCAGACTTGACACCAGAGAGGCTGAATACCGCACTGAGTCAATGCGGTCTTAGCCTCTCTGGTCTCAACACTCTGTCTGATTTTGGATTTTTTTTTTTTTTTTTCCCAAAATCAGACTTGACACCAGAGAGGCTGAATACCGCACTGAGTCAATGCGGTCTTAGCCTCTCTGGTGTCAACACTCTGTCTGATTTTGGATCTTTTTTTTTTTTTCCAAAATCAGACTTGACACCAGAGAGGCTGAATACCGCACTGAGTCAATGCGGTCTTAGCCTCTCTGGTCTCAGCACTCTGTCTGATTTTGGATTTTTTTTTTTTTTTTCCAAAATCAGACTTGACACCAGAGAGGCTGAATACCGCACTGAGTCAATGCGGTCTTAGCCTCTCTGGTGTCAACACTCTGTCTGATTTTAGATTTTTTTTTTTTTTTTCAAAATCAGACTTGACACCAGAGAGGCTGAATACCGCACTGAGTCAATGCGGTCTTAGCCTCTCTGGTCTCAACACTTTGTCTGATTTTGGATTTTTTTTTTTTTTCCAAAATCAGACTTGACACCAGAGAGGCTGAATACCGCACTGAGTCAATGCGGTCTTAGCCTCTCTGGTGTCAACACTCTGTCTGATTTTGGATTTTTTTTTTTTTTTTCCTAAATCAGACTTGACACCAGAGAGGCTGAATACCGCACTGAGTCAATGCGGTCTTAGCCTCTCTGGTCTCAACACTCTGTCTGATTTTGGATTTTTTTTTTTTTTCCAAAATCAGACTTGACACCAGAGAGGCTGAATACCGCACTGAGTCAATGCGGTCTTAGCCTCTCTGGTCTCAGCACTCTGTCTGATTTTGGATTTTTTTTTTTTTTTTCCAAAATCAGACTTGACACCAGAGAGGCTGAATACCGCACTGAGTCAATGCGGTCTTAGCCTCTCTGGTGTCAACACTCTGTCTGATTTTAGATTTTTTTTTTTTTTTCAAAATCAGACTTGACACCAGAGAGGCTGAATACCGCACTGAGTCAATGCGGTCTTAGCCTCTCTGGTCTCAACACTTTGTCTGATTTTGGATTTTTTTTTTTTTTCCAAAATCAGACTTGACACCAGAGAGGCTGAATACCGCACTGAGTCAATGCGGTCTTAGCCTCTCTGGTGTCAACACTCTGTCTGATTTTGGATTTTTTTTTTTTTTTTCCTAAATCAGACTTGACACCAGAGAGGCTGAATACCGCACTGAGTCAATGCGGTCTTAGCCTCTCTGGTCTCAACACTCTGTCTGATTTTGGATTTTTTTTTTTTTTCCAAAATCAGACTTGACACCAGAGAGGCTGAATACCGCACTGAGTCAATGCGGTCTTAGCCTCTCTGGTGTCAACACTCTGTCTGAATTTTGATTATTATTATTTTTTTCCAAAATCAGACTTGACACCAGAGAGGCTGAATAACGCACTGAGTCAATGCAGTCTTAGCCTCTCTGGTCTCAACACTCTGTCTGATTTTGGATTTTTTTTTTTTTTTTTCTAAAATCAGACTTGACACCAGAGAGGCTGAATACCGAACTGAGTCAATGCGGTCTTAGCCTCTCTGGTGTCAACACTCTGTCTGATTTTGGATTTTTTTTTTTTTTTTTCCAAAATCAGACTTGACACCAGAGAGGCTGAATACCGCACTGAGTCAATGCGGTCTTAGCCTCTCTGGTGTCAACACTCTGTCTGATTTTGGATTTTTTTTTTTTTTTTTTCCAAAATCAGACTTGACACCAGAGAGGCTGAATACCGCACTGAGTCAATGCGGTCTTAGCCTCTCTGGTCTCAACACTCTGTCTGATTTTGGATTTTTTTTTTTTTTTTTCCCAAAATCAGACTTGACACCAGAGAGGCTGAATACCGCACTGAGTCAATGCGGTCTTAGCCTCTCTGGTGTCAACACTCTGTCTGATTTTGGATCTTTTTTTTTTTTTCCAAAATCAGACTTGACACCAGAGAGGCTGAATACCGCACTGAGTCAATGCGGTCTTAGCCTCTCTGGTCTCAGCACTCTGTCTGATTTTGGATTTTTTTTTTTTTTTTCCAAAATCAGACTTGACACCAGAGAGGCTGAATACCGCACTGAGTCAATGCGGTCTTAGCCTCTCTGGTGTCAACACTCTGTCTGATTTTAGATTTTTTTTTTTTTTTCCAAAATCAGACTTGACACCAGAGAGGCTGAATACCGCACTGAGTCAATGCGGTCTTAGCCTCTCTGGTCTCAACACTTTGTCTGATTTTGGATTTTTTTTTTTTTTTTCCAAAATCAGACTTGACACCAGAGAGGCTGAATACCGCCCTGAGTCAATGCGGTCTTAGCCTCTCTGGTGTCAACACTCTGTCTAAATTTGGATTTTTCTTTTTTTTTTTCCAAAATCAGACTTGACACCAGAGAGGCTGAATACCGCACTGAGTCAATGCGGTCTTAGCCTCTCTGGTCTCAACACTCTGTCTGATTTTGGATTTTTTTTTTTTTTTTCCAAAATCAGACTTGACACCAGAGAGGCTGAATACCGCACTGAGTCAATGCGGTCTTAGCCTCTCTGGTGTCAACACTCTGTCTGATTTTGGATTTTTTTTTTTTTCCAAAATCAGACTTCACACCAGAGAGGCTGAATACCACACTGAGTCAATGCGGTCTTAGCCTCTCTGGTGTCAACACTCTGTCTGATTTTGGATTTTTTTTTTTTTTTTCCAAAATCAGACTTGACACCAGAGAGGCTGAATACCGCACTGAGTCAATGCGGTCTTAGCCTCTCTGGTCTCAACACTCTGTCTGATTTTGGATTTTTTTTTTTTTTTTTTTCCAAAATCAGACTTGACACCAGAGAGGCTGAATACCGCACTGAGTCAATGCGGTCTTAGCCTCTCTGGTGTCAACACTGTCTGATTTTGGATTTTTTTTTTTTTTTTTTCCAAAATCAGACTTGACACCAGAGAGGCTGAATACCGCACTGAGTCAATGCGGTTTTAGCCTCTCTGGTCTCAACACTCTGTCTGATTTTGGATTTTTTTTTTTTTTTTCCAAAATCAGACTTGACACCAGAGAGGCTGAATACCGCACTGAGTCAATGCGGTCTTAGCCTCTCTGGTGTCAACACTCTGTCTGATTTTGGATTTTTTTTTTTTTTTTCCAAAATCAGACTTGACACCAGAGAGGCTGAATACCGCACTGAGTCAATGCGGTCTTAGCCTCTCTGGTGTCAACACTGTCTGATTTTGGATTTTTTTTTTTTTTTTTTCCAAAATCAGACTTGACACCAGAGAGGCTGAATACCGCACTGAGTCAATGCGGTTTTAGCCTCTCTGGTCTCAACACTCTGTCTGATTTTGGATTTTTTTTTTTTTTTTCCAAAATCAGACTTGACACCAGAGAGGCTGAATACCGCACTGAGTCAATGCGGTCTTAGCCTCTCTGGTGTCAACACTCTGTCTGATTTTGGATTTTTTTTTTTTTTTTCCAAAATCAGACTTGACACCAGAGAGGCTGAATACCGCACTGAGTCAATGCGGTCTTAGCCTCTCTGGTGTCAACACTCTGTCTGATTTTTTTTTTTTTTTTTTTTTTCCAAAATCAGACTTGACACCAGAGAGGCTGAATACCGCACTGAGTCAATGCGGTCTTAGCCTCTCTGGTCTCAACACTCTGTCTGATTTTGGATTTTTTTTTTTTTTCCAAAATCAGACTTGACACCAGAGAGGCTGAATACCGCACTGAGTCAATGCGGTCTTAGCCTCTCTGGTGTCAACACTCTGTCTGATTTTGGATTTTTTTTTTTTTTTTCCAAAATCAGACTTGACACCAGAGAGGCTGAATACCGCACTGAGTCAATGCGGTCTTAGCCTCTCTGGTCTCAGCACTCTGTCTGATTTTGGATTTTTTTTTTTTTTTTCCAAAATCAGACTTGACACCAGAGAGGCTGAATAACGCACTGAGTCAATGCGGTCTTAGCCTCTCTGGTCTCAACACTCTGTCTGATTTTGGATTTTTTTTTTTTTTTTTTTCCAAAATCAGACTTGACACCAGAGAGGCTGAATACCGCACTGAGTCAATGCGGTCTTAGCCTCTCTGGTGTCAACACTCTGTCTGATTTTTGATATTTTTTTTTTTTTTTCCAAAATCAGACTTGACACCAGAGAGGCTGAATAACGCACTGAGTCAATGCGGTCTTAGCCTCTCTGGTCTCAACACTCTGTCTGATTTTGGATTTATTTTTATTTTTTTCCAAAATCAGACTTGACACCAGAGAGGCTGAATACCGCACTGAGTCAATGCGGTCTTAGCCTCTCTGGTGTCAACACTCTGTCTGAATTTGGATTTTTTTTTTTTTTTTTTTTTAGAGGCTGAATACCGCACTGAGTCAATCCAGTCTTAGCCTCTCTGGTCTCAACACTCTGTCTGATTTTGGATTTTTTTTTTTTTTTTTTTTCCCAAAATCAGCCTTGACACCAGAGAGGCTGAATACCGCACTGAGTCAATGCGGTCTTAGCCTCTCTGGTGTCAACACTCTGTCTGATTTTGGATTTTTTTTTTTTTTTTTTTCCAAAATCAGACTTGACACCAGAGAGGCTGAATACCGCACTGAGTCAATGCAGTCTTAGCCTCTCTGGTCTCAACACTCTGTCTGATTTTGGATTTTTTTTTTTTTTTTTCCCCAAAATCAGACTTGACACCAGAGAGGCTGAATACCGCACTGAGTCAATGCGGTCTTAGCCTCTCTGGTGTCAACACTCTGTCTGATTTTGGATTTTTTTTTTTTTTTTCCAAAATCAGACTTGACACCAGAGAGGCTGAATACCGCACTGAGTCAATGCGGTCTTAGCCTCTCTGGTCTCAACACTCTGTCTGATTTTGGATTTTTTTTTTTTTTTCCAAAATCATACTTGACACCAGAGAGGCTGAATACCGCACTGAGTCAATGCGGTCTTAGCCTCTCTGGTGTCAACACTCTGTCTGATTTTGGATTTTTTTTTTTTTTTTCCAAAATCAGACTTGACACCAGAGAGGCTAAATACCACACTGAGTCAATGCGGTCTTAGCCTCTCTGGTGTCAACACTCTGTCTGATTTTGGATTTTTTTTTTTTTTTCAAAATCAGACTTGACACCAGAGAGGCTGAATACCGCACTGAGTCAATGCGGTCTTAGCCTCTCTGGTCTCAACACTCTGTCTGATTTTAGGTTTTTTTTTTTTTTTCCAAAATCAGACTTGACACCAGAGAGGCTGAATACTGCACTGAGTCAATGCGGTCTTAGCCTCTCTGGTGTCAACACTCTGTCTGATTTTGGATTTTTTTTTTTTTTTTCCAAAATCAGACTTGACACCAGAGAGGCTGAATACTGCACTGAGTCAATGCGGTCTTAGCCTCTCTGGTCTCAACACTCTGTCTGATTTTGGATTTTTTTTTTTTTTTTCCAAAATCAGACTTGACACCAGAGAGGCTGAATACCGCACTGAGTCAATGCGGTCTTAGCCTCTCTGGTGTCAACACTCTGTCTGATTTTGGATTTTTTTTTTTTTTTTTTCCAAAATCAGACTTGACACCAGAGAGGCTGAATACCGCACTGAGTCAATGCGGTCTTAGCCTCTCTGGTCTCAACACTCTGTCTGATTTTGGATTTTTTTTTTTTTTTTTCCCAAAATCAGACTTGACACCAGAGAGGCTGAATACCGCACTGAGTCAATGCGGTCTTAGCCTCTCTGGTGTCAACACTCTGTCTGATTTTGGATCTTTTTTTTTTTTTCCAAAATCAGACTTGACACCAGAGAGGCTGAATACCGCACTGAGTCAATGCGGTCTTAGCCTCTCTGGTCTCAGCACTCTGTCTGATTTTGGATTTTTTTTTTTTTTTTCCAAAATCAGACTTGACACCAGAGAGGCTGAATACCGCACTGAGTCAATGCGGTCTTAGCCTCTCTGGTGTCAACACTCTGTCTGATTTTAGATTTTTTTTTTTTTTTTCAAAATCAGACTTGACACCAGAGAGGCTGAATACCGCACTGAGTCAATGCGGTCTTAGCCTCTCTGGTCTCAACACTTTGTCTGATTTTGGATTTTTTTTTTTTTTTCCAAAATCAGACTTGACACCAGAGAGGCTGAATACCGCACTGAGTCAATGCGGTCTTAGCCTCTCTGGTGTCAACACTCTGTCTGATTTTGGATTTTTTTTTTTTTTTTCCTAAATCAGACTTGACACCAGAGAGGCTGAATACCGCACTGAGTCAATGCGGTCTTAGCCTCTCTGGTCTCAACACTCTGTCTGATTTTGGATTTTTTTTTTTTTTCCAAAATCAGACTTGACACCAGAGAGGCTGAATACCGCACTGAGTCAATGCGGTCTTAGCCTCTCTGGTCTCAGCACTCTGTCTGATTTTGGATTTTTTTTTTTTTTTTCCAAAATCAGACTTGACACCAGAGAGGCTGAATACCGCACTGAGTCAATGCGGTCTTAGCCTCTCTGGTGTCAACACTCTGTCTGATTTTAGATTTTTTTTTTTTTTTCAAAATCAGACTTGACACCAGAGAGGCTGAATACCGCACTGAGTCAATGCGGTCTTAGCCTCTCTGGTCTCAACACTTTGTCTGATTTTGGATTTTTTTTTTTTTTCCAAAATCAGACTTGACACCAGAGAGGCTGAATACCGCACTGAGTCAATGCGGTCTTAGCCTCTCTGGTGTCAACACTCTGTCTGATTTTGGATTTTTTTTTTTTTTTTCCTAAATCAGACTTGACACCAGAGAGGCTGAATACCGCACTGAGTCAATGCGGTCTTAGCCTCTCTGGTCTCAACACTCTGTCTGATTTTGGATTTTTTTTTTTTTTCCAAAATCAGACTTGACACCAGAGAGGCTGAATACCGCACTGAGTCAATGCGGTCTTAGCCTCTCTGGTGTCAACACTCTGTCTGAATTTTGATTATTATTATTTTTTTCCAAAATCAGACTTGACACCAGAGAGGCTGAATAACGCACTGAGTCAATGCAGTCTTAGCCTCTCTGGTCTCAACACTCTGTCTGATTTTGGATTTTTTTTTTTTTTTTTCTAAAATCAGACTTGACACCAGAGAGGCTGAATACCGAACTGAGTCAATGCGGTCTTAGCCTCTCTGGTGTCAACACTCTGTCTGATTTTGGATTTTTTTTTTTTTTTTTCCAAAATCAGACTTGACACCAGAGAGGCTGAATACCGCACTGAGTCAATGCGGTCTTAGCCTCTCTGGTCTCAACACTCTGTCTGATTTTGGATTTTTTTTTTTTTTTTTCCCAAAATCAGACTTGACACCAGAGAGGCTGAATACCGCACTGAGTCAATGCGGTCTTAGCCTCTCTGGTGTCAACACTCTGTCTGAATTTGGATTTTTTTTTTTTTTTTTTTTTAGAGGCTGAATACCGCACTGAGTCAATCCAGTCTTAGCCTCTCTGGTCTCAACACTCTGTCTGATTTTGGATTTTTTTTTTTTTTTTTTTCCCAAAATCAGACTTGACACCAGAGAGGCTGAATACCGCACTGAGTCAATGCGGTCTTAGCCTCTCTGGTGTCAACACTCTGTCTGATTTTGGATTTTTTTTTTTTTTTTTTTCCAAAATCAGACTTGACACCAGAGAGGCTGAATACCGCACTGAGTCAATGCAGTCTTAGCCTCTCTGGTCTCAACACTCTGTCTGATTTTGGATTTTTTTTTTTTTTTTTCCCCCAAAATCAGACTTGACACCAGAGAGGCTGAATACCGCACTGAGTCAATGCGGTCTTAGCATCTCTGGTGTCAACACTCTGTCTGATTTTGGATTTTTTTTTTTTTTTTCCAAAATCAGACTTGACACCAGAGAGGCTGAATACCGCACTGAGTCAATGCGGTCTTAGCCTCTCTGGTCTCAACACTCTGTCTGATTTTGGATTTTTTTTTTTTTTTCCAAAATCAGACTTGACACCAGAGAGGCTGAATACCGCACTGAGTCAATGCGGTCTTAGCCTCTCTGGTGTCAACACTCTGTCTGATTTTGGATTTTTTTTTTTTTTTCCAAAATCAGACTTGACACCAGAGAGGCTAAATACCACACTGAGTCAATGCGGTCTTAGCCTCTCTGGTGTCAACACTCTGTCTGATTTTGGATTTTTTTTTTTTTTTCAAAATCAGACTTGACACCAGAGAGGCTGAATACCGCACTGAGTCAATGCGGTCTTAGCCTCTCTGGTCTCAACACTCTGTCTGATTTTGGATTTTTTTTTTTTTTCCAAAATCAGACTTGACACCAGAGAGGCTGAATACTGCACTGAGTCAATGCGGTCTTAGCCTCTCTGGTCTCAACACTCTGTCTGATTTTGGATTTTTTTTTTTTTTCCAAAATCAGACTTGACACCAGAGAGGCTGAATACCGCACTGAGTCAATGCGGTCTTAGCCTCTCTGGTCTCAGCACTCTGTCTGATTTTGGATTTTTTTTTTTTTTTTCCAAAATCAGACTTGACACCAGAGAGGCTGAATACCGCACTGAGTCAATGCGGTCTTAGCCTCTCTGGTGTCAACACTCTGTCTGATTTTAGATTTTTTTTTTTTTTTCAAAATCAGACTTGACACCAGAGAGGCTGAATACCGAACTGAGTCAATGCGGTCTTAGCCTCTCTGGTGTCAACACTCTGTCTGATTTTGGATTTTTTTTTTTTTTTTTCCAAAATCAGACTTGACACCAGAGAGGCTGAATACCGCACTGAGTCAATGCGGTCTTAGCCTCTCTGGTCTCAACACTCTGTCTGATTTTGGATTTTTTTTTTTTTTTTTCCCAAAATCAGACTTGACACCAGAGAGGCTGAATACCGCACTGAGTCAATGCGGTCTTAGCCTCTCTGGTCTCAACACTCTGTCTGATTTTGGATTTTTTTTTTTTTTCCAAAATCAGACTTGACACCAGAGAGGCTGAATACCGCACTGAGTCAATGCGGTCTTAGCCTCTCTGGTGTCAACACTCTGTCTGAATTTTGATTATTATTATTTTTTTCCAAAATCAGACTTGACACCAGAGAGGCTGAATAACGCACTGAGTCAATGCAGTCTTAGCCTCTCTGGTCTCAACACTCTGTCTGATTTTGGATTTTTTTTTTTTTTTTTCTAAAATCAGACTTGACACCAGAGAGGCTGAATACCGAACTGAGTCAATGCGGTCTTAGCCTCTCTGGTGTCAACACTCTGTCTGATTTTGGATTTTTTTTTTTTTTTTTCCAAAATCAGACTTGACACCAGAGAGGCTGAATACCGCACTGAGTCAATGCGGTCTTAGCCTCTCTGGTCTCAACACTCTGTCTGATTTTGGATTTTTTTTTTTTTTTTTCCCAAAATCAGACTTGACACCAGAGAGGCTGAATACCGCACTGAGTCAATGCGGTCTTAGCCTCTCTGGTGTCAACACTCTGTCTGAATTTGGATTTTTTTTTTTTTTTTTTTTTAGAGGCTGAATACCGCACTGAGTCAATCCAGTCTTAGCCTCTCTGGTCTCAACACTCTGTCTGATTTTGGATTTTTTTTTTTTTTTTTTTCCCAAAATCAGACTTGACACCAGAGAGGCTGAATACCGCACTGAGTCAATGCGGTCTTAGCCTCTCTGGTGTCAACACTCTGTCTGATTTTGGATTTTTTTTTTTTTTTTTTTCCAAAATCAGACTTGACACCAGAGAGGCTGAATACCGCACTGAGTCAATGCAGTCTTAGCCTCTCTGGTCTCAACACTCTGTCTGATTTTGGATTTTTTTTTTTTTTTTTCCCCCAAAATCAGACTTGACACCAGAGAGGCTGAATACCGCACTGAGTCAATGCGGTCTTAGCATCTCTGGTGTCAACACTCTGTCTGATTTTGGATTTTTTTTTTTTTTTTCCAAAATCAGACTTGACACCAGAGAGGCTGAATACCGCACTGAGTCAATGCGGTCTTAGCCTCTCTGGTCTCAACACTCTGTCTGATTTTGGATTTTTTTTTTTTTTTCCAAAATCAGACTTGACACCAGAGAGGCTGAATACCGCACTGAGTCAATGCGGTCTTAGCCTCTCTGGTGTCAACACTCTGTCTGATTTTGGATTTTTTTTTTTTTTTCCAAAATCAGACTTGACACCAGAGAGGCTAAATACCACACTGAGTCAATGCGGTCTTAGCCTCTCTGGTGTCAACACTCTGTCTGATTTTGGATTTTTTTTTTTTTTTCAAAATCAGACTTGACACCAGAGAGGCTGAATACCGCACTGAGTCAATGCGGTCTTAGCCTCTCTGGTCTCAACACTCTGTCTGATTTTGGATTTTTTTTTTTTTTCCAAAATCAGACTTGACACCAGAGAGGCTGAATACTGCACTGAGTCAATGCGGTCTTAGCCTCTCTGGTCTCAACACTCTGTCTGATTTTGGATTTTTTTTTTTTTTCCAAAATCAGACTTGACACCAGAGAGGCTGAATACCGCACTGAGTCAATGCGGTCTTAGCCTCTCTGGTCTCAGCACTCTGTCTGATTTTGGATTTTTTTTTTTTTTTTCCAAAATCAGACTTGACACCAGAGAGGCTGAATACCGCACTGAGTCAATGCGGTCTTAGCCTCTCTGGTGTCAACACTCTGTCTGATTTTAGATTTTTTTTTTTTTTTCAAAATCAGACTTGACACCAGAGAGGCTGAATACCGAACTGAGTCAATGCGGTCTTAGCCTCTCTGGTGTCAACACTCTGTCTGATTTTGGATTTTTTTTTTTTTTTTTCCAAAATCAGACTTGACACCAGAGAGGCTGAATACCGCACTGAGTCAATGCGGTCTTAGCCTCTCTGGTCTCAACACTCTGTCTGATTTTGGATTTTTTTTTTTTTTTTTCCCAAAATCAGACTTGACACCAGAGAGGCTGAATACCGCACTGAGTCAATGCGGTCTTAGCCTCTCTGGTGTCAACACTCTGTCTGAATTTGGATTTTTTTTTTTTTTTTTTTTTAGAGGCTGAATACCGCACTGAGTCAATCCAGTCTTAGCCTCTCTGGTCTCAACACTCTGTCTGATTTTGGATTTTTTTTTTTTTTTTTTTCCCAAAATCAGACTTGACACCAGAGAGGCTGAATACCGCACTGAGTCAATGCGGTCTTAGCCTCTCTGGTGTCAACACTCTGTCTGATTTTGGATTTTTTTTTTTTTTTTTTCCAAAATCAGACTTGACACCAGAGAGGCTGAATACCGCACTGAGTCAATGCAGTCTTAGCCTCTCTGGTCTCAACACTCTGTCTGATTTTGGATTTTTTTTTTTTTTTTTTCCCCAAAATCAGACTTGACACCAGAGAGGCTGAATACCGCACTGAGTCAATGCGGTCTTAGCCTCTCTGGTGTCAACACTCTGTCTGATTTTGGATTTTTTTTTTTTTTTTCCAAAATCAGACTTGACACCAGAGAGGCTGAATACCGCACTGAGTCAATGCGGTCTTAGCCTCTCTGGTCTCAACACTCTGTCTGATTTTGGATTTTTTTTTTTTTTTCCAAAATCAGACTTGACACCAGAGAGGCTGAATACCGCACTGAGTCAATGCGGTCTTAGCCTCTCTGGTGTCAACACTCTGTCTGATTTTGGATTTTTTTTTTTTTTTCCAAAATCAGACTTGACACCAGAGAGGCTAAATACCACACTGAGTCAATGCGGTCTTAGCCTCTCTGGTGTCAACACTCTGTCTGATTTTGGATTTTTTTTTTTTTTTCAAAATCAGACTTGACACCAGAGAGGCTGAATACCGCACTGAGTCAATGCGGTCTTAGCCTCTCTGGTCTCAACACTCTGTCTGATTTTGGATTTTTTTTTTTTTTCCAAAATCAGACTTGACACCAGAGAGGCTGAATACTGCACTGAGTCAATGCGGTCTTAGCCTCTCTGGTCTCAACACTCTGTCTGATTTTGGATTTTTTTTTTTTTTCCAAAATCAGACTTGACACCAGAGAGGCTGAATACCGCACTGAGTCAATGCGGTCTTAGCCTCTCTGGTCTCAGCACTCTGTCTGATTTTGGATTTTTTTTTTTTTTTTCCAAAATCAGACTTGACACCAGAGAGGCTGAATACCGCACTGAGTCAATGCGGTCTTAGCCTCTCTGGTGTCAACACTCTGTCTGATTTTAGATTTTTTTTTTTTTTTCAAAATCAGACTTGACACCAGAGAGGCTGAATACCGCACTGAGTCAATGCGGTCTTAGCCTCTCTGGTCTCAACACTTTGTCTGATTTTGGATTTTTTTTTTTTTTCCAAAATCAGACTTGACACCAGAGAGGCTGAATACCGCACTGAGTCAATGCGGTCTTAGCCTCTCTGGTGTCAACACTCTGTCTGATTTTGGATTTTTTTTTTTTTTTTCCTAAATCAGACTTGACACCAGAGAGGCTGAATACCGCACTGAGTCAATGCGGTCTTAGCCTCTCTGGTCTCAACACTCTGTCTGATTTTGGATTTTTTTTTTTTTTCCAAAATCAGACTTGACACCAGAGAGGCTGAATACCGCACTGAGTCAATGCGGTCTTAGCCTCTCTGGTGTCAACACTCTGTCTGAATTTTGATTATTATTGTTTTTTTCCAAAATCAGACTTGACACCAGAGAGGCTGAATAACGCACTGAGTCAATGCAGTCTTAGCCTCTCTGGTCTCAACACTCTGTCTGATTTTGGATTTTTTTTTTTTTTTTTCCAAAATCAGACTTGACACCAGAGAGGCTGAATACCGAACTGAGTCAATGCAGTCTTAGCCTCTCTGGTGTCAACACTCTGTCTGATTTTGGATTTTTTTTTTTTTTTTTCCAAAATCAGACTTGACACCAGAGAGGCTGAATACCGCACTGAGTCAATGCGGTCTTAGCCTCTCTGGTCTCAACACTCTGTCTGATTTTGGATTTTTTTTTTTTTTTTTCCCAAAATCAGACTTGACACCAGAGAGGCTGAATACCGCACTGAGTCAATGCGGTCTTAGCCTCTCTGGTGTCAACACTCTGTCTGAATTTGGATTTTTTTTTTTTTTTTTTTTTAGAGGCTGAATACCGCACTGAGTCAATCCAGTCTTAGCCTCTCTGGTCTCAACACTCTGTCTGATTTTGGATTTTTTTTTTTTTTTTTTTTCCCAAAATCAGACTTGACACCAGAGAGGCTGAATACCGCACTGAGTCAATGCGGTCTTAGCCTCTCTGGTGTCAACACTCTGTCTGATTTTGGATTTTTTTTTTTTTTTTTTTCCAAAATCAGACTTGACACCAGAGAGGCTGAATACCGCACTGAGTCAATGCAGTCTTAGCCTCTCTGGTCTCAACACTCTGTCTGATTTTGGATTTTTTTTTTTTTTTTCCCCCCAAAATCAGACTTGACACCAGAGAGGCTGAATACCGCACTGAGTCAATGCGGTCTTAGCCTCTCTGGTGTCAACACTCTGTCTGATTTTGGATTTTTTTTTTTTTTTTCCAAAATCAGACTTGACACCAGAGAGGCTGAATACCGCACTGAGTCAATGCGGTCTTAGCCTCTCTGGTCTCAACACTCTGTCTGATTTTGGATTTTTTTTTTTTTTTCCAAAATCAGACTTGACACCAGAGAGGCTGAATACCGCACTGAGTCAATGCGGTCTTAGCCTCTCTGGTGTCAACACTCTGTCTGATTTTGGATTTTTTTTTTTTTTTCCAAAATCAGACTTGACACCAGAGAGGCTAAATACCACACTGAGTCAATGCGGTCTTAGCCTCTCTGGTGTCAACACTCTGTCTGATTTTGGATTTTTTTTTTTTTTTCAAAATCAGACTTGACACCAGAGAGGCTGAATACCGCACTGAGTCAATGCGGTCTTAGCCTCTCTGGTCTCAACACTCTGTCTGATTTTGGATTTTTTTTTTTTTTCCAAAATCAGACTTGACACCAGAGAGGCTGAATACTGCACTGAGTCAATGCGGTCTTAGCCTCTCTGGTGTCAACACTCTGTCTGATTTTGGATCTTTTTTTTTTTTTCCAAAATCAGACTTGACACCAGAGAGGCTGAATACCGCACTGAGTCAATGCAGTCTTAGCCTCTCTGGTCTCAACACTCTGTCTGATTTTGGATTTTTTTTTTTTTTTTTTTTTCCCAAAATCAGACTTGACACCAGAGAGGCTGAATACCGCACTGAGTCAATGCGGTCTTAGCCTCTCTGGTGTCAACACTCTGTCTGATTTTGGATTTTTTTTTTTTTTTTTTCCAAAATCAGACTTGACACCAGAGAGGCTGAATACCGCACTGAGTCAATGCAGTCTTAGCCTCTCTGGTCTCAACACTCTGTCTGATTTTGGATTTTTTTTTTTTTTTTCCCCCCAAAATCAGACTTGACACCAGAGAGGCTGAATACCGCACTGAGTCAATGCAGTCTTAGCCTCTCTGGTGTCAACACTCTGTCTGATTTTGGATTTTTTTTTTTTTTTTCCAAAATCAGACTTGACACCAGAGAGGCTGAATACCGCACTGAGTCAATGCGGTCTTAGCCTCTCTGGTCTCAACACTCTGTCTGATTTTGGATTTTTTTTTTTTTTTCCAAAATCAGACTTGACACCAGAGAGGCTGAATACCGCACTGAGTCAATGCGGTCTTAGCCTCTCTGGTGTCAACACTCTGTCTGATTTTGGATTTTTTTTTTTTTTTCCAAAATCAGACTTGACACCAGAGAGGCTAAATACCACACTGAGTCAATGCGGTCTTAGCCTCTCTGGTGTCAACACTCTGTCTGATTTTGGATTTTTTTTTTTTTTTCAAAATCAGACTTGACACCAGAGAGGCTGAATACCGCACTGAGTCAATGCGGTCTTAGCCTCTCTGGTCTCAACACTCTGTCTGATTTTGGATTTTTTTTTTTTTTCCAAAATCAGACTTGACACCAGAGAGGCTGAATACTGCACTGAGTCAATGCGGTCTTAGCCTCTCTGGTGTCAACACTCTGTCTGATTTTGGATCTTTTTTTTTTTTTCCAAAATCAGACTTGACACCAGAGAGGCTGAATACCGCACTGAGTCAATGCAGTCTTAGCCTCTCTGGTCTCAACACTCTGTCTGATTTTGGATTTTTTTTTTTTTTTTCCAAAATCAGACTTGACACCAGAGAGGCTGAATACCGCACTGAGTCAATGCGGTCTTAGCCTCTCTGGTCTCAACACTCTGTCTGATTTTGGATTTTTTTTTTTTTTTTCCAAAATCAGACTTGACACCAGAGAGGCTGAATACCGCACTGAGTCAATGCGGTCTTAGCCTCTCTGGTCTCAACACTCTGTCTGATTTTGGATTTTTTTTTTTTTTTCCAAAATCAGACTTGACACCAGAGAGGCTGAATACCGCACTGAGTCAATGCGGTCTTAGCCTCTCTGGTGTCAACACTCTGTCTGATTTTGGATTTTTTTTTTTTTTTCCAAAATCAGACTTGACACCAGAGAGGCTAAATACCACACTGAGTCAATGCGGTCTTAGCCTCTCTGGTGTCAACACTCTGTCTGATTTTGGATTTTTTTTTTTTTTTCAAAATCAGACTTGACACCAGAGAGGCTGAATACCGCACTGAGTCAATGCGGTCTTAGCCTCTCTGGTCTCAACACTCTGTCTGATTTTGGATTTTTTTTTTTTTTCCAAAATCAGACTTGACACCAGAGAGGCTGAATACTGCACTGAGTCAATGCGGTCTTAGCCTCTCTGGTCTCAACACTCTGTCTGATTTTTTTTTTTTTTTTTTTTTCCAAAATCAGACTTGACACCAGAGAGGCTGAATACCGCACTGAGTCAATGCGGTCTTAGCCTCTCTGGTGTCAACACTCTGTCTGATTTTAGATTTTTTTTTTTTTTTCAAAATCAGACTTGACACCAGAGAGGCTGAATACCGCACTGAGTCAATGCGGTCTTAGCCTCTCTGGTCTCAACACTTTGTCTGATTTTGGATTTTTTTTTTTTTTCCAAAAATCAGACTTGACACCAGAGAGGCTGAATACCGCACTGAGTCAATGCGGTCTTAGCCTCTCTGGTGTCAACACTCTGTCTGATTTTGGATTTTTTTTTTTTTTTTCCTAAATCAGACTTGACACCAGAGAGGCTGAATACCGCACTGAGTCAATGCGGTCTTAGCCTCTCTGGTCTCAACACTATGTCTGATTTTGGATTTTTTTTTTTTTTTTTCCAAAATCAGACTTGACACCAGAGAGGCTGAATACCGCACTGAGTCAATGCGGTCTTAGCCTCTCTGGTCTCAACACTCTGTCTGATTTTGGATTTTTTTTTTTTTTCCAAAAATCAGACTTGACACCAGAGAGGCTGAATACCGCACTGAGTCAATGCGGTCTTAGCCTCTCTGGTGTCAACACTCTGTCTGATTTTGGATTTTTTTTTTTTTTTTCCTAAATCAGACTTGACACCAGAGAGGCTGAATACCGCACTGAGTCAATGCGGTCTTAGCCTCTCTGGTGTCAACACTCTGTCTGATTTTGGATTTTTTTTTTTTTTTTTCCAAAATCAGACTTGACACCAGAGAGGCTGAATACCGCACTGAGTCAATGCGGTCTTAGCCTCTCTGGTCTCAACACTCTGTCTGATTTTGGATTTTTTTTTTTTTTTTTCCAAAATCAGACTTGACACCAGAGAGGCTGAATACCGCACTGAGTCAATGCGGTCTTAGCCTCTCTGGTCTCAACACTCTGTCTGATTTTAGATTTTTTTTTTTTTTTTCCAAAATCAGACTTGACACCAGAGAGGCTGAATACCGCACTGAGTCAATGCGGTCTTAGCCTCTCTGGTGTCAACACTCTGTCTGATTTTGATTTTTTTTTTTTTTTTTCCAAAATCAGACTTGACACCAGAGAGGCTGAATACCGCACTGAGTCAATGCGGTCTTAGCCTCTCTGGTCTCAACACTCTGTCTGATTTTGGATTTTTTTTTTTTTTCCAAAATCAGACTTGACACCAGAGAGGCTGAATACCGCACTGAGTCAATGCGGTCTTAGCCTCTCTGGTCTCAACACTCTGTCTGATTTTGGATTTTTTTTTTTTTTTTTCCAAAATCAGACTTGACACCAGAGAGGCTGAATACCGCACTGAGTCAATGCGGTCTTAGCCTCTCTGGTCTCAACACTCTGTCTGATTTTGGATTTTTGTTTTTTTTTCCAAAATCAGACTTGACACACGAGAGGCTGAATACCGCACTGAGTCAATGCCGTCTTAGCCTCTCTGGTCTCAACACTCTGTCTGATTTTGGATTTTTTTTTTTTTTTTCCAAAATCAGACTTGACACCAGAGAGGCTGAATACTGCACTGAGTCAATGCGGTCTTAGGCTCTCTGGTGTCAACACTCTGTCTGATTTTGGATTTTTTTTTTTTTTTCCAAAATCAGACTTGACACCAGAGAGGCTGAATACCGCACTGAGTCAATGCGGTCTTAGCCTCTCTGGTGTCAACACTCTGTCTGATTTTGGATTTTTTTTTTTTTTTCCAAAATCAGACTTGACACCAGAGAGGCTAAATACCACACTGAGTCAATGCGGTCTTAGCCTCTCTGGTGTCAACACTCTGTCTGATTTTGGATTTTTTTTTTTTTTTCAAAATCAGACTTGACACCAGAGAGGCTGAATACCGCACTGAGTCAATGCGGTCTTAGCCTCTCTGGTCTCAACACTCTGTCTGATTTTGGATTTTTTTTTTTTTTCCAAAATCAGACTTGACACCAGAGAGGCTGAATACTGCACTGAGTCAATGCGGTCTTAGCCTCTCTGGTCTCAACACTCTGTCTGATTTTTTTTTTTTTTTTTTTTTCCAAAATCAGACTTGACACCAGAGAGGCTGAATACCGCACTGAGTCAATGCGGTCTTAGCCTCTCTGGTGTCAACACTCTGTCTGATTTTAGATTTTTTTTTTTTTTTCAAAATCAGACTTGACACCAGAGAGGCTGAATACCGCACTGAGTCAATGCGGTCTTAGCCTCTCTGGTCTCAACACTTTGTCTGATTTTGGATTTTTTTTTTTTTTCCAAAAATCAGACTTGACACCAGAGAGGCTGAATACCGCACTGAGTCAATGCGGTCTTAGCCTCTCTGGTGTCAACACTCTGTCTGATTTTGGATTTTTTTTTTTTTTTTCCTAAATCAGACTTGACACCAGAGAGGCTGAATACCGCACTGAGTCAATGCGGTCTTAGCCTCTCTGGTCTCAACACTCTGTCTGATTTTGGATTTTTTTTTTTTTTTTTCCAAAATCAGACTTGACACCAGAGAGGCTGAATACCGCACTGAGTCAATGCGGTCTTAGCCTCTCTGGTCTCAACACTCTGTCTGATTTTGGATTTTTTTTTTTTTTCCAAAATCAGACTTGACACCAGAGAGGCTGAATACTGCACTGAGTCAATGCGGTCTTAGCCTCTCTGGTCTCAACACTCTGTCTGATTTTTTTTTTTTTTTTTTTTTCCAAAATCAGACTTGACACCAGAGAGGCTGAATACCGCACTGAGTCAATGCGGTCTTAGCCTCTCTGGTGTCAACACTCTGTCTGATTTTAGATTTTTTTTTTTTTTTCAAAATCAGACTTGACACCAGAGAGGCTGAATACCGCACTGAGTCAATGCGGTCTTAGCCTCTCTGGTCTCAACACTTTGTCTGATTTTGGATTTTTTTTTTTTTTCCAAAAATCAGACTTGACACCAGAGAGGCTGAATACCGCACTGAGTCAATGCGGTCTTAGCCTCTCTGGTGTCAACACTCTGTCTGATTTTGGATTTTTTTTTTTTTTTTCCTAAATCAGACTTGACACCAGAGAGGCTGAATACCGCACTGAGTCAATGCGGTCTTAGCCTCTCTGGTCTCAACACTCTGTCTGATTTTGGATTTTTTTTTTTTTTTTTCCAAAATCAGACTTGACACCAGAGAGGCTGAATACCGCACTGAGTCAATGCGGTCTTAGCCTCTCTGGTCTCAACACTCTGTCTGATTTTGGATTTTTTTTTTTTTTCCAAAAATCAGACTTGACACCAGAGAGGCTGAATACCGCACTGAGTCAATGCGGTCTTAGCCTCTCTGGTGTCAACACTCTGTCTGATTTTGGATTTTTTTTTTTTTTTTCCTAAATCAGACTTGACACCAGAGAGGCTGAATACCGCACTGAGTCAATGCGGTCTTAGCCTCTCTGGTGTCAACACTCTGTCTGATTTTGGATTTTTTTTTTTTTTTTTCCAAAATCAGACTTGACACCAGAGAGGCTGAATACCGCACTGAGTCAATGCGGTCTTAGCCTCTCTGGTCTCAACACTCTGTCTGATTTTGGATTTTTTTTTTTTTTTTTCCAAAATCAGACTTGACACCAGAGAGGCTGAATACCGCACTGAGTCAATGCGGTCTTAGCCTCTCTGGTCTCAACACTCTGTCTGATTTTAGATTTTTTTTTTTTTTTTCCAAAATCAGACTTGACACCAGAGAGGCTGAATACCGCACTGAGTCAATGCGGTCTTAGCCTCTCTGGTGTCAACACTCTGTCTGATTTTGAATTTTTTTTTTTTTTTTCCAAAATCAGACTTGACACCAGAGAGGCTGAATACCGCACTGAGTCAATGCGGTCTTAGCCTCTCTGGTCTCAACACTCTGTCTGATTTTGGATTTTTTTTTTTTTTCCAAAATCAGACTTGACACCAGAGAGGCTGAATACCGCACTGAGTCAATGCGGTCTTAGCCTCTCTGGTGTCAACACTCTGTCTGATTTTGGATTTTTGTTTTTTTTTCCAAAATCAGACTTGACACCAGAGAGGCTGAATACCGCACTGAGTCAATGCGGTCTTAGCCTCTCTGGTCTCAACACTCTGTCTGATTTTGGATTTTTTTTTTTTTTTTTCCAAAATCAGACTTGACACCAGAGAGGCTGAATACTGCACTGAGTCAATGCGGTCTTAGCCTCTCTGGTCTCAACACTCTGTCTGATTTTGGATTTTTTTTTTTTTTTTTCCAAAATCAGACTTGACACACGAGAGGCTGAATACCGCACTGAGTCAATGCCGTCTTAGCCTCTCTGGTCTCAACACTCTGTCTGATTTTGGATTTTTTTTTTTTTTTTCCAAAATCAGACTTGACACCAGAGAGGCTGAATACTGCACTGAGTCAATGCGGTCTTAGGCTCTCTGGTGTCAACACTCTGTCTGATTTTGGATTTTTTTTTTTTTTTCCAAAATCAGACTTGACACCAGAGAGGCTGAATACCGCACTGAGTCAATGCGGTCTTAGCCTCTCTGGTCTCAACACTCTGTCTGATTTTGGATTTTTTTTTTTTTTTTTCCAAAATCAGACTTGACACCAGAGAGGCTGAATACCGCACTGAGTCAATGCGGTCTTAGCCTCTCTGGTCTCAACACTCTGTCTGATTTTGGATTTTTTTTTTTTTTTTTTCCAAAATCAGACTTGACACCAGAGAGGCTGAATACCGCACTGAGTCAATGCGGTCTTAGCCACTCTGGTCTCAACACTCTGTCTGATTTTGGATTTTTTTTTTTTTTTTTTAAATCAGACTTGACACCAGAGAGGCTGAATACCGCACTGAGTCAATGCGGTCTTAACCTCTCTGGTGTCAACACTCTGTCTGATTTTGGATTTTTTTTTTTTTTTTCCAAAATCAGACTTGACACCAGAGAGGCTGAATACCGCACTGAGTCAATGCGGTCTTAGCCACTCTGGTCTCAACACTCTGTCTGATTTTGGATTTTTTTTTTTTTTTTCCAAAATCAGACTTGACACCAGAGAGGCTGAATACCGCACTGAGTCAATGCGGTCTTAACCTCTCTGGTGTCAACACTCTGTCTGATTTCGGATTTTTTTTTTTTTTTTTCCAAAATCAGACTTGACACCAGAGAGGCTGAATACCGCACTGAGTCAATGCGGTCTTAGCCTCTCTGGTGTCAACACTCTGTCTGATTTTGGATCTTTTTTTTTTTTTCCAAAATCAGACTTGACACCAGAGAGGCTGAATACCGCACTGAGTCAATCCAGTCTTAGCCTCTCTGGTCTCAACACTCTGTCTGATTTTGGATTTTTTTTTTTTTTTTTTTCCCAAAATCAGACTTGACACCAGAGAGGCTGAATACCGCACTGAGTCAATGCGGTCTTAGCCTCTCTGGTGTCAACACTCTGTCTGATTTTGGATTTTTTTTTTTTTTTTTTTCCAAAATCAGACTTGACCCAGAGAGGCTGAATACCGCACTGAGTCAATGCAGTCTTAGCCTCTCTGGTCTCAACACTCTGTCTGATTTTGGATTTTTTTTTTTTTTTTTTCCCCAAAATCAGACTTGACACCAGAGAGGCTGAATACCGCACTGAGTCAATGCGGTCTTAGCCTCTCTGGTGTCAACACTCTGTCTGATTTTGGATTTTTTTTTTTTTTTTCCAAAATCAGACTTGACACCAGAGAGGCTGAATACCGCACTGAGTCAATGCGGTCTTAGCCTCTCTGGTGTCAACACTCTGTCTGATTTTGGATTTTTCTTTTTTTTTCAAAATCAGACTTGACACCAGAGAGGCTGAATACCGCACTGAGTCAATGCGGTCTTAGCCTCTCTGGTCTCAACACTCTGTCTGATTTTGGATTTTTTTTTTTTTTCCAAAATCAGACTTGACACCAGAGAGGCTGAATACTGCACTGAGTCAATGCGGTCTTAGCCTCTCTGGTGTCAACACTCTGTCTGATTTTGGATCTTTTTTTTTTTTTCCAAAATCAGACTTGACACCAGAGAGGCTGAATACCGCACTGAGTCAATGCAGTCTTAGCCTCTCTGGTCTCAACACTCTGTCTGATTTTGGATTTTTTTTTTTTTTTTCCAAAATCAGACTTGACACCAGAGAGGCTGAATACCGCACTGAGTCAATGCGGTCTTAGCCTCTCTGGTGTCAACACTCTGTCTGATTTTGGATTTTTTTTTTTTTTTTTTTCCAAAATCAGACTTGACACCAGAGAGGCTGAATACCGCACTGAGTCAATGCAGTCTTAGCCTCTCTGGTCTCAACACTCTGTCTGATTTTGGATTTTTTTTTTTTTTTTTTCCCCAAAATCAGACTTGACACCAGAGAGGCTGAATACCGCACTGAGTCAATGCGGTCTTAGCCTCTCTGGTGTCAACACTCTGTCTGATTTTGGATTTTTTTTTTTTTTTTCCAAAATCAGACTTGACACCAGAGAGGCTGAATACCGCACTGAGTCAATGCGGTCTTAGCCTCTCTGGTCTCAACACTCTGTCTGATTTTGGATTTTTTTTTTTTTTTCCAAAATCAGACTTGACACCAGAGAGGCTGAATACCGCACTGAGTCAATGCGGTCTTAGCCTCTCTGGTGTCAACACTCTGTCTGATTTTGGATTTTTTTTTTTTTTTCCAAAATCAGACTTGACACCAGAGAGGCTAAATACCACACTGAGTCAATGCGGTCTTAGCCTCTCTGGTGTCAACACTCTGTCTGATTTTGGATTTTTTTTTTTTTTTCAAAATCAGACTTGACACCAGAGAGGCTGAATACCGCACTGAGTCAATGCGGTCTTAGCCTCTCTGGTCTCAACACTCTGTCTGATTTTGGATTTTTTTTTTTTTTCCAAAATCAGACTTGACACCAGAGAGGCTGAATACTGCACTGAGTCAATGCGGTCTTAGCCTCTCTGGTGTCAACACTCTGTCTGATTTTGGATCTTTTTTTTTTTTTCCAAAATCAGACTTGACACCAGAGAGGCTGAATACCGCACTGAGTCAATGCAGTCTTAGCCTCTCTGGTCTCAACACTCTGTCTGATTTTGGATTTTTTTTTTTTTTTTCCAAAATCAGACTTGACACCAGAGAGGCTGAATACCGCACTGAGTCAATGCGGTCTTAGCCTCTCTGGTCTCAACACTCTGTCTGATTTTGGATTTTTTTTTTTTTTTCCAAAATCAGACTTGACACCAGAGAGGCTGAATACCGCACTGAGTCAATGCGGTCTTAGCCTCTCTGGTCTCAACACTCTGTCTGATTTTGGATTTTTTTTTTTTTTTCCAAAATCAGACTTGACACCAGAGAGGCTGAATACCGCACTGAGTCAATGCGGTCTTAGCCTCTCTGGTGTCAACACTCTGTCTGATTTTGGATTTTTTTTTTTTTTTCCAAAATCAGACTTGACACCAGAGAGGCTAAATACCACACTGAGTCAATGCGGTCTTAGCCTCTCTGGTGTCAACACTCTGTCTGATTTTGGATTTTTTTTTTTTTTTCAAAATCAGACTTGACACCAGAGAGGCTGAATACCGCACTGAGTCAATGCGGTCTTAGCCTCTCTGGTCTCAACACTCTGTCTGATTTTGGATTTTTTTTTTTTTTCCAAAATCAGACTTGACACCAGAGAGGCTGAATACTGCACTGAGTCAATGCGGTCTTAGCCTCTCTGGTCTCAACACTCTGTCTGATTTTTTTTTTTTTTTTTTTTTCCAAAATCAGACTTGACACCAGAGAGGCTGAATACCGCACTGAGTCAATGCGGTCTTAGCCTCTCTGGTGTCAACACTCTGTCTGATTTTAGATTTTTTTTTTTTTTTCAAAATCAGACTTGACACCAGAGAGGCTGAATACCGCACTGAGTCAATGCGGTCTTAGCCTCTCTGGTCTCAACACTTTGTCTGATTTTGGATTTTTTTTTTTTTTCCAAAAATCAGACTTGACACCAGAGAGGCTGAATACCGCACTGAGTCAATGCGGTCTTAGCCTCTCTGGTGTCAACACTCTGTCTGATTTTGGATTTTTTTTTTTTTTTTCCTAAATCAGACTTGACACCAGAGAGGCTGAATACCGCACTGAGTCAATGCGGTCTTAGCCTCTCTGGTCTCAACACTCTGTCTGAATTTTGATTATTATTATTTTTTTCCAAAATCAGACTTGACACCAGAGAGGCTGAATAACGCACTGAGTCAATGCAGTCTTAGCCTCTCTGGTCTCAACACTCTGTCTGATTTTGGATTTTTTTTTTTTTTTTTCCAAAATCAGACTTGACACCAGAGAGGCTGAATACCGCACTGAGTCAATGCGGTCTTAGCCTCTCTGGTGTCAACACTCTGTCTGATTTTGGATTTTTTTTTTTTTTTTCCTAAATCAGACTTGACACCAGAGAGGCTGAATACCGCACTGAGTCAATGCGGTCTTAGCCTCTCTGGTGTCAACACTCTGTCTGAATTTTGATTATTATTATTTTTTTCCAAAATCAGACTTGACACCAGAGAGGCTGAATAACGCACTGAGTCAATGCAGTCTTAGCCTCTCTGGTCTCAACACTCTGTCTGATTTTGGATTTTTTTTTTTTTTTTTCCAAAATCAGACTTGACACCAGAGAGGCTGAATACCGAACTGAGTCAATGCGGTCTTAGCCTCTCTGGTGTCAACACTCTGTCTGATTTTGGATTTTTTTTTTTTTTTTTCCAAAATCAGACTTGACACCAGAGAGGCTGAATACCGCACTGAGTCAATGCGGTCTTAGCCTCTCTGGTCTCAACACTCTGTCTGATTTTGGATTTTTTTTTTTTTTTTTTCCCAAAATCAGACTTGACACCAGAGAGGCTGAATACCGCACTGAGTCAATGCGGTCTTAGCCTCTCTGGTGTCAACACTCTGTCTGAATTTGGATTTTTTTTTTTTTTTTTTTTTAGAGGCTGAATACCGCACTGAGTCAATCCAGTCTTAGCCTCTCTGGTCTCAACACTCTGTCTGATTTTGGATTTTTTTTTTTTTTTTTTTCCCAAAATCAGACTTGACACCAGAGAGGCTGAATACCGCACTGAGTCAATGCGGTCTTAGCCTCTCTGGTGTCAACACTCTGTCTGATTTTGGATTTTTTTTTTTTTTTTTTTCCAAAATCAGACTTGACACCAGAGAGGCTGAATACCGCACTGAGTCAATGCAGTCTTAGCCTCTCTGGTCTCAACACTCTGTCTGATTTTGGATTTTTTTTTTTTTTTTTTCCCCAAAATCAGACTTGACACCAGAGAGGCTGAATACCGCACTGAGTCAATGCGGTCTTAGCCTCTCTGGTGTCAACACTCTGTCTGATTTTGGATTTTTTTTTTTTTTTTCAAAAATCAGACTTGACACCAGAGAGGCTGAATACCGCACTGAGTCAATGCGGTCTTAGCCTCTCTGGTCTCAACACTCTGTCTGATTTTGGATTTTTTTTTTTTTTTCCAAAATCAGACTTGACACCAGAGAGGCTGAATACCGCACTGAGTCAATGCGGTCTTAGCCTCTCTGGTGTCAACACTCTGTCTGATTTTGGATTTTTTTTTTTTTTTCCAAAATCAGACTTGACACCAGAGAGGCTAAATACCACACTGAGTCAATGCGGTCTTAGCCTCTCTGGTGTCAACACTCTGTCTGATTTTGGATTTTTCTTTTTTTTTCAAAATCAGACTTGACACCAGAGAGGCTGAATACCGCACTGAGTCAATGCGGTCTTAGCCTCTCTGGTCTCAACACTCTGTCTGATTTTGGATTTTTTTTTTTTTTCCAAAATCAGACTTGACACCAGAGAGGCTGAATACTGCACTGAGTCAATGCGGTCTTAGCCTCTCTGGTGTCAACACTCTGTCTGATTTTGGATCTTTTTTTTTTTTTCCAAAATCAGACTTGACACCAGAGAGGCTGAATACCGCACTGAGTCAATGCAGTCTTAGCCTCTCTGGTCTCAACACTCTGTCTGATTTTGGATTTTTTTTTTTTTTTTCCAAAATCAGACTTGACACCAGAGAGGCTGAATACCGCACTGAGTCAATGCGGTCTTAGCCTCTCTGGTGTCAACACTCTGTCTGATTTTGGATTTTTTTTTTTTTTTTTTTCCAAAATCAGACTTGACACCAGAGAGGCTGAATACCGCACTGAGTCAATGCAGTCTTAGCCTCTCTGGTCTCAACACTCTGTCTGATTTTGGATTTTTTTTTTTTTTTTCCCCCAAAATCAGACTTGACACCAGAGAGGCTGAATACCGCACTGAGTCAATGCGGTCTTAGCCTCTCTGGTGTCAACACTCTGTCTGATTTTGGATTTTTTTTTTTTTTTTTTCCAAAATCAGACTTGACACCAGAGAGGCTGAATACCGCACTGAGTCAATGCGGTCTTAGCCTCTCTGGTCTCAACACTCTGTCTGATTTTGGATTTTTTTTTTTTTTTCCAAAATCAGACTTGACACCAGAGAGGCTGAATACCGCACTGAGTCAATGCGGTCTTAGCCTCTCTGGTGTCAACACTCTGTCTGATTTTGGATTTTTTTTTTTTTTTCCAAAATCAGACTTGACACCAGAGAGGCTAAATACCACACTGAGTCAATGCGGTCTTAGCCTCTCTGGTGTCAACACTCTGTCTGATTTTGGATTTTTTTTTTTTTTTCAAAATCAGACTTGACACCAGAGAGGCTGAATACCGCACTGAGTCAATGCGGTCTTAGCCTCTCTGGTCTCAACACTCTGTCTGATTTTGGATTTTTTTTTTTTTTCCAAAATCAGACTTGACACCAGAGAGGCTGAATACTGCACTGAGTCAATGCGGTCTTAGCCTCTCTGGTGTCAACACTCTGTCTGATTTTGGATCTTTTTTTTTTTTTCCAAAATCAGACTTGACACCAGAGAGGCTGAATACCGCACTGAGTCAATGCAGTCTTAGCCTCTCTGGTCTCAACACTCTGTCTGATTTTGGATTTTTTTTTTTTTTTTCCAAAATCAGACTTGACACCAGAGAGGCTGAATACCGCACTGAGTCAATGCGGTCTTAGCCTCTCTGGTCTCAACACTCTGTCTGATTTTGGATTTTTTTTTTTTTTTCCAAAATCAGACTTGACACCAGAGAGGCTGAATACCGCACTGAGTCAATGCGGTCTTAGCCTCTCTGGTCTCAACACTCTGTCTGATTTTGGATTTTTTTTTTTTTTTCCAAAATCAGACTTGACACCAGAGAGGCTGAATACCGCACTGAGTCAATGCGGTCTTAGCCTCTCTGGTGTCAACACTCTGTCTGATTTTGGATTTTTTTTTTTTTTTCCAAAATCAGACTTGACACCAGAGAGGCTAAATACCACACTGAGTCAATGCGGTCTTAGCCTCTCTGGTGTCAACACTCTGTCTGATTTTGGATTTTTTTTTTTTTTTCAAAATCAGACTTGACACCAGAGAGGCTGAATACCGCACTGAGTCAATGCGGTCTTAGCCTCTCTGGTCTCAACACTCTGTCTGATTTTGGATTTTTTTTTTTTTTCCAAAATCAGACTTGACACCAGAGAGGCTGAATACTGCACTGAGTCAATGCGGTCTTAGCCTCTCTGGTCTCAACACTCTGTCTGATTTTGGATTTTTTTTTTTTTTTCCAAAATCAGACTTGACACCAGAGAGGCTGAATACCGCACTGAGTCAATGCGGTCTTAGCCTCTCTGGTCTCAGCACTCTGTCTGATTTTGGATTTTTTTTTTTTTTTTCCAAAATCAGACTTGACACCAGAGAGGCTGAATACCGCACTGAGTCAATGCGGTCTTAGCCTCTCTGGTGTCAACACTCTGTCTGATTTTAGATTTTTTTTTTTTTTTCAAAATCAGACTTGACACCAGAGAGGCTGAATACCGCACTGAGTCAATGCGGTCTTAGCCTCTCTGGTCTCAACACTTTGTCTGATTTTGGATTTTTTTTTTTTTTCCAAAATCAGACTTGACACCAGAGAGGCTGAATACCGCACTGAGTCAATGCGGTCTTAGCCTCTCTGGTGTCAACACTCTGTCTGATTTTGGATTTTTTTTTTTTTTTTCCTAAATCAGACTTGACACCAGAGAGGCTGAATACCGCACTGAGTCAATGCGGTCTTAGCCTCTCTGGTCTCAACACTCTGTCTGATTTTGGATTTTTTTTTTTTTTCCAAAATCAGACTTGACACCAGAGAGGCTGAATACCGCACTGAGTCAATGCGGTCTTAGCCTCTCTGGTGTCAACACTCTGTCTGAATTTTGATTATTATTATTTTTTTCCAAAATCAGACTTGACACCAGAGAGGCTGAATAACGCACTGAGTCAATGCAGTCTTAGCCTCTCTGGTCTCAACACTCTGTCTGATTTTGGAATTTTTTTTTTTTTTTTCCAAAATCAGACTTGACACCAGAGAGGCTGAATACCGAACTGAGTCAATGCGGTCTTAGCCTCTCTGGTGTCAACACTCTGTCTGATTTTGGATTTTTTTTTTTTTTTTCCAAAATCAGACTTGACACCAGAGAGGCTGAATACCGCACTGAGTCAATGCGGTCTTAGCCTCTCTGGTCTCAACACTCTGTCTGATTTTGGATTTTTTTTTTTTTTTTTCCCAAAATCAGACTTGACACCAGAGAGGCTGAATACCGCACTGAGTCAATGCGGTCTTAGCCTCTCTGGTGTCAACACTCTGTCTGAATTTGGATTTTTTTTTTTTTTTTTTTTTAGAGGCTGAATACCGCACTGAGTCAATCCAGTCTTAGCCTCTCTGGTCTCAACACTCTGTCTGATTTTGGATTTTTTTTTTTTTTTTTTTTCCCAAAATCAGACTTGACACCAGAGAGGCTGAATACCGCACTGAGTCAATGCGGTCTTAGCCTCTCTGGTGTCAACACTCTGTCTGATTTTGGATTTTTTTTTTTTTTTTTTTCCAAAATCAGACTTGACACCAGAGAGGCTGAATAGAGTCAATGCAGTCTTAGCCTCTCTGGTCTCAACACTCTGTCTGATTTTGGATTTTTTTTTTTTTTTTTCCCCCAAAATCAGACTTGACACCAGAGAGGCTGAATACCGCACTGAGTCAATGCGGTCTTAGCCTCTCTGGTGTCAACACTCTGTCTGATTTTGGATTTTTTTTTTTTTTTTCCAAAATCAGACTTGACACCAGAGAGGCTGAATACCGCACTGAGTCAATGCGGTCTTAGCCTCTCTGGTCTCAACACTCTGTCTGATTTTGGATTTTTTTTTTTTTTTCCAAAATCAGACTTGACACCAGAGAGGCTGAATACCGCACTGAGTCAATGCGGTCTTAGCCTCTCTGGTGTCAACACTCTGTCTGATTTTGGATTTTTTTTTTTTTTTCCAAAATCAGACTTGACACCAGAGAGGCTAAATACCACACTGAGTCAATGCGGTCTTAGCCTCTCTGGTGTCAACACTCTGTCTGATTTTGGATTTTTTTTTTTTTTTCAAAATCAGACTTGACACCAGAGAGGCTGAATACCGCACTGAGTCAATGCGGTCTTAGCCTCTCTGGTCTCAACACTCTGTCTGATTTTGGATTTTTTTTTTTTTTCCAAAATCAGACTTGACACCAGAGAGGCTGAATACTGCACTGAGTCAATGCGGTCTTAGCCTCTCTGGTGTCAACACTCTGTCTGATTTTGGATCTTTTTTTTTTTTTCCAAAATCAGACTTGACACCAGAGAGGCTGAATACCGCACTGAGTCAATGCAGTCTTAGCCTCTCTGGTCTCAACACTCTGTCTGATTTTGGATTTTTTTTTTTTTTTTCCAAAATCAGACTTGACACCAGAGAGGCTGAATACCGCACTGAGTCAATGCGGTCTTAGCCTCTCTGGTCTCAACACTCTGTCTGATTTTGGATTTTTTTTTTTTTTTCCAAAATCAGACTTGACACCAGAGAGGCTGAATACCGCACTGAGTCAATGCGGTCTTAGCCTCTCTGGTCTCAACACTCTGTCTGATTTTGGATTTTTTTTTTTTTTTCCAAAATCAGACTTGACACCAGAGAGGCTGAATACCGCACTGAGTCAATGCGGTCTTAGCCTCTCTGGTGTCAACACTCTGTCTGATTTTGGATTTTTTTTTTTTTTTCCAAAATCAGACTTGACACCAGAGAGGCTAAATACCACACTGAGTCAATGCGGTCTTAGCCTCTCTGGTGTCAACACTCTGTCTGATTTTGGATTTTTTTTTTTTTTTCAAAATCAGACTTGACACCAGAGAGGCTGAATACCGCACTGAGTCAATGCGGTCTTAGCCTCTCTGGTCTCAACACTTTGTCTGATTTTGGATTTTTTTTTTTTTTCCAAAATCAGACTTGACACCAGAGAGGCTGAATACCGCACTGAGTCAATGCGGTCTTAGCCTCTCTGGTGTCAACACTCTGTCTGATTTTGGATTTTTTTTTTTTTTTTCCTAAATCAGACTTGACACCAGAGAGGCTGAATACCGCACTGAGTCAATGCGGTCTTAGCCTCTCTGGTCTCAACACTCTGTCTGATTTTGGATTTTTTTTTTTTTTCCAAAATCAGACTTGACACCAGAGAGGCTGAATACCGCACTGAGTCAATGCGGTCTTAGCCTCTCTGGTGTCAACACTCTGTCTGAATTTTGATTATTATTATTTTTTTCCAAAATCAGACTTGACACCAGAGAGGCTGAATAACGCACTGAGTCAATGCAGTCTTAGCCTCTCTGGTCTCAACACTCTGTCTGATTTTGGAATTTTTTTTTTTTTTTTCCAAAATCAGACTTGACACCAGAGAGGCTGAATACCGAACTGAGTCAATGCGGTCTTAGCCTCTCTGGTGTCAACACTCTGTCTGATTTTGGATTTTTTTTTTTTTTTTTCCAAAATCAGACTTGACACCAGAGAGGCTGAATACCGCACTGAGTCAATGCGGTCTTAGCCTCTCTGGTCTCAACACTCTGTCTGATTTTGGATTTTTTTTTTTTTTTTTCCCAAAATCAGACTTGACACCAGAGAGGCTGAATACCGCACTGAGTCAATGCGGTCTTAGCCTCTCTGGTGTCAACACTCTGTCTGAATTTGGATTTTTTTTTTTTTTTTTTTTTTAGAGGCTGAATACCGCACTGAGTCAATCCAGTCTTAGCCTCTCTGGTCTCAACACTCTGTCTGATTTTGGATTTTTTTTTTTTTTTTTTTCCCAAAATCAGACTTGACACCAGAGAGGCTGAATACCGCACTGAGTCAATGCGGTCTTAGCCTCTCTGGTGTCAACACTCTGTCTGATTTTGGATTTTTTTTTTTTTTTTTTTCCAAAATCAGACTTGACACCAGAGAGGCTGAATAGAGTCAATGCAGTCTTAGCCTCTCTGGTCTCAACACTCTGTCTGATTTTGGATTTTTTTTTTTTTTTTCCCCCCAAAATCAGACTTGACACCAGAGAGGCTGAATACCGCACTGAGTCAATGCGGTCTTAGCCTCTCTGGTGTCAACACTCTGTCTGATTTTGGATTTTTTTTTTTTTTTTCCAAAATCAGACTTGACACCAGAGAGGCTGAATACCGCACTGAGTCAATGCGGTCTTAGCCTCTCTGGTCTCAACACTCTGTCTGATTTTGGATTTTTTTTTTTTTTTTCCAAAATCAGACTTGACACCAGAGAGGCTGAATACCGCACTGAGTCAATGCGGTCTTAGCCTCTCTGGTGTCAACACTCTGTCTGATTTTGGATTTTTTTTTTTTTTTCCAAAATCAGACTTGACACCAGAGAGGCTAAATACCACACTGAGTCAATGCGGTCTTAGCCTCTCTGGTGTCAACACTCTGTCTGATTTTGGATTTTTTTTTTTTTTTCAAAATCAGACTTGACACCAGAGAGGCTGAATACCGCACTGAGTCAATGCGGTCTTAGCCTCTCTGGTCTCAACACTCTGTCTGATTTTGGATTTTTTTTTTTTTTCCAAAATCAGACTTGACACCAGAGAGGCTGAATACTGCACTGAGTCAATGCGGTCTTAGCCTCTCTGGTGTCAACACTCTGTCTGATTTTGGATCTTTTTTTTTTTTTCCAAAATCAGACTTGACACCAGAGAGGCTGAATACCGCACTGAGTCAATGCAGTCTTAGCCTCTCTGGTCTCAACACTCTGTCTGATTTTGGATTTTTTTTTTTTTTTTCCAAAATCAGACTTGACACCAGAGAGGCTGAATACCGCACTGAGTCAATGCGGTCTTAGCCTCTCTGGTCTCAACACTCTGTCTGATTTTGGATTTTTTTTTTTTTTTCCAAAATCAGACTTGACACCAGAGAGGCTGAATACCGCACTGAGTCAATGCGGTCTTAGCCTCTCTGGTCTCAACACTCTGTCTGATTTTGGATTTTTTTTTTTTTTTCCAAAATCAGACTTGACACCAGAGAGGCTGAATACCGCACTGAGTCAATGCGGTCTTAGCCTCTCTGGTGTCAACACTCTGTCTGATTTTGGATTTTTTTTTTTTTTTCCAAAATCAGACTTGACACCAGAGAGGCTAAATACCACACTGAGTCAATGCGGTCTTAGCCTCTCTGGTGTCAACACTCTGTCTGATTTTGGATTTTTTTTTTTTTTTCAAAATCAGACTTGACACCAGAGAGGCTGAATACCGCACTGAGTCAATGCGGTCTTAGCCTCTCTGGTCTCAACACTCTGTCTGATTTTGGATTTTTTTTTTTTTTCCAAAATCAGACTTGACACCAGAGAGGCTGAATACTGCACTGAGTCAATGCGGTCTTAGCCTCTCTGGTCTCAACACTCTGTCTGATTTTGGATTTTTTTTTTTTTTCCAAAATCAGACTTGACACCAGAGAGGCTGAATACCGCACTGAGTCAATGCGGTCTTAGCCTCTCTGGTCTCAGCACTCTGTCTGATTTTGGATTTTTTTTTTTTTTTTCCAAAATCAGACTTGACACCAGAGAGGCTGAATACCGCACTGAGTCAATGCGGTCTTAGCCTCTCTGGTGTCAACACTCTGTCTGATTTTAGATTTTTTTTTTTTTTTCAAAATCAGACTTGACACCAGAGAGGCTGAATACCGCACTGAGTCAATGCGGTCTTAGCCTCTCTGGTCTCAACACTTTGTCTGATTTTGGATTTTTTTTTTTTTTCCAAAATCAGACTTGACACCAGAGAGGCTGAATACCGCACTGAGTCAATGCGGTCTTAGCCTCTCTGGTGTCAACACTCTGTCTGATTTTGGATTTTTTTTTTTTTTTTCCTAAATCAGACTTGACACCAGAGAGGCTGAATACCGCACTGAGTCAATGCGGTCTTAGCCTCTCTGGTCTCAACACTCTGTCTGATTTTGGATTTTTTTTTTTTTTCCAAAATCAGACTTGACACCAGAGAGGCTGAATACCGCACTGAGTCAATGCGGTCTTAGCCTCTCTGGTGTCAACACTCTGTCTGATTTTGGATTTTTTTTTTTTTTTTCCTAAATCAGACTTGACACCAGAGAGGCTGAATACCGCACTGAGTCAATGCGGTCTTAGCCTCTCTGGTCTCAACACTCTGTCTGATTTTGGATTTTTTTTTTTTTTTTTCCAAAATCAGACTTGACACCAGAGAGGCTGAATACCGAACTGAGTCAATGCGGTCTTAGCCTCTCTGGTGTCAACACTCTGTCTGATTTTGGATTTTTTTTTTTTTTTTTCCAAAATCAGACTTGACACCAGAGAGGCTGAATACCGCACTGAGTCAATGCGGTCTTAGCCTCTCTGGTCTCAACACTCTGTCTGATTTTGGATTTTTTTTTTTTTTTTTCCCAAAATCAGACTTGACACCAGAGAGGCTGAATACCGCACTGAGTCAATGCGGTCTTAGCCTCTCTGGTGTCAACACTCTGTCTGAATTTGGATTTTTTTTTTTTTTTTTTTTAGAGGCTGAATACCGCACTGAGTCAATCCAGTCTTAGCCTCTCTGGTCTCAACACTCTGTCTGATTTTGGATTTTTTTTTTTTTTTTTTTCCCAAAATCAGACTTGACACCAGAGAGGCTGAATACCGCACTGAGTCAATGCGGTCTTAGCCTCTCTGGTGTCAACACTCTGTCTGATTTTGGATTTTTTTTTTTTTTTTTTTCCAAAATCAGACTTGACACCAGAGAGGCTGAATACCGCACTGAGTCAATGCAGTCTTAGCCTCTCTGGTCTCAACACTCTGTCTGATTTTGGATTTTTTTTTTTTTTTCCAAAATCAGACTTGACACCAGAGAGGCTAAATACCACACTGAGTCAATGCGGTCTTAGCCTCTCTGGTGTCAACACTCTGTCTGATTTTGGATTTTTTTTTTTTTTTCAAAATCAGACTTGACACCAGAGAGGCTGAATACCGCACTGAGTCAATGCGGTCTTAGCCTCTCTGGTCTCAACACTCTGTCTGATTTTGGATTTTTTTTTTTTTTCCAAAATCAGACTTGACACCAGAGAGGCTGAATACTGCACTGAGTCAATGCGGTCTTAGCCTCTCTGGTGTCAACACTCTGTCTGATTTTGGATCTTTTTTTTTTTTTCCAAAATCAGACTTGACACCAGAGAGGCTGAATACCGCACTGAGTCAATGCAGTCTTAGCCTCTCTGGTCTCAACACTCTGTCTGATTTTGGATTTTTTTTTTTTTTTCCAAAATCAGACTTGACACCAGAGAGGCTGAATACCGCACTGAGTCAATGCGGTCTTAGCCTCTCTGGTCTCAACACTCTGTCTGATTTTGGATTTTTTTTTTTTTTTCCAAAATCAGACTTGACACCAGAGAGGCTGAATACCGCACTGAGTCAATGCGGTCTTAGCCTCTCTGGTGTCAACACTCTGTCTGATTTTGGATTTTTTTTTTTTTTTCCAAAATCAGACTTGACACCAGAGAGGCTAAATACCACACTGAGTCAATGCGGTCTTAGCCTCTCTGGTGTCAACACTCTGTCTGATTTTGGATTTTTTTTTTTTTTTCAAAATCAGACTTGACACCAGAGAGGCTGAATACCGCACTGAGTCAATGCGGTCTTAGCCTCTCTGGTCTCAACACTCTGTCTGATTTTGGATTTTTTTTTTTTTTCCAAAATCAGACTTGACACCAGAGAGGCTGAATACTGCACTGAGTCAATGCGGTCTTAGCCTCTCTGGTCTCAACACTCTGTCTGATTTTGGATTTTTTTTTTTTTTCCAAAATCAGACTTGACACCAGAGAGGCTGAATACCGCACTGAGTCAATGCGGTCTTAGCCTCTCTGGTCTCAGCACTCTGTCTGATTTTGGATTTTTTTTTTTTTTTTTCCAAAATCAGACTTGACACCAGAGAGGCTGAATACCGCACTGAGTCAATGCGGTCTTAGCCTCTCTGGTGTCAACACTCTGTCTGATTTTAGATTTTTTTTTTTTTTTCAAAATCAGACTTGACACCAGAGAGGCTGAATACCGCACTGAGTCAATGCGGTCTTAGCCTCTCTGGTCTCAACACTTTGTCTGATTTTGGATTTTTTTTTTTTTTCCAAAATCAGACTTGACACCAGAGAGGCTGAATACCGCACTGAGTCAATGCGGTCTTAGCCTCTCTGGTGTCAACACTCTGTCTGATTTTGGATTTTTTTTTTTTTTTCCAAAATCAGACTTGACACCAGAGAGGCTGAATACCGCACTGAGTCAATGCGGTCTTAGCCTCTCTGGTGTCAACACTCTGTCTGATTTTGGATTTTTTTTTTTTTTTCCAAAATCAGACTTGACACCAGAGAGGCTAAATACCACACTGAGTCAATGCGGTCTTAGCCTCTCTGGTGTCAACACTCTGTCTGATTTTGGATTTTTTTTTTTTTTTCAAAATCAGACTTGACACCAGAGAGGCTGAATACCGCACTGAGTCAATGCGGTCTTAGCCTCTCTGGTCTCAACACTCTGTCTGATTTTGGATTTTTTTTTTTTTTCCAAAATCAGACTTGACACCAGAGAGGCTGAATACTGCACTGAGTCAATGCGGTCTTAGCCTCTCTGGTCTCAACACTCTGTCTGATTTTGGATTTTTTTTTTTTTTCCAAAATCAGACTTGACACCAGAGAGGCTGAATACCGCACTGAGTCAATGCGGTCTTAGCCTCTCTGGTCTCAGCACTCTGTCTGATTTTGGATTTTTTTTTTTTTTTTCCAAAATCAGACTTGACACCAGAGAGGCTGAATACCGCACTGAGTCAATGCGGTCTTAGCCTCTCTGGTGTCAACACTCTGTCTGATTTTAGATTTTTTTTTTTTTTTCAAAATCAGACTTGACACCAGAGAGGCTGAATACCGCACTGAGTCAATGCGGTCTTAGCCTCTCTGGTCTCAACACTTTGTCTGATTTTGGATTTTTTTTTTTTTTCCAAAATCAGACTTGACACCAGAGAGGCTGAATACCGCACTGAGTCAATGCGGTCTTAGCCTCTCTGGTGTCAACACTCTGTCTGATTTTGGATTTTTTTTTTTTTTTTCCTAAATCAGACTTGACACCAGAGAGGCTGAATACCGCACTGAGTCAATGCGGTCTTAGCCTCTCTGGTCTCAACACTCTGTCTGATTTTGGATTTTTTTTTTTTTTCCAAAATCAGACTTGACACCAGAGAGGCTGAATACCGCACTGAGTCAATGCGGTCTTAGCCTCTCTGGTGTCAACACTCTGTCTGAATTTTGATTATTATTATTTTTTTCCAAAATCAGACTTGACACCAGAGAGGCTGAATAACGCACTGAGTCAATGCAGTCTTAGCCTCTCTGGTCTCAACACTCTGTCTGATTTTGGATTTTTTTTTTTTTTTTTCCAAAATCAGACTTGACACCAGAGAGGCTGAATACCGAACTGAGTCAATGCGGTCTTAGCCTCTCTGGTGTCAACACTCTGTCTGATTTTGGATTTTTTTTTTTTTTTTTCCAAAATCAGACTTGACACCAGAGAGGCTGAATACCGCACTGAGTCAATGCGGTCTTAGCCTCTCTGGTCTCAACACTCTGTCTGATTTTGGATTTTTTTTTTTTTTTTTCCAAAAATCAGACTTGACACCAGAGAGGCTGAATACCGCACTGAGTCAATGCGGTCTTAGCCTCTCTGGTGTCAACACTCTGTCTGAATTTGGATTTTTTTTTTTTTTTTTTTTTAGAGGCTGAATACCGCACTGAGTCAATCCAGTCTTAGCCTCTCTGGTCTCAACACTCTGTCTGATTTTGGATTTTTTTTTTTTTTTTTTTCCCAAAATCAGACTTGACACCAGAGAGGCTGAATACCGCACTGAGTCAATGCGGTCTTAGCCTCTCTGGTGTCAACACTCTGTCTGATTTTGGATTTTTTTTTTTTTTTTTTTCCAAAATCAGACTTGACACCAGAGAGGCTGAATAGAGTCAATGCAGTCTTAGCCTCTCTGGTCTCAACACTCTGTCTGATTTTGGATTTTTTTTTTTTTTTTTCCCCCAAAATCAGACTTGACACCAGAGAGGCTGAATACCGCACTGAGTCAATGCGGTCTTAGCCTCTCTGGTGTCAACACTCTGTCTGATTTTGGATTTTTTTTTTTTTTTTCCAAAATCAGACTTGACACCAGAGAGGCTGAATACCGCACTGAGTCAATGCGGTCTTAGCCTCTCTGGTCTCAACACTCTGTCTGATTTTGGATTTTTTTTTTTTTTTCCAAAATCAGACTTGACACCAGAGAGGCTGAATACCGCACTGAGTCAATGCGGTCTTAGCCTCTCTGGTGTCAACACTCTGTCTGATTTTGGATTTTTTTTTTTTTTTCCAAAATCAGACTTGACACCAGAGAGGCTAAATACCACACTGAGTCAATGCGGTCTTAGCCTCTCTGGTGTCAACACTCTGTCTGATTTTGGATTTTTTTTTTTTTTTCAAAATCAGACTTGACACCAGAGAGGCTGAATACCGCACTGAGTCAATGCGGTCTTAGCCTCTCTGGTCTCAACACTCTGTCTGATTTTGGATTTTTTTTTTTTTTCCAAAATCAGACTTGACACCAGAGAGGCTGAATACTGCACTGAGTCAATGCGGTCTTAGCCTCTCTGGTGTCAACACTCTGTCTGATTTTGGATCTTTTTTTTTTTTTCCAAAATCAGACTTGACACCAGAGAGGCTGAATACCGCACTGAGTCAATGCAGTCTTAGCCTCTCTGGTCTCAACACTCTGTCTGATTTTGGATTTTTTTTTTTTTTTTCCAAAATCAGACTTGACACCAGAGAGGCTGAATACCGCACTGAGTCAATGCGGTCTTAGCCTCTCTGGTCTCAACACTCTGTCTGATTTTGGATTTTTTTTTTTTTTTCCAAAATCAGACTTGACACCAGAGAGGCTGAATACCGCACTGAGTCAATGCGGTCTTAGCCTCTCTGGTCTCAACACTCTGTCTGATTTTGGATTTTTTTTTTTTTTTCCAAAATCAGACTTGACACCAGAGAGGCTGAATACCGCACTGAGTCAATGCGGTTTTAGCCTCTCTGGTGTCAACACTCTGTCTGATTTTGGATTTTTTTTTTTTTTTCCAAAATCAGACTTGACACCAGAGAGGCTAAATACCACACTGAGTCAATGCGGTCTTAGCCTCTCTGGTGTCAACACTCTGTCTGATTTTGGATTTTTTTTTTTTTTTCCAAAATCAGACTTGACACCAGAGAGGCTAAATACCACACTGAGTCAATGCGGTCTTAGCCTCTCTGGTGTCAACACTCTGTCTGATTTTGGATTTTTTTTTTTTTTTCAAAATCAGACTTGACACCAGAGAGGCTGAATACCGCACTGAGTCAATGCGGTCTTAGCCTCTCTGGTCTCAACACTCTGTCTGATTTTGGATTTTTTTTTTTTTTCCAAAATCAGACTTGACACCAGAGAGGCTGAATACTGCACTGAGTCAATGCGGTCTTAGCCTCTCTGGTCTCAACACTCTGTCTGATTTTGGATTTTTTTTTTTTTTCCAAAATCAGACTTGACACCAGAGAGGCTGAATACCGCACTGAGTCAATGCGGTCTTAGCCTCTCTGGTCTCAGCACTCTGTCTGATTTTGGATTTTTTTTTTTTTTTTCCAAAATCAGACTTGACACCAGAGAGGCTGAATACCGCACTGAGTCAATGCGGTCTTAGCCTCTCTGGTGTCAACACTCTGTCTGATTTTAGATTTTTTTTTTTTTTTCAAAATCAGACTTGACACCAGAGAGGCTGAATACCGCACTGAGTCAATGCGGTCTTAGCCTCTCTGGTCTCAACACTTTGTCTGATTTTGGATTTTTTTTTTTTTTCCAAAATCAGACTTGACACCAGAGAGGCTGAATACCGCACTGAGTCAATGCGGTCTTAGCCTCTCTGGTGTCAACACTCTGTCTGATTTTGGATTTTTTTTTTTTTTTTCCTAAATCAGACTTGACACCAGAGAGGCTGAATACCGCACTGAGTCAATGCGGTCTTAGCCTCTCTGGTCTCAACACTCTGTCTGATTTTGGATTTTTTTTTTTTTTCCAAAATCAGACTTGACACCAGAGAGGCTGAATACCGCACTGAGTCAATGCGGTCTTAGCCTCTCTGGTGTCAACACTCTGTCTGAATTTTGATTATTATTATTTTTTTCCAAAATCAGACTTGACACCAGAGAGGCTGAATAACGCACTGAGTCAATGCAGTCTTAGCCTCTCTGGTCTCAACACTCTGTCTGATTTTGGATTTTTTTTTTTTTTTTTCCAAAATCAGACTTGACACCAGAGAGGCTGAATACCGAACTGAGTCAATGCGGTCTTAGCCTCTCTGGTGTCAACACTCTGTCTGATTTTGGATTTTTTTTTTTTTTTTTCCAAAATCAGACTTGACACCAGAGAGGCTGAATACCGCACTGAGTCAATGCGGTCTTAGCCTCTCTGGTCTCAACACTCTGTCTGATTTTGGATTTTTTTTTTTTTTTTTCCAAAAATCAGACTTGACACCAGAGAGGCTGAATACCGCACTGAGTCAATGCGGTCTTAGCCTCTCTGGTGTCAACACTCTGTCTGAATTTGGATTTTTTTTTTTTTTTTTTTTTAGAGGCTGAATACCGCACTGAGTCAATCCAGTCTTAGCCTCTCTGGTCTCAACACTCTGTCTGATTTTGGATTTTTTTTTTTTTTTTTTTCCCAAAATCAGACTTGACACCAGAGAGGCTGAATACCGCACTGAGTCAATGCGGTCTTAGCCTCTCTGGTGTCAACACTCTGTCTGATTTTGGATTTTTTTTTTTTTTTTTTTCCAAAATCAGACTTGACACCAGAGAGGCTGAATAGAGTCAATGCAGTCTTAGCCTCTCTGGTCTCAACACTCTGTCTGATTTTGGATTTTTTTTTTTTTTTTTCCCCCAAAATCAGACTTGACACCAGAGAGGCTGAATACCGCACTGAGTCAATGCGGTCTTAGCCTCTCTGGTGTCAACACTCTGTCTGATTTTGGATTTTTTTTTTTTTTTTCCAAAATCAGACTTGACACCAGAGAGGCTGAATACCGCACTGAGTCAATGCGGTCTTAGCCTCTCTGGTCTCAACACTCTGTCTGATTTTGGATTTTTTTTTTTTTTTCCAAAATCAGACTTGACACCAGAGAGGCTGAATACCGCACTGAGTCAATGCGGTCTTAGCCTCTCTGGTGTCAACACTCTGTCTGATTTTGGATTTTTTTTTTTTTTTCCAAAATCAGACTTGACACCAGAGAGGCTAAATACCACACTGAGTCAATGCGGTCTTAGCCTCTCTGGTGTCAACACTCTGTCTGATTTTGGATTTTTTTTTTTTTTTCAAAATCAGACTTGACACCAGAGAGGCTGAATACCGCACTGAGTCAATGCGGTCTTAGCCTCTCTGGTCTCAACACTCTGTCTGATTTTGGATTTTTTTTTTTTTTCCAAAATCAGACTTGACACCAGAGAGGCTGAATACTGCACTGAGTCAATGCGGTCTTAGCCTCTCTGGTGTCAACACTCTGTCTGATTTTGGATCTTTTTTTTTTTTTCCAAAATCAGACTTGACACCAGAGAGGCTGAATACCGCACTGAGTCAATGCAGTCTTAGCCTCTCTGGTCTCAACACTCTGTCTGATTTTGGATTTTTTTTTTTTTTTTCCAAAATCAGACTTGACACCAGAGAGGCTGAATACCGCACTGAGTCAATGCGGTCTTAGCCTCTCTGGTCTCAACACTCTGTCTGATTTTGGATTTTTTTTTTTTTTTCCAAAATCAGACTTGACACCAGAGAGGCTGAATACCGCACTGAGTCAATGCGGTCTTAGCCTCTCTGGTCTCAACACTCTGTCTGATTTTGGATTTTTTTTTTTTTTTCCAAAATCAGACTTGACACCAGAGAGGCTGAATACCGCACTGAGTCAATGCGGTTTTAGCCTCTCTGGTGTCAACACTCTGTCTGATTTTGGATTTTTTTTTTTTTTTCCAAAATCAGACTTGACACCAGAGAGGCTAAATACCACACTGAGTCAATGCGGTCTTAGCCTCTCTGGTGTCAACACTCTGTCTGATTTTGGATTTTTTTTTTTTTTTCAAAATCAGACTTGACACCAGAGAGGCTGAATACCGCACTGAGTCAATGCGGTCTTAGCCTCTCTGGTCTCAACACTCTGTCTGATTTTGGATTTTTTTTTTTTTTCCAAAATCAGACTTGACACCAGAGAGGCTGAATACTGCACTGAGTCAATGCGGTCTTAGCCTCTCTGGTCTCAACACTCTGTCTGATTTTGGATTTTTTTTTTTTTTCCAAAATCAGACTTGACACCAGAGAGGCTGAATACCGCACTGAGTCAATGCGGTCTTAGCCTCTCTGGTCTCAGCACTCTGTCTGATTTTGGATTTTTTTTTTTTTTTTCCAAAATCAGACTTGACACCAGAGAGGCTGAATACCGCACTGAGTCAATGCGGTCTTAGCCTCTCTGGTGTCAACACTCTGTCTGATTTTAGATTTTTTTTTTTTTTTCAAAATCAGACTTGACACCAGAGAGGCTGAATACCGCACTGAGTCAATGCGGTCTTAGCCTCTCTGGTCTCAACACTTTGTCTGATTTTGGATTTTTTTTTTTTTTCCAAAATCAGACTTGACACCAGAGAGGCTGAATACCGCACTGAGTCAATGCGGTCTTAGCCTCTCTGGTGTCAACACTCTGTCTGATTTTGGATTTTTTTTTTTTTTTTCCTAAATCAGACTTGACACCAGAGAGGCTGAATACCGCACTGAGTCAATGCGGTCTTAGCCTCTCTGGTCTCAACACTCTGTCTGATTTTGGATTTTTTTTTTTTTTCCAAAATCAGACTTGACACCAGAGAGGCTGAATACCGCACTGAGTCAATGCGGTCTTAGCCTCTCTGGTGTCAACACTCTGTCTGAATTTTGATTATTATTATTTTTTTCCAAAATCAGACTTGACACCAGAGAGGCTGAATAACGCACTGAGTCAATGCAGTCTTAGCCTCTCTGGTCTCAACACTCTGTCTGATTTTGGATTTTTTTTTTTTTTTTTCCAAAATCAGACTTGACACCAGAGAGGCTGAATACCGAAATGAGTCAATGCGGTCTTAGCCTCTCTGGTGTCAACACTCTGTCTGATTTTGGATTTTTTTTTTTTTTTTTCCAAAATCAGACTTGACACCAGAGAGGCTGAATACCGCACTGAGTCAATGCGGTCTTAGCCTCTCTGGTCTCAACACTCTGTCTGATTTTGGATTTTTTTTTTTTTTTTTCCCAAAATCAGACTTGACACCAGAGAGGCTGAATACCGCACTGAGTCAATGCGGTCTTAGCCTCTCTGGTGTCAACACTCTGTCTGAATTTGGATTTTTTTTTTTTTTTTTTTTTAGAGGCTGAATACCGCACTGAGTCAATCCAGTCTTAGCCTCTCTGGTCTCAACACTCTGTCTGATTTTGGATTTTTTTTTTTTTTTTTTTTCCCAAAATCAGACTTGACACCAGAGAGGCTGAATACCGCACTGAGTCAATGCGGTCTTAGCCTCTCTGGTGTCAACACTCTGTCTGATTTTGGATTTTTTTTTTTTTTTTTTTCCAAAATCAGACTTGACACCAGAGAGGCTGAATACCGCACTGAGTCAATGCAGACTTAGCCTCTCTGGTCTCAACACTCTGTCTGATTTTGGATTTTTTTTTTTTTTTTTCCCCCAAAATCAGACTTGACACCAGAGAGGCTGAATACCGCACTGAGTCAATGCGGTCTTAGCCTCTCTGGTGTCAACACTCTGTCTGATTTTGGATTTTTTTTTTTTTTTTCCAAAATCAGACTTGACACCAGAGAGGCTGAATACCGCACTGAGTCAATGCGGTCTTAGCCTCTCTGGTCTCAACACTCTGTCTGATTTTGGATTTTTTTTTTTTTTTCCAAAATCAGACTTGACACCAGAGAGGCTGAATACCGCACTGAGTCAATGCGGTCTTAGCCTCTCTGGTGTCAACACT